>NC_087210.1:21450577-21490577 GCF_015104395.2 Macrobrachium nipponense
TCAGCAGTGTTACCAGATTAACTCTAATGAACATTGCTTTCAAATGGAGGAATTCTTATTTTTCCAATTATTTACTCTTGTTATACACGAAAAAAGTGATTAAACTGTTTTTTGTTGAAATATTTATTTCGGTCTTCGGTAAATACTGTATCTTCTCTCTCTCTCTCTCTCTCTCTCTCTCAATCGTTCTCTCTCTCTCTCGCTCTCTCTCTGCAACAGACTTTGCAGCATTGAGGTTCCATATGGTTTTAATTTGATACACGTTTTTCCTACAATTATTTTATTTCACTCAGTGATCATACTTTAATGTACATAATATACAAATTCTTTATCAATTGAATATGCCTTAACACCCTGATTACGTGTACACGCAAACGCAAGTACGCATAATATGTTAAAATATAATTATACCATTTCTCGCCTTATTCAACTCAAGTATTTCCTTTCCCCTTCCTAATTATAGTTACTCCATAAATTTCAAGATTTATATATATATATATATATATATATATATATATATATTTACATATATATATTATATATATATATATATACACAGACACACACAGACAAAGGACTGACGAGCTAAGAAAAACAAAAAATTGCGGGTATAGAATGGGATAGAAAGACCATAAACAGAAGGGAGTGGAAGGACATGTCTGAGGCCTTTGTCCTGCAGTGGACTAGCAACGGCTGATGATGATGATGATGATGATGATATATACGTATATATGATATATATATATATATATATATATATATATATATATATATATATATATATATATATTATACATATATTATACATATATATATATATATATATATATATATATATATATACATATATAGATATATATATATATATATATATATATATATATATATATATATATATATCTATATATCTATATATATATATATATATATATATATATATATATATATATATATATATGTTACAGTGAATCTGTATAATCAGGAATATAATATTCTCTAATTTTTTCAGGGAATGTGCATAATGTCTGATTCACTCAGAAGATATGTATATTCCCCTGAATTTTTTAGTGAATATACATATTCCCTGATTATTTCGGCCTTATTATTATACAGATTCCCTGAATCGTGTTTGGTATGAAAGAACAATGAAACAAATAGCTGAAACGATAAACAAGACTTGTTTTCACATGTAAACTTGTATGGTATGGTAGAATAATGGAATAAATCACTAAAAACAGTAATACACTTCTGTAATATTTTTTTATTTCATCATAAAACTTCTTGGATGTAACAAAAATTTATTATGAACAGAAAATAAACTTGTCTGTCACAAAATACTCATTTTAAAATAAAAATAATAACTAGTAAAAAAATAATAAGGATCGTTCTAATATTTAGAACGAAGCCTTGTTTTCACAATGCAAACTTGCATGACATCGTGAGTTGCATTTAACTTTCAGCTTAAAACATTACATCGATTTGTTTGACAAAACGTTTTGAACCAGCTCAGTTGCATTTGGCGAAACCTTGACCACCTGACTTCGACTCTTGCTGCACACAGCAGTTCGAAGCGAAACAATCCTATCGGTTGTCACATGGTCTTTTGAATACAGTTCATACGTACATAAATCAAACTGATTCTTGGTATATTTCCCAATCAGTATACCACTCTTCACTGCAATCGTGTAATTGTCATTTTCGTCAATATCCATAATTATTCCCATGATATTCCTTGGATCCCCACGACCCCTATCCCCACCATTGGTATCGGAATCGTTACATTGTTCCCGACGTTTTCCACGGTCATATACGACGAACTTGCGTTTACCATACGTTCAGCTTGTGAAAGCTGTGCTTCGCACGCACGTTTTCGCTGAGAGGTAATATTCTTTTTGACGAACGGAGAGTGGTGATGTTGGTTCGACAGCAGGTGGTTCAGTAGTAACTGGTTCGACAGCAGATGGTTCGGCAGTAACTTGTTCGACAGCAGGTGGTTCGACAGCTGCAGAGAGAGAGAGAGAGAGAGAGAGAGAGAGAGAGAGAGAGAGAGAGAGAAACATTACACTCACTACAATCCACATAATAACATAAAAATACAGTGTATTGAGGGAAATTTGTTATCCGTTTGACCATAAGGATACCCTACTAGACTAACCTCTAATGACCAGTCGTGCACAAATACTTCCAGTGCAAGTGACTTGTTCGACAGCATGTGGGTTCAGCAGTTAAATTGTTTTTCGACAGCAGGTGGTTCGTCAGTTAAACTGGTTCGACAGCAGGTGGGTTCAGCAGTAACTGGTTCGACAGCAGGTGGTTTTTAGCAAGTAACTGGTTCGAGCCAAACAGGTGGTTCATCTGAAAGTTGTTGTTTCTTCCGTAATTACTGCAGCAAATCGTCTCACTTGAGACGGGTGAATTACATCATTGGGAAGAGATCTGAGTTGTCAGTCCTACTTTTGCATCGGATCCAAACAATGCAAGCAAATGGTGACCTTCTAATGCCAGAATGGTAGCTAGAGTTTTTTTGAAACTGCACAAATTTTAAACCAGCTGTCCAGTCTGTTGTATTATTATCACTCAACCAGGCTACCAACATATCTTTAATATCACAGTTTGCTCGTTCAACTGACCCCTGGCTCTGAGGATGTCTAGGTTTTCCATTAACCATTACGAGATCAGGCCAAAGCAGTTTAAGTTCTGTAATAACACAAGCAGTAAACTCCGATCCGTTGTCACTTTGTAGAATTTCCGGTGCACCAAGTAAAAGAAAAATATCCAACAGCTGATACCAAACACGATTCAGGGAATCTGTATAATAATAAGGCCGAATAATCAGGGAATATGTATATTCACTAAAAATTTCAGGGAATATACATATCCTCTGAGTGAATCAGACATTATGCATATTCCCTGAAATATCAGAGAATATATATATTCCCTGATTATACAGATTCACTGTAACTATATATATATATATATATATCATATATATGTATATATATATATATATATATATTTATATATATCTATATAGTATATATATATATATATATATATATATACACACAATGACAAAGACTAACAGAATCATTCATTGCTGTGTATGCTATTTTTTTTTACTTTATTTATCTACTGTCCATTTATATTATTTTTTTAATATCAGTATATAACTCCTTCTGAAGACTGATTGACTCATTAATTAGGAGTAATTAATTAGGAGCGATCTTTCCGCAGCCATTCGCGAACAACTTCTGTTTCCTATCATTTTTTTCACTAATTGTTATTTTATGCATCGTCTCGAGTTCTTCTTAATTGTTATTTTTATCCTCTTTCTCATTATTCACTTTTATCCTTCATCACATTGCTCCGTGGTTTCCTGCAATCTAATTTTTGGTTTCTATTTTCCCTTTTCTACAGCTTAAAATTACTTACGTCTCCTACTGCATTTTTTTTATGGGTTAACCCCTTTTTTCCTCTTCTAAATCTTTATCTTCATTCCCTATTTCTAATATCTATCCGATCATCACTTTCCTTTTACAAGTACTCTCTTCTAGTATCATCATCATATTTTTTATGGCTCATTTTACTAGACTTTCTAATTGTGATTTTCTTATACATGAAAAATATGAGGGACAGAGAGAATCCATCGCTATTGAGATCAATCATACTTTGTTATACTAACCTTTACTTCAACCTACATAATATGTTTTGATAAAAACATCCTTGATGATTAAGAACTTTCATGGACATTCAAATCTAGCTGTTCATATCTCTTAAACATGGCACTTTTTCTGTTTGAAAGGAGCGTAACTACCTTGGAGATCTAGCATAGCCCTGATGATATCTGTAAATCAATGGCTGAAAAGTCATCGGCCCAAGAATAAATGCCTGGAGTCACTGAGCAGTAATTCAAGTCCTTCACAACTGCTAAGAAGAAGAGCTACAAGGAACTTGAGACGTGTTGCTTATAAGTATGCGATGCAATTTGCGAACTGGCTACTTTATATCAGTTCCTTAGACTTTCCATTTGCCCTGTCATCAATGAACCTACAATATTAGCTGCTTTCTAATATTTTGATCAATGGTAGCACGTCTGAACCGCTGACAAACTCACTTTGCTAATCATTTCTTTAATATATTTCACGCCTCCCCTTATTTCCTGAAAATGTAGAATCTTGCCAATGATAGGTTATCCACTCAGAACTTTTGTATTAAGAATTTCAAGGGTAATCCGAAAAATGAGCCATTATTCCAAAACACTAATCTCAAACACTCTCAAAGCGCTATGGTCATAACCTCCTTTTGAAAAAACTATTCGCAAAACAGTGAGCACCAGATCCTTTGTTGTTTGTCATTACAAAATAATGCACAATTATATCTCTGTAAATTCTATGAACATATATAGCACCGAGAACATCCCTCTATTTCTTCTCATGTCCAAATCACCTACTTCTCCCTTCTCACTCTCCCTGCCTCACCAGGATTCAAGATTAAATCCTTATGTGGTATTCACTCACGCTCCGATATTCACGTTATCTTCTGCACAGAAGATATTACAAAAGTGCCGCCAGTGGGTATCAAGGCATCGTACAATCCGATTACACTGGGATATGGTTTTCAGTTTCTAATGATATCACGGAGCGTCCTCCTTAATTATCCCATCTGAAACGTATATATACATATACACACAACATGCACTATATATAAAGGTATAAGCCACGAAGGCAACATAAACAACGAAGTAACTGCAAGATCTTTGGACTCAACGTCCTTTACTTATACATACACTATATATGTATATATAATATAATGTAAAATTACATATACATATATGCATAATTTGCTGCCTAATTTCGACACTATTCAAATTACAGCTTAATTTCGAAAATAACTAAATAATGTTTCAATGGTAAAGGTTATCGACTCATCTTGCCAAGGAAAAAATGGCCTCTAAGAATTTGTAACAAGGGAAAGCATCGTTGCCAAGCAAACGATAGGCAAAGATATATTGAGTGGGGAGATATTCTTGATTGTTTTGTCCTTGTTTCAAGAACGGGTTTATTCCAAATGAATAGAAATTACTCTGTTTATAGTAGATTATATTAAACACTTTTCTCTGCGTATCATTGCGATACCTTAGAATAACAACAACTAACTTTACTAGGCTTGCTGTCGTTGGTTTGTTTACAAGAGTAGTATGATGAACCCCGTTACTCTGATAACTATATTCAATGGGAACGGAATCAAACACACCTATACAGTGGGGAGGGGGGGGGGGGGGTGGGGGGAGAGGAGGATCTTGTGAAAACCGAAGTTGATTATATCTTAGTTTAACCAAACCACTGAGATGATTAACAGCTCTCCGAGGGCTGGCCCGAATGATTAAATTTTTACGTAAGGCTAGGAACCAAACTGGTCATTTAGCAACGGGACGTACAGCTTATTGTGGATCCGAACCACATTTTATCGAGAAATTAACTCCTAATCAACAGGAATAAGTTCTTCTGATTCCAGGTTGGTAGAGCGGGAGACCGAGGAAAGAACCACACTGAAGTTGAGGAGGATTCCAACTTATCTGTTATGCCAAACGTCAGGTCCCGAATGCAATTTGTGGGGGAGAGGAAAAGTTCTAGAGGGAAAAGCAGTAGCGCTTCCCCTGAAGGAGGAGGAGGTGGAGACGGGATTCCTTGAGGAAGAAAGTTAATCGAAAAAGTTAACCCGTGCTCAACGTCCTGAATCCCCGAAATAACTGTGTATTTTAAGAATTCGGCTCGAGAAAGGGATAAGTGTTGATCTCTCTCTTGCTGTTTAACTTTAGCTTTTATTGCACTCCTTCCGATATAATATATATACAATATATATATAATATATATATATAAGATAGATATATATATATATATTATATACAACTATATAATATAATATATATATATTATATTATTAATATATATATATCTATAGTCTCCGGAGTGTTAAACAATCTGAAAAGGAACTGGAACTGAAAACAATAATATATTTATACTATTCGATAACATGAAAAACCTTTTTTTAAATACGTATAATTATTGAGAATCAACCTTAAGGTCTTTTGAGCGAAAAAGACTACTCACACCCACACACACACACATACACACACACACACACACACACACACACACACACACACAAATATATATATATATATATATATATATATATATATATATATATATATATATCTCCACAAACAACATAGAAACTAACCTAGGAATAATAGCAAATCCATTGTCTATAAAAATATAGTTTCATCACAAGTCCAATATGATAAATGAAGTCAAATGAAATTAAACGGAATAATGGGTAAGGGCAAAGCTGAACCCTAAAAGCAACAAATGAAAGAAAAAGTTCAACCCTTGCACACGTAACTAATTAAATCTTCACGACATAGAGGTCAGATATGTCTATAATGCCCAAAGTCGTGGTAACTGTCAAAGTTCCCTTTAACTTGTGGCTTCTATCGATACATCTTAGAAACACAAAAGAAAGAGGGTCGCCTTTAAAATTGGCACAGAAACAAATGGTTATGGGATTTCTCCCATGATACTGACCAAAAATTGACATCAGAGGATATGCAAAAAATAAATGACATAAAGATAGCAAACGAAAAATAAAAATCATAAATGAAAAAAAATATAAAAAATGGAAATAAAAATCCAATGCACAATTCATATGTAAAAAGAACAGGACAGTTAAAACTCAAGAAAAATGACACAGTCCAACCGGGCTTAGAAATAAAAAAACTTGGCTCACCTCACAGGAAGCTCGAAAGCGCCCCAACCAAAAAGGAATTTCACAAAGAAGATTTGATGCCCGAATAATTACCCAGTTCTCGATATGTAAAATCTATTCTTCATTGATTCCGCCCATCGGAGCGAACTCCTGCACAAAACCTCGTTCGGAACGTGTCCGCCAACGACTTCCGTCGTGGGGATCTTCCATGACGTATTAGAGTCATCGTTCAAAGCGTCATACGTCAGCTAGACTTTACAATAACAATGTTCCTGTCTCCCAAAGCTGACCATCAACTTTGCAAGCACTGACACAAGATTTCTCTCTCGCCCACGAACATCTTCGAGCGAACGAAATGCTTAACTACGCAGAGGGTTAACATGGTGTATATATATATTGTAATGTTCTACATATTTATATACCTCTTTGTGTGTATGGACTCACTGTCTAGGATGTTTATGACTTACGTTGGAAAGTGCACCTATGTGTGCGAAAGCAAATTTTTTTATTATTATTTAGACGCTCCTAATTGAAATACTAGCCAGTACTGATGCCTTTCAATGCGCTTTTCTGGAACTGTTCAAATCTGCAAAGGCACACTTTGCTTCCCTGACAAACATTAACGAAAGCAGTGATGATAATAATGGTCACTTTGTTTTTCTGCCTTCTCCGTTGTTATTTCGAATATTTTTTTTTTTTTTTCAACAGGTAAACTAGAAACCGAGTACCGACGATAGATGTCCTCTTTTCATACCTGAGGTCGCTGTCAGCTTTGTAACCAGCTTTGTCATTCAATCTTCAATTTCTCCTTCGCATATTCTCTAAAATCTTAAATTGTCAGACTTTTAGCCTGATTTCGTTTAGAAAAAATTAGTCCTATTTGGTGAGAATTTTTTTCCCCTTACGCATGACTGTACATTGTTCTTGGTTAAGCGTGAACAGTCTTGATGATCGCGTCTATGTATTCAAGACTAACAGATGAAAAGAGGAATAAATTATAACCAAAAATATCTGTTAAAACAAGGAGATGAAATACTCTGTGATACAGGACACGAGACTACTAATCCCCTACCTTTAACCAACCAAACTGTTATCCTCAATAGTCACCTAACTTCAAGGTGAAAAATTTGCTACTTCAGTCAACAGAGGTATACGGAGATATTTAGCAGTTCGAGGGCGCTCCGGTTGTATAGAATTTGAATCAGGGTCCTTTTGGTGGACAGCGGAAATTTATAGCAACGGAGTAAAAAGTATCGATGTATCCATACAGAATGATAGACAGCTGTTTTTCTAGTATTTTTTATTCTAAATTCTAAATCTTATAACCTAATATACCAAGGTTCCATAAAAGCGCGAGTGCGCGCACACATACACACATACATATATAAAATAATGTATATATACATATACATACACACACATATATAAAATATATATATATATATATATATATATATATATATAATAATATATATAATATACTATATAATATATATATATATATATATAGATATATATATATATATATATATATATATATATATAATATATATATATATATATATATATATATATATATATAAATCTCGTTGTATAAGTGAGTGAGTTTGCAAGTGCAAGCTAAAGGGAAGGATTAGAACTGATGCATATTCAGGCCAAGGAGCTCTGGTCTTCGTCCTCTAATCTTGCATGCATTGACACCCTTTGCTCATTGAACCGTGGTCAGGGAGGGTCAGTAATATCATGTGATCCCTTTGCGAGGGATTAACAGGAAGTGAAGGACCTCATGATTGTCGGTTTTCTGGAAATTGGGTTCAGATCGACCTTTCGCTGTCATCGGTGGCACATACAAATTGTTGACTGATCAATATTACTTTGAAAATACAGGATACTTAGTTTACATCTCTCTCTCGCGCTCTCTCTCTCTCTCCAGATTCAAGCGGCAATAAGTATGTCATGAAAACTAAAATCTCTGTATTGTTAGTGTGAAGGAAATTGTTTTTCGTTACATCTGAAATAGCGAAGCTGACGCAATCCCTGTTATTTCTCGGTATTTGCTTAACAAGTTCGCCACGTATTACCAAATATTGACACTGCTCGGTGGTCTGCTCGATGACACTCACATTCACTAAAACATCCACTAGCTCCCCTGCTGATGTTGCTTCTGCTCTTTCCTCAGAGAGGGAAATGTGTTAAAACCCTTTCGTAGCCTTAAGACAAACAAATTAGTTAGTAGGTGTGTGTGTGTGTGTGTGTGTTTGTAGACGGTGGTATCATGAGGTTTTTAATGTTGCAGCTTTACACTATACCTACTATATATATTTAATCCTGTTCCAGGTGCATGGAAAATAATTTGTAACGAGAAAGGTGAACAAAGAAAGGGTTACATTTATTACTTAAATAAAAATAAAAAAAAAAAAAGCCTATTTCGAAATGACTGATTTACGTACAAGGGAAAATACGAGTAAAAAAACCGACGTCTTCGGTGTGTACAGTAATCATGTGATCATCAGAAGGCATCGTGAAAATATTTGAAGAAATCTAAGTGAGGGTTAAAGTGAAGCTAACCTCATCAGCTATTCATTGACAGCTATATCTTGATGTTCCGATTTTTCATAGCATACTTCTCCGAAAAAAAGTTTATAATTTTCATAAAAAAATTTGCTTACTGGCCAAAGGGATGCTTACACTAATGAAAATATACAGAATACAAAAAACTAAATTTGAGTAAGGACATCAGTTCTTCAAGGGAATGTTGAGTAAAATTACCATATTAACGCCATAACGAATAACATTTTGCTGCTTGCAATTTTTTTTTTATTCAGTACTTCTATGTACTATTTGTTGCAATAATTGTAATGAACCTTTTTTTAGTTATATATACAAAGGATTTTATCCTCTAACTGGATTCCCTTGATGAAGGGAAAAGAGGAGGCGAATGAAGGTTTCTTTTATGTAAGGATCATTCACAGATTTTTGAGGTATTTCCACTCCTCGACCAGCAATCCGGCGCCGTAGAGGATCTTTCATATTCTGCTAACCATAATTGCTGGTTACCAGTTACGTGGCCCACTGAAAGTTTTTGTTCTAAAATTCTATTGAGAAACTGAAAGAGAGAAGAAAAGAAATTCTTGGACCAAAATCCAAATCGTGAACTGTACCAAAATCCTATCACTCGCTGCAAAACTATGAGATCACCATTGACCAAAACTTTCCCTCTCAATGGTGGAATTACTCTTTTCCCTGAAGTTACCATCATTACAAGGGTACGTTAATACCATCGGCGCGATGAAATTTTCATGACATTGCCTGACTTTCCCAACATATCAGAAAACGTTCGCGTAATTGCTGCGTGAAAGTTGTAGTGAGAATAAATGTTTCAATTTTTTTAGAATCGAGCGAAATTTCAATGAACCAGATATCATGAACGCAATACCATTTCCAGCACATAATAAAGTACTCAGTGTGGCAGAAAACTTTATAACCATATTTCGAGAGAACTGGTATCTATTTACGTTTGAAAATGTTGCTATATTTTTGTTTTTAACCTTCAATTCATTGACTGCATATACTGGCCCTTGCCTCTTACTTTGGTCAGCATATGTATGCATGTATGTATGTATACATGATTATTATTATTATTATTATTATTATTATTATTATTATTATTATTATTATTATTATTATTATTATTATTATTATTCCCTTTCCCATTCTTTATGATAAACACATCAAAAGGATGCAAGAAGAAACATAACACAGAAATAAACAGTTAATAACAAAATCTTTAAGGTTGTAGGTGCACATGATGGTGGTGTTATTAATAATTTTGCCGATTACAATGTTAGCAGATTGTATGATCTTCTCCTGGTATCATTTAAATACTACATCGCCTCTTAAATTCTACTATCAGTAAATTTTGTGAAAGGATTCTTTAACTACATCTACAACTACATCTACAAATGTGTATATATTTAATGGGGGTAATAAATTTTCAAACCGTATCTATTCCTCATTTTCATGGAACTACTTAGTACTTTCACCTTTTGGGAGAGAGAGAGAGAGAGAGAGAGAGAGAGAGAGAGAGAGAGAGAGAGAATGTGTGTCTTCCAGATGCTCCTTTGATCAGTTTGCAGAATCCCTTGTGTCTGAGAGCTGCGAAATGATGAGGCACTTTCCCATTAAAGCCTCTCTCTCTCTCTCTCTCTCTCTCTCTCTCTCTCTCTCTCTCTCTCTCTCTCTCCTGATATTACATTTAGCTGTACCCGGTAACAATTACTTATTTACCAGTCCTTCGTATCTCCACAATTCCCAGTCATCAAATAATTCTGCGTATAATATAAATACCAAGAATATTATTCATCTGTACGCCTTATTTTTTATTTATTTATTTATTTTTTAACAATTGACATCCACACTTCACTTCTGTAGAGGAGACTTTCTACAACATTCACTCTATGTCCTGTTACCTCAGCTTCCATAGACACTCAAAGTGTCTTACCTTCTTTGCTTCACCTAATTTGCTGCACACCCGTTCTCTCATTTTGACATCATCCGAGATCATTACTCCTACTATATGCCAATAAGAGTCTACAGCTTCCAGTCTCTCCCTGTACTTATTAACATTCACTGCTGAGTATTTCTGGTTCCAATTTACCTTTTAAAATTTACACTTTCCCAACATTTACTCTCTGCTTTCTCCGCTTGCAAGCACTTTCGGAATATATCAGTAATATGCCGTTTCTTTCAGATATTTTCAGTCATAACTGCATCATCTGTGAACATTTGTCATTCCACAGTTCATCCACAACCCATCTTATCCCACAACTTCATACGTACATTTACTGTCGTTTCACTGACTCGTATCACTGTATACTTAGAGATGCCAGACAGCCTTATATACACACACTCACACAACAACAACAACTCGCCACGGCACCATTTTTACACCAAGCCGGTCACTGTAGCATATTCTTTAACTCCATCATAAAAAACATATTATCCTTCATAACAGCTACGCTCAATATCATATATCCTCATTTACATTTTTTTCTCTAGCAATTCCATCATAAATTTCCTTCAGGTCGATACATGCCACACAGTTTTTGCAAATATCTTTCAAAATTCTTTCACACCTGTTTTTTTTAACAAACATTTGGTGTATCTATAACCAAGTGGTTCTCTCTCTCTCTCTCTCTCTCTCTCTCTCTCTCTCTCTCTCTCTCTCTCTCTCTCTCTGTTATTTTCCATACCATCTCAATCAAAATCCTTTCATATCTTCTACGGTATACTCTACGATCTTATGTCCCTGCAATTCATATTGTTGCTTCAGTTACCTTTAACGTAATACAAAAGAAAACCCATTCGTTTTGGAACCTTTTCCTTATCCTTACTTAACAAACCCTGATCAGCTCCTCAAGAAGTTAATTAAAAAAAGCTGTATAACGAAAACCTCATCCACAAAATCTTCTTAGGAATCTGTGCTTTGGATTGATCACTTTCATGAAAAGGCCTCAGATGGCCTGTTCAGAACGGACAAATCTCTCTCTCTCTCTCTCTCTCTCTCTCTCTCTCTCTCTCTTCTCTCTCTCTCTCTCTCTGGGAAAACTAACCACACACCAAACACACACACACACACACAGATTTGCTAGATTATAGAAGTTTCTATCTTCTATAACTTAGAAACCTGAAGTATTTGATATATTTATTGCAGTATATCAGAATAATATGAATCAGGACAAATTGAAGCTAAAAGCTCTTTTGGAATGCTTCATTTCCCCTTCTGCTTTTCCTTATACTCAAATTTCATTACTGAGAGTGAAGGACAATAGATAAAGAGTATTAATGAATGAGAATAGGTTAGATACAATATTTTATTAGGGTAAGGAGGGTTCTTTGTTTATGTTATATTCACACTATGTGCAAAACTTGTAGGTATATAGATCTATATTACTATATAATATATATATATAGTATATTATATATCTATATATATATATATATATATATATAATATATTATATGACATGCACTTATAATGTATATACACACACACCACATACATATATATATATATATATATATATATATATATATATATATATATATATATATATATATATACACTTTGTGTGTTGTGTGTGTGTGTGTAGCTGTGTGTGTTTGTGAATTTTACTAAATTGGCTTTATTTTTGTCTGCGTAAGAGTCCCAATCTAGCATAAAACAAGGAAAGGTTCCTAACGATCAATTCATTTCAAAAAGGTCACGAAACGCGATCAAAATTTCTCTGCGCTCTGTAATAATGATGCTGGGCATAAAGAGCTATTTCAGACAATCTTGACAAACAGGTATGGAGAGAGTTGGAGACAAATGATATCGTTAACTAGATATTGTACATGAAAGTTGAGAGAGAGAGAGAGAGAGAGAGAGAGAGAGAGAGAGAGAGCATTCTATATATCACGTAACTGATCTGCGTATCTCGTAAAAGCTCAGAGTAGTAATACATTTGTCGTTGATATATAGACATGTAGCTATAAAGTCTTCTCATAAAAATGAATAAGCAACACTTTTGTCCTTGATAAAAATAAGATAGCGAGTGTAATCACCTGCACCTGATCTGTCTTAGGGCAACGGAAAGACTGCCAGGATCCTTCCCACAAGGGAAAGTAACAAATGTCTGTCCATTCTTTTTCGAGTGGATAAAGCGTCCAGATAGTCTCACACTTCAGGGTGATACAACGTTTATAGACCGAACAAAACATGACTTGGCAATAACTTTTGTGTGAGGGAAAAACTAACTTTTTTTTCTTTTTTATCATTTAACAAGTTTTTTTATGACATATGAGTTCTATTGCATGCACAACCCATCACAATTAAAATTACCATTTTTGTTTGTTCTCATTTATAGCACGCAGCAGCCACATTACAATCTCTATCATTCTCAAATCTTTCTGTTTATCTAATTTGTTTATAAATTGATAAACTGCAACGGATTCCTTTTTAACAGACACAATGCGTTCTTGTACAAACAAATATATTTCGTTAACGATGCGCATATTTTATACATAAATAATGCGGTAGCATATATTTCAGAAAGAGAATGTACATGCAACTATGCATGCAAACAGTTCCGTGTAGATGCATAATTACTACGCTCAAGGGCAGAAAATTCATTCATTTTTCCTTTTCATTCACCGGACATTGCACCCAAGAACAAGTGAATGTTAATTAAAATGTAACTGGGGCATCCAGACCTTTGGAGATTTATATTCGTATATATTCCGTGTCTCTTCCCCCATGATGGTTATAGCTGATAACAGCCACAGCCATAGTGAAATTGTTTTGTAAATCGTAGCTCCCTTTCCCCTCATCTCTTCGTTTCTCCAGCCCTCCTCTTCTTCCACCAGCGGTCCTTAATCCGATTCGGAATGCAGATTTGTAAATAGTTGCTAGGATACGAGGTAACTTTCTATTTAAAGTTCCATGTGTTTGGAATTTGGTGCTTCCGGAACTTCTGAATGTGTGCATAAAGTTTGTGACCTTCATTAACAACGTACATTGTAGTATTTTTAATATATATATATATATATATATATATATATATATATATATTATATATATATATATATATATGATATATGCCACGAAGGAAAATAAACGACAGAGCATCCGCGAGACCTTTCGACGTCCAAACGTCCTTTATGGATTTATCACGTTCCTAACTTTCGTGATTCAGTTATACTACATTTATATTATATATATATATATATATATATATATATATATATATATATATATAGATATACTATATATATACACACATATATATATATATAATATATATATATATATATATATACATATGTATGTGTATGTATACTAATTATGGATATTGTATTGTTTATTTGGATAATTATGTGGGACAGAAAGGTTAGACGATCTAGAGTGAAAATTAATATTATGGTAGAAGCATATTTCAAATAAAATATGTCCAAGATGATAAATGAAATTGGTTTAATATATACTGAAAGTGTACATTAAGTTACCTACCAATATTGCTAGAGATAAAAAGGACAGAAAAATGATGAGTAAATACTATATCTATTAGATATGCTAGAAACCACAGTTACTAGATAAAAGCTATATCTCATTTCAAGTAAACTTGAGTTCTTGTTGAATACTAATGGGGTGAAACAGTTTTCACTCAGTCGAAAGAATCTTATTCTCAGTAACGAAATGCCTATATTATCACATTTCTCAGAATGTTGATCGCCTTATTTTGATTCAAATCAATCCATGATGCCTTTTTATGTCTTTCCTTACAAATATGTCCTCTTTCCAAAATACTTATTTCTAATTTTCATACGCATGGGAATTTAATTGCATTCCCATCCTGTAGAAGGTAATTTAGATCCTCTTCTATCATGACATGAAGTACAGCTTCCGTACGTAACTATGATGAATTTGCTTTGCAAATTGCAGTCCTAAATTTCCTTTATTCTTCCTTCATCCTTTCCCTCCTCCTCCCTTTCCACCACCGAATTCCCCTCCTCAATCAAAGTCGGAATACAAATTCACAAAAAGTTGTTCAGTATGGAGTGACTTTCCCTTCAAATTTCCAAGTGTTTGCAATTTGTTGCTTTAGACACTTCCGAATTTCTGTGGAAAGTCTCTCTCTCTCTCTCTCTCTCTCTCTCTCTCTCTCTCTCTCTCTCTCTCTCTCTCGGATGTGTGCGTTCACAGACATACTATGTATGTATGTATGTTTCGAAATATTGTTTTTGAAAGAATATGTGTAGACTGATTTAGACACATATTTACATTTCTCTTTTTGCAAGTGTTACGATAATATATCAAGAATGTAAAAATCTTTAGGCTACACTTTACCCTCCTTAATCAAAATACAGTTTCCTTACTTGGTTTCTAAAAATTTTTGGAACAATGTCAGTATCAATACAGTTAATAGGAGAAGTATCTTTTACTGTTCTTCATCAGGGCCAACCATAAGGGAAAATATTACATCCTAGGCCTAGGCGGAGGAGACTTAATGAAATATAGGTGAATGGAAGTTGTCTGTCATACAAATTCAACCAAATTTTCCAATTCAATTTCTGTAAGCCAAAATTTGGCAGGCTTTCTAAGTAAAGGATAATCATTCTTAAGAATTTAAGTTTTCCGCTGTACTTAAGAGTTAGACATACATTCTGATAACAACACCCCCAAGCCACCCCATCCCAAAACCCCACCCAAACAAACCACAAATACATCTCTATTTTCATATGCTATATTTGTGTACATATACGGGACCTGCTTACTCATAAAACCAAGTATTGTCTTTTTAATCGGGTTATCTTGAATAAAAGCTCCTTGCCTGATTTCTTTATCTTTTTTCCATTCCTTCCCAGTGAAAAGTTAAGTTAAGTATATCTTAGTTTTACCAGACCACTGAGCTGATTAACAGCTCTCCTAGGGCTGACCCGAAGGATTAGATATTTATACGTGGCTAGGAACCAATTGGCCACCTAGCAACGGGACCTACAGCTTATTGTGCGATCCGAACCACACTATATCGAGAAATGAATTTCTACCACCAGAAATACATTCCTCTGATTCCGCGTTGGCCGAGCCGGGATTCGAACTTCGGGCCACCGGATTGGCAACCGAGCGCGAAAACCGCTCGTCCAGCGAGGAACTTTCCCAGTGAAAAAACCCCAATATTCTATGTAATTAAATAAAAACATATCAAGAAGTCGAGGGATGTCATATGAAAGAAAAATATTCACAATTTAGTACATTAATCAGATAATTTTATAATATTACCATTGACATAGTTCAATATACAGTACTAATAAAAAATGTCAAGTGATCAGATTTTTTATAAAAAATATAAACAATGGAAATGATTACGAGCTATAGCTAGCATCCCACTAAGGGGTCCAATCTGACATCAATTTGAATATAAATTTATTTAATGTTACGATCTGTATGAATACTTTGCTTAATTGTTCATTTTGGTAAACGAAAGGTGATACATTACAAGAAACAATGGAGCTATGGTTGTTTAAATAGCGAAGTGCAATCCCGTAGTTATAGAGGAACTTGGTGATTATTCTCTCGTCTGTAACAAGATGAGTTGCTGCTCCGCTTTTCGCTATTCGATCAATTTTGTGTTTGATTAATGTAATTTAGTACTTTCGTGGACCTGGATGATAACATAATGCCCATAACAGCTGTTTCTTTATCAATACCAGTATGCCCCAAGAAGTTGTTTGGGAATTCACCGGGTATTAACAAGTGTTTTGATAATTAAGACGAAGAATTATGCACATTATTCTAATTCCTCTGGAAGGCATGCCTTTTACAAGATCGCTGATTTTAAGAACAGACACCCACATACACACACACACACATATATATGCATATATGTATAGAGAGACAGACAGACAGACAGAGAGAGAGAGACTCATGGCTCCTGAAGTAAAAAAAACCTTGCAGAAATCCCGAAGTACCGGAAACTGCCAAAATCCAGTACATGAAACTCTGAATGGAAAGTGACCTCAAATACAGCAGCTATTTGCAGATCTGCATTCCTATTCTGATTGAGGAGGGATAGTTGGTAAAAGGCTGAACGAAAGGGAAAGGAAGATATGCGGGGGAATGATTTACTAAAATCTGCAGAGCCATTTCATGATTGATACTCGAAAGCTGTGCTTCACTTAATGTGAGGATTGATGGGTGCGAGTTGAAAAAGGTTTCTAAATATTTGGTAGAAATTTCCATTCATGCAAAGGAACAGGTATGAGATTTGGTTTGTCAAGTCTTAGATTTGGCTTCATGAGTTACTAATTGTATATTTAACATTACAAAATGGATAATCATGAGTTACTAATTATATATCTACATTAAAATATAGATAATCACGAGTTACTGATTGCATATCTAATATTAAAATAATTCTGCAAGGTATAACTGAGTTTCAATCTTATTTGGATCATTTAACATCCAAAGTCATTTCAAGGTTTTACCAGGAATCAACTCAGACTCTGTCAAAGGCACCATCTTAAAATTTAGCGCAAAATAAAAATCTGTACATAGCTTAGATTTTGGTATCAGAATGCACTCCTCCAAAAATGGTCACTGAAAGAGGTAAGTCATTCAGAAATGATCGAAAAAAGTTGGAAAATCTCGTTACAGTTCTATAAGTGGCATAACAAAAGCACGAGTTCCATAAAAACGAAACGTATAGATGCATTCTCAATCCTGATATCATCTAAGCCTTTGGAGAAAAAATTTCGAGCTTGAAAGGAGCCATTTAGATTGACAGTAGATTGTTTGTTTGTAAGCTGTTTTTACGTTGCATGGAACCAGTGGTTATTCAGCAATGGGACCAACGGCTTTACGTGATTCCATCCAAACCACGTCGAGAGTGAACTTCCATCACCAGAAATACACATCTCTCACTCCTCAATGGGCCACGCCACTGAGGCGCTGATTGACAGTAGAGGGCATATTTCTGGAGATCAGGATGATTTGCGCTTCCTCGTTTTAAAGCTGATTTTGTTGAGAAACGCGGACAAAAACATGAAATATCAGAAGAGATCACATAGTTTCTAAACTCAGCGATTCATACAGACGCAGAAACCCATTTTTATATTAAACTAAAAATGAAGGTTGAAATAATTTTGACTTTCGTGTGTTCTTGGTCACAAAACAGTCTTTATTAAATAAAAGCCACAGACAAACACACGTATGAAGAACCATGAAAACCCCGATTAGAAGTAATAAACTAAACCAATCTTGAGATAAGCATCAATGAAGATTCGCATAACTGAGGATAAAATCAAGATCGTATGTAATCAAACTTTCGAGAAGCGCAAACAATCCAAGCAAGAAACGGACGGGAATGCAATTAAAAGCACTGGATGGAATAAAATGAAACTTGCTCCGAGAGAAGAATAAACTTTCGAAAATTAATGAAAAAGTTTATACTATCTGGAAGTATCAGGGTAACGTGGTAAGTAAGTAATAAAATTGATATATTGTAAAATGAATTTTTTTTAAAAATAAAACACACTTTGGTTTCTCGCCTCAGAGCGGAATCCTTTTCGTAAAGTATTCGGACATTATACTTTGTAAACCCATCTGGAAACTTTATCCGCTCCGGATGGAATAGACAGACCTTTGTTACTTTCCCTTTTGTCTGGTATCCTTGCAGTTGTTCCAGTGTCGTAAGGGAGATCAGATGCGGTGGATTGCGACTCCGTGTGTATTGAAAGCAGCAAGAACAATTATCCTTTTTAATTTTTATGAGAAAACTTTGCTCTTCGACAAATAATTTTCAAAGTGATACACTAATGATGTAAACAATAAACTAACTTGCCATTACAAACCTCTCTCTCTCTCTCTCTCTCTCTCTCTCTCTCTCTCTCTCTCTCCTCTCTTTCTAATATATACTTGCTCTCTCCTCTCCTCTCTCTCTCTCTCCTCTTTTTAATTTTATACTTGCTATAGCATTTCCACTTTCCATACCAAGAGACGTGAATTTGATGTGTCAATGAAGGCAACCTTTTGGCAACTCCCTGATATGAGTCGCACTCTTGTATCGCCTTCACGTTTTATTTATAGATTTATTTTAATTTACGCCCTTAATCTTGCGAAAAAGCTCCTGTCTTATATTCCATTGAGATAAAGATTTAAATTTGCTTGGAATAAGGTTTTACTTGGGAATGTGATGCAACGATGCACATATTAATACGGCATTATGGATATACTAATAAAGCGAAATGGGACCACGTACAGAAGCACATTCCTGTTGTAATTATATCATAGACGGGGTAATTACCTTGTTAATGAGCATACCTCTTGTTGAATAATCATATTTCAAAAAAAAAAAAAATATCAGCAGCAGAAACCGAGCAACTATGGAAAACACGCAAAGCAGTGAGGTTAAGGGACTTGCATTTGAGGATGGTGATTGTATCAGACCTCTCTCATACATGGCAAATTGACAAAGATAATTTCTTTTTTTATTAAATTCCTAAAGAGTATTTATTAATTCAGGCTCACTTTCAATATGTGCAAATTTTTTTTTTGCAGCCATTACGAACTTTCCCGTGAACAGGAAAGAAATATTCATAATCAAACGTTAACAAAAATCAATATTCTTGTAACGATGGTTATTCTTGATCCTCTATAAACTGAAAACAAATAATAAACATTTACAAGTGGTACACACAGCTAAGGCGATCTCAGTACGGGGAATTTATTCTCGGTTGAGACGGACAGAGAGATTTCTCAAAGAATGAGGAGGTACCTCCAAGCCTACATATCCCCTCATCTCTTTTTCCCTCAGACACGGAGAAGAGTCTTAACATGAAAAGAGGTCATGGATGGCCCGCAATTTCTCTCTCTCTCTCTCTCTCTCTCTCTCTCTCTCTCTCTCTCTCTCTCTCTCTCTCTCTCTCTCTCTCTCTGGGACAATCTTCTTGTAAGATACTCTATAGCTAAGATTAAACGAATATAGTTTTTGTAATAAATTTTAAAGATTAAATGTAAAGGAAACGTGCAAACTGATAAAATATAGGAAAGAGAATTCTTTCCCTTAACTGATAAAGATTTAAACTCAATTTTAGAGAAATCCTCTACATATGCTAGTCAAAATCTCAAAATTACGAACTTATATGAAAAGTGAAGCACTTGGTAAATAGTGTAAAATCATACATATAATAAATGTATTAGTAATGAAATAAGTCAGTATTACAGAGACAGGTAGCAGCGGGCCACGGCTTTCAGATACAGTCTTCACCCTTACAATCCAAGTATGTTTCTCCAAAGCTTGATGGACAGGTACTTGAATGGTGACATAAATGAGGAGACCCTTCATGCACGTCAATATGCATTACAGATCTGAACTCCCATCATGGGTCAAGAAAATCAATATAAAAAATCGACACCACAAAAGGGAGAAAAAAAATGCGCATACTACACTGCTACCTTATATCATCGAAGGCATTCGGCACTATTTCGCATGTTTACAAATGGGTTACTGAAAAGTGGTGATTAGGCAGTTCGTCGTCTGTCCTGTCTGTCAGGTAAAGTCGTCCGATTGAGAAGTCTTAAACCAACAGGAGAGAGAGCGATTGTATATATACTTAGAAACTGATATATTTGATTATATGAGTTACACTATCAAAATTTATTAATTAGACATTAGATGGAATAATATGGGTATTTTTCGACCGAATCAAATAAGGAAATTCATAGAAAAAAAGGTTTGTAGGTATATTTAGCAATCGTTTTTATAGATATATATCTGCAATTTAACCGTTATGTGAGAAGTTTTGAAGCAAATGAAAAGCGTTAAGTATGCAATCGTGTATTAATCAGAAGTTTCACCGTATTCGCATATATGATGTGTGGAGGAAATGAAACGGATTTTTTTTTTTTTTAGGAGTTAATCCTCACTTTCGTATATGGAGACAGAAAAGTTTCTGGATTGGCGCAAAAGCCAAGCATGGGCGAAATATGGAAATTTATCTACTGAGGAAAGAAAAAAAAAATAAAAAACAAGAGAAGATAGAACAAATAAGTAGTTTCAGAGATGATAAAAGTGCTTATGAAATAGGTGTGGAGTGGCTTATGATTATTGATGATCCGGGGATATTTTTCATAGTATATTCGTTACATGTCAGCACGTTGATTCAAGGATCAAAACCTTGTAGCCTACCTACATTGTGTATATATATATATGATAAAATATATATATATATATATATATATATATATATATATATATATATATATATATCTAACCAGTCTCTTTGGAGGCGTGGGTTTCGAATCCCACTGCTGCCACCAAAATTAGCTAACATGAAAATGGAATAAAATGAGTTGAGCATGATCCCAAAAAGAAACATTAAGCTATCATATTCCTCTCAAAATCATATTTAAGTAAGTACCCCATTTTCCATTAGGTGTCCAAACATTCATAGTTTATAAAAGTAAAAAGACATAGTCTATAGAAAACCCATTTTTCTATCCATCTGAAATAAAGAGAGCATGATTATCTCACTATAAAACATTAAACTTCAGCCATAAAATGTGTGCTGTACCTCACTACCCTTCTTTAAAAGATGAATTTCATCACTATGAATATTGAGTTTTTCAAAGTTCACTTTACCTTGCAGCAAACTTCTAGCACCTCTTCTGTGGCGTGTTCCACACTCTATCAATCAAATTCAGTGAGTCCCCCTTTGATTCTCATACAATAGGTTATATGTCATTTTCTGTGCATTACGGACACACACTCACCAATTGACACACATATGCATGCACGCTACATACATGGAACTCGTGATCTTTGGAATGCGTCACTGACCCCAATTATGCACTAGTAAGATTCTTGTTTGTTTTTTCATTTCAACATCTTCGAGGAATCCAGCGTTTTGCATCTGTCTCTAACCAGCAAGAGCTAAGGTTATCAACCCCACTATATATATATATATATATATATATATATATATAGATATATATATAATATATATATATATATATATATATATATATATATATATTGCTACTGTTAAAATGCATATTTTCCCTCTTTAAAATGTCATGTAGAATTGTGTAACATTTTTTCAGATTCCTAGATAGCTTAGAATAGGATGTTTTAAAATGTGTGTTCAGATTTTGAATTATATATAATGTAAAAGAATACATATATAACGTAAAAAGAGAGAGATTTTCTTTGTCCGTTCAAAACTACAAGTGTATCCCCTTATATGTCAACACTGTAAGATTAGAGGGTCTGCGAGATCCGTTTGCTTTCCTAAATCTGTCAACGCGTTTTGATAAGCGTGCTCAAATCTTCATTTGTGTTTTGGAGAATCTGTCATCGTATAAGATAAGACCTTTCTGCTTCAGTCGATCGAGACGAATACATGTCTTTTTTTTAACAGACTGGTCTTGTACGTGTATGTCTTTGCCGAGTCCCACGTGGAGATTGCACATTTTTTATGTGAAGTTGCATCAGATTCCCAAGATTCTAGAATTTTTGTCTTGTACGTTTTGCGTCATATCTTCAGTCTAGTTTCCGCAAAGAAGAAGATTTCATTACATCTTAGAACCGCGAGGCGATAACATCTCTCTCTCTCTCTCTCTCTCTTTCCTCTCTCTCTCCTCTCTCTCTCTCTCTCTCTCTCTCTCTCTCTCTCTCTCTCTCTCTCTCCATCGCATACCACTTTTGATCTTAAAGTAACGTAACGTAAATTGGTCACTCGTAACTTAGAATTTCATATTTGATATTTCTTAGAGTTTGTTTAGTGTTATATAGTTTTTTTTCTGTGGAATCTGAACAAACATTATTTCGTAACGGCGCCTGGTTTTTGTGAAAGTGTGAATCAAGCCTACAGCAAAGCAAAGGAAGAAATTGGTATACCAAAAAGGTAAAGTGTGTTATATTTTTATTAGTTGCAACTAATAACTAATAACGGTTAGGTAACAACTAATAACTAAAAGTTAATAGGAACAGTGGTTAACTATTAATGGAAAGGAACTGTGGTTTAACTAATAACTAATAAGAGATGGTTATGGTTTGGTAAAAACTGATGGTTACAATGTTTTGAGTGAAAAGATTTACACTTTTACACGTTGCAAATTTCTGTTTTGTGTTTGTTTAATTTTGTGCATTTTTTCATTTTCTTATTGAAGTGTGCCTTTTCATTTTGATAGTGTCCACATTTTTCTGTATTTTCATTTACATTCACAATTTAATTGACTTAGTTATTTTCATTGCTTAATCATTGCACATTTCATTAAATTTAACATTTGTGAATTAATTTGCTTTCACTTAGAATTCTTTTCAAGTTTTATTGTTGTTTAGCACTTGTGAATTAACTTCAAATTTTCAATTATTGCCTAACACTTTTGAATTTCAATTGAATTAATTTTCTTGAATTTTGTGATAAATTAATTTTGATTTAATTTTACATCATTTGATTCAAGAATTAATTAAACTTTACTTTGTTTTCAAGTAACAGTAATTTTCCCTGATATTGTGAATTTCACTTATAAATTTTGAGTTTAATAATAAATTTTTGTATTTAAAATTTTTATAAGTGTTTTTATTTCTAACCAGTATATTTGCATTTAATTATGATTATATTTATGTTAGGTAGAAACATAGAGTGGTAATTGATTTGCTTTTCTTCAATTTACTTGAAGTGACTTAGAACCAGGGAAGTACTTAGACTTCTGAAATCAGGGAAATACTTAGACTTTTAAAGTTGTTGATGGAGTGATGCCCTTTGATTAATTTAATTACTTACAAGATTACCACACACCTGTTTTGATGAACTTAGTCTGATTTTCTGCAATACTGGTAAGTGTTAAAGGATCACAATTGCCTTTAGAGTATTCAGTCGTTTAGTACATGTTATGAGGGTTCCGGTGTCTGGCTTTTGGTGAGGTAATGATTGATGAATGGTAACCAGATACTTGGCACTTCGTAACAATATATATATATATATATATATATATATATATATATATATATATATATATATATGTGTGTGTGTGTGTGTGTGTGTGTGTGTGTGTGTGTGTGTGTGTGTGTGTGTGTGTGTGTGTCAAAATTAGATGACCAGTAAAAATGAATAAAAGAACTACAAGATTTTAGATATGAGACATAAAATACAAGGCTATTCTATATACAAAAAAATGAGGAACTTTCCTGCGTTATCCCAGCCCTTTCAAATGGCGAGGTCTCTTTCCAGAGTTATATTAAACCGAACAGAGGCGAGAGAAGGCTTAGCCAGATAGAATTTGGACCCACTCAGACCGCATTACGTCCCGGGACTGTAAAAGTATGTAATGAAAGCTCTCTCTCTCTTCTCTCTCTCTCTCTCTCTCTCTCTCTCTCTCTCCACTTCCGACTGGTAACTACCCAAATCTCTTTTGCTCACGATTTCCTCTGTGGAAGCTTTTTCTCTCTTGAAAGACACTTTCTACTTTAAAAGGTCTTGGATGTATTTCGTTTTCGGTTCTGGAGTTTAAGTAGTTTTTGGAAACTGTAAGCCTACTGCTAATTTCAAAGCGTCATCGTTTTGTGTTAAGTTTACGCCCATAGCAGCGGCAGCATGTTTTTGGGACGGGATGGGGCAAACCTTTCAGTAACCTCGCACCAGAAACAGAGGTTATCTATCCCACATGTAGGTCATAAGTATGCTCTGTCTTACTGTATGAAACTTAATACAATTTCTCAGAGCTTTTGGGTTCTTCTGAACAGAATAACAAGGTTATCTGAATTCAGAATAATTCGTGCTAATGCCACTAAAATTTACTGAAAATATGACGTTCCTGTTTGTGTGAGTTTTCCAACTGATTTAGACTAACGTCACACTCAGTGATACATAGAAATAAAGCAATGTTAAAGCAAGCACAAAGAACATGGCACTTTCAGTAGGCTTACTGTAGTTAGGAAAATTTGCGAACTGATGTCTAAAAGATCAATTGACAGCATTAGTAGACTTAAGATATGTAATACTCTTATCGCACGAGAAAGGAGGTAGTAATAATATATTGGGCATGTTTACTAATTTATGCATGTCGTATTTAAAAAGTGGCAGAGATCCAAACAATTTTAGGTAATTGAAAAATTAAGTTCTTATAGCAGCATTGTTTGTCATTTGTAGCCTATAATATTATTGCAATTTTCCTCTTACGCAAAAGGAAAGCAAGAGTTGTTCGCAATTTTGAAATTGATAACTTTCTTGAAATATTTAAAGAAATTAGTCCTGATATCAAACCACTGACTTCACTAGAAGGCCGATGTCATTATGCTGAACAGGATGCCACAAGGACAATATTTTTAGCAAAAGAATTTCTCTTGAATATATATATTAAAAAAAGTTTTCAACTCAACTGTGAAATGACATGAAAATGCCATGGAGTTAAAACTTACGTATTCCATAAATTAATTACATTTTTATGAAGGCACTGGGAGATGCAAATGAGGACATGCATGATTTATGAATGAACCAAAACAACTGACTATGTTACCGACGCTTATGCTGAACTCAGCTGCATTTCAATAGGAATTTTAAAAGATTATTCATTTTTGCGTGGACAATTTTGGTGTTATTTTGACGGACATCATTTCCTATTCGTACAATAGACTAAATCAAATAAACTTTCCTAATTGTTTGAAACATTCACCCGAATACTGTCATATATGTTACAAGTGAATGAATATGAAGACGGCAGTGTGCTATCGTCAGTCATCACTTTACAATATCACGGCTGTTATAAAGAGAAGTAAAATTCCTTGTAAAGTTCTAAAAACTAAATAAAAAAATTAGGAATTGCAAAAGCTGAGAATTATTTTTACAAAATTTAAGAAATATACACAAAACTAAAATCCAAGGAACGAAATTTTTACAAATATACGGTTTGCTATTTTTTTTTTTTTTACTGTATATTCTGTTACCTTTCCTTTTAATGTATATATTTTAAAAAATTCATTCTTTTAAAAGTTTAAAATCTAATTCCTTTAATTTCATTGTTGTATATATATCTTTTAAATTATGTAAAAATCAACTTTCAGCTTTTATAATTCGTAATTTTTAGTCTTAGTTTTTACAATATATATATTATATATATATATATATATATATATATATATATATATATATATATATATATATATATTTGCGCGCGCTTTAGCATCAGCAACCGCTAACATTTAATTTCCTCACACTAGGCAGAGGTCAGTGTGAGGCACCATGAATAACCGAAAAGTACCTCGGTAACCCACTTTTTCCTGATATTTGATGGTGGGGCTTGCTTTTATATATATATATATATATATATATATATATATATATATATATATATATATATATATATATATATATATATATATAAAGTATATTAATTGAAACTTTATCGAGTGCCCTCGGACTAGCTCAACCGGAAAGATCGAAATAAACAAGTAATTTGACGTATGGAGAGATACAGAACAAATATAACGATAGTAAAAGAAATGCAAATACTGAACGAATAGTAAAATAATGGACAACGAAATTATAGAAAAAATATACACGATAATATGAAATTACAAACGACGTAGAACCACTTCCATACACTTTGGTTAGGTTTACGGGCTGCTGAAAAGCAAGAGCCCGTGGCAGGACAAGGCTGGCTGGCTTAATCTATATACCTTCATCTGTGATAATTAAACACGCTAGCCACTTCGATTAAAACAAAAGTTAATGGTTAGACAAACGCACAGGAATCCTGGACAAACCTCCAGAATCATTCAGAATAAACTTCGTAACCTTGAAAACCCAACGGCAAAGACGCCAAAAACCTAGTGGCTTGCTAACGAGCATCCAACGAATAAATATCTGTGGAAAAACGAGTCGTTTAACGCGCGAGCGATCGTCTTTTGCTCAACGGGTTCGCTATTGAACGTGAATGTCATACTCAGCAAATACTTGTATTTAGTTTTTGTGAGGGTCTCGTGCGTATTCTATCTTACTCCACCTTTTATGGTGATTTTTTTTTTCATCTCCACTTCCTCACGTTAATAGTTTTCAGAGCTACGCATCTATTAATTACATTCCCATAGCACCAAATTTCAGCCTAATTTACCTGTTTATTCCAATCTCTCTCTCTCTCTCTCTCTCTCTCTCTCTCTTCCCTTTATAATAGCTAACGTGACCACCGACCTGTCCGTGGTATTATTTCTTTCTCATGGTACACTATATATATGATTTAACGTTAAGACGTTTCTTTAACATAATGTGGCCATAGCGAAATCCAGACCTAAATTGCTAACACAAAAGACTTGTATGTATCCAACACTTCAGAGGATTCTATCGCCTTCTTTATCCTAACACTTCTAAAATGAATGCTCTTCTCACCAAATTCAAACTTCACTTCGTTAAAGGAGATTTAGCTTACCAGTCCTTTCATATAGTTTCACCTTCACTTCCATGTACAAACCTTGCTTAACTTGTTTTGGGAAGTACCTTTCCTCTAAACTCACCATCACTTAAAATATTTACTATCAAATTCCTAAGAAATCACTGCTCCCAGTCTTACTCTTTAAATAAATATAAATTACTTCATATACTTAAGTCCCTCATACCCACAACAATTCTGATGCTCTCAATAACTGCAATGCTGTTGGACTAGATGGAAAAAGTTTAAAGAAACAGGAAGCTTCATTCTGAATTATTTGTCAGACATACGCACTAAAACATTTTAACCAGATTATTCATCTCGATATGATAGATATTCAAGGTAGAAATAAGTCAATTCATATACTTTGTTATACTGATCAAATAGAAAGACCCTCAAGAAATTCTTTCAACGATGTTGACAACTTTTCATGATCAAAGAAACTGATATATCTGGAATAGAAAAACAACCAGTTTTCAGACAAAACGAATTTTATGTCTCACAGTCTAAATTATTTTTGCGTGTGCACCAAATTGTATATCTTTGTACTGAACACTTTTAAATCTACGTATATTTCCCGACATTGTGTTTTGCTCAGTTCTTATTTTACTTGTAGCTTAAAAGCTGGCTGTTAAACTACGTAAATAAATATCTTATCGACATATTAGCTGCTTAAGCAATTTTTTACATTGTAAAATATTCTGATTTTATATTCGAGTTTTCAGATACCCCTGACGATGGGAATGGATTCTTGAAACTTTAGTTTACGTAAATTACAGGGGTGATTACCGTTCTTATTGCTCCCCTGTTCATAAAAAGGAAGACGCTATAATTACTGAAGCATAGATTACGAAGGAGCTGCAATATTAGCAGCGCGAGTAGTCTGAAATTGTTACGACGAAAGCTTAGAATCGATCAAGTTCTCTTGAAAGCTATATAAAGTAAAATGAGGTGGAGATAGAATACGAATAAGATTGAAGGGAGAGTAAGAAAATGATGGGACATCAGTGGCCCTTAACTCTTTAGTCTCTACGACCAGTGACTAAATTATATCGAATTCTTACATACTTGAGAAGTATGATTAAGTCTTGTGATAAAATTTCACCGACGCGAACGGAAAGCGCCTGAGTTGTAGGCTAGCAAAGGATGCTATGTAGGTGGAGTTATTTTTCCATAGGGCTACAGAATCCTTTTTTCCTTTTTTTCTCAACTAACTGATTATTCTGGCTATTTTGAGAGATAGGCACCAAATTACCTGCAGAATATAACGTAATATATTGTTTTCCTCCTAGAAAACATGAAATGAACCATTCTCTCTCTCTCTCTCTCTCTCTCTCTCTCTCTCTCTCTCTTCTCTCTCTCCAAGAGGGATAAAATGAACAATACGGACTGGACAACCAAAAATCTTCTCCACATAAGAAATGAGTATTGATTTTTCTTTGATTGAAGTGACTTTGGGACGGAATGACCGAAGACAACAAGACCATTCAAGGTACGAAATGACCTCTTTCCACACGGAACTTTTTCCATTTCCCTAATAGAGACGCTCCTCTGATTGTGTTCTTACTTTCTTTCCTTCTTTTTGGTGAAGCAGAAGAGGGCGCAGTTATTGAAAGGGGAAAAAAAGATTAAAGAATGAAGGATTTATTAGGTTAATTCTATGGCTCAAATCTTAATACTCTTCTAAGTCGATTTATTTGGTTATTCTTGCTGCGCTATGCGTTATGTAAGTTTACATTTCCCTTCTTTGAATATCCACACTAACTGTTTTTCTTTCACGTGCTTTATTTCACTTTTTACAGCTCTGACTTTTAACTTTCATATCTTATAGATAATGAAATTTCTTTAGTGTGACCCTGAAACAGTAAGCATTTTACATTTAAATTTTGGGGAGGTAATGTTTAATCTTCTCGCAGCAAAAATACGAAAAATAAGGGGTGGAAAGTTATCAGTTCACATAACATTACGAATTGTTTTCTAATATGACAGCAGTTCCACTCGGAACCAGAGGAATTTATTTCTAGTGATAGAAATCTCATTTCTCGATACAATGTGGTTCGGATCCCACAATAAGCTGTAGGTCCCGTTGCTAGGTGACCAATTGGTTCCTAGTCACGCTAAAATATGTAATCCTTCGGGCCAGCCCTAAGAGGGCTGTTAATCAGCTTAGTGGTCTGGTAAAACTAAGATATACTTATCTAATATGACAGTGTCATAAAAAAATCTGCTAAATATTGAAATATTTAATCTTTCCTAAAGACTCTTGGCAAAACGCTGATGGAACGATATGACAACAAACGAAATAAAAAACATAAAGAACCTATAATTGAACACTTGCAAGCAATCATATATATATGTGTAATTCTACTGTGCAAATACAAACAAGGAAATCACATACTTTCATTTACAAATGTAATTTAATTTTCCTGGTCAACCTACATGAATTCCATACATTATTCAGGACATTAAATCTACAATACTAATCAGATTATTCGGCACTTAATTATCTGTCTATCAGGTAAATCTTAGCGGCTAGACGTATATCTATGATACTTTAAGATATCCTTTCTAGGATGCGTGAAAGGGACTTGTTGCTCTATCAGTTAACCCAAGATAACGATTAAGGAGATCCAGGAGTTTAAGGCAATTTTACTAGCAACCGAATGATCTTGCACACACGTAAAATGGGCCATAACTCTTCTATAAGGAGCTATCTCTCTTCCTTTAAGATGTAAAAATGTCGATATTACATTTCTGAGTAGCAAATTATTCTCCTTTTGACCATAATGTAGATCCAATATTTTAATCAAAGATGACATCATGCTTCTAAAGTTATCGCTCTAGTTTCTAATTAGTTGAAAGTGACATCCTGAATTCACGCTTTCTTCTGGACTGACTGATGAGATTTCCAAAGGAAGTATCACCTTTAGAAAGAGAAAAACAGGCACGAGCTTACGTTAAACAAAATAATTCAAGTCAAATGATGACCCGGCACTTGAATTCAGACTTCTTTTCTTACAGAACGGCTTTACGTGACTTCCGAACCAGGTCGAGAGTGCACTTCTATCACCAGAAATACAAATACTTTTATAATATTATTCAACAGTTTTACTATAAAATCATCATATCAAACTTTTGAATTTTTCATGCAATTTAACAGTTTCTTTATACTTAATAAATCCAAAATGTAACTAACTACAGAATGCATTCCCCCATATCCACGAAAATAATGAGTTCATTATAAATTTGATCATCTACCGGCTCATAATCGATGAGAAAATGAGAGCGTTTGGTCCTCGGACTATTTTAGGCATCCCAAAATTTCATGAAAATCTGATACAAAATTATATAAATACTATTAATAATACAAAATGCGGTAGCGCGGCTTCCTGTAAAAGTTATTTCTGGTACCATCATTATAACTGCGAGGGAGCTATTCTCATTATTCACAGTCCAAGGGCTTTTGGCGTTACTGATGGACATAACTGTAATATCCTGAATATGATTATTTTTTCCTTACCATCAATGTCCTTTCTATCGTAAAATAAATAAATAAACAAACAAAATACAAAAATAGAACAGTACACAGTATCTGAGAAGGTAAACCAAAATATACTATTGGAAACAGAGAGAGAGAGAGAGAGAGAGAGGGAGAGAGAGAGACTGACTCCGGAGAAAAATCCTTCGGAATATCCAAGCAAACTTTCATTTCCCGATGATATGTGAATAATGACGATATAATCAATCAGGTAGCAAATTGTAACGTTCGTTAGACAAAGCTGCTCGATTTTTATACGCGACATTGGATGTTGACATCGATGATTGCGTTGTTTTTTCCTTTGTGTCAAGGGTGGTCTTAATGGAGTGTTTTGCTCACAAATAAGGTTTGTACCATTTAGTTTCTGACTCAAAATATCTCAATTTCATTTAAGTAATTTTGTGTGCACACTTACTGCCCTAAGGTTGGCTACCTTCAAAATATAATCACCTAGAAATTAAAATTTATATTTATAAAAGCTGATTTTTTTATCTTAGAACTAGCAAATGGATAAGATTTGTGGGTTAATGTTTAATGATATGTGTGTGCGACTGACAGAGAGAGAGAGAGAGAGAGAGAGAGAGAGAGAGAGAGAGAGAGAGAGAGAGAGAGAGTAGTTTATTTTGACACTTCCATGACCACAACGTGGAAATTTTACAAATGCCACACCATAAAATATATTCGAAAGTAAAAAAATGAAAAAAAAAAAATGAAGCGTAATGCGTAGTAGCAATCATGTCCATCAAATAGAATATTAATCGTTTTACCACTAGTACATGTAAAATATATTTTTGGATGCCAGGTACGTATACGTGCTTGTTCGCTTGCCATTACCTGGAGTGTATCCGAGGTTTAGAATTTAAGTATCTAATTATGATTCAGAGTGAAATATTGATACTGGTCTGTCTGTGTTAAAAATTACAGTATATCCAGAACTCCCCAGCACATTTACCATTTCCTATTTTTATTTGCCACCCCACCCCCCCCCCCCCCCCCCCCCACCCCTCCGCTACGGCTCTCTCTGTCTGTTGGAAAAGGACTTTAGCCCGCACCACTTGAATTATGCAATGCACTGACACTCAAGGAAGCAGAACTTCATATAAAAACAAGTTCTAAGGGGCATATTAATCAGTAAGGGAAATTGGCTCTAAAAATAATGTATTAGAAATCAGAGAGTTGCCTCTTACGTCTTCCTGGTTATCGTTCTGCATTGTCTGCTTCACGTTCAAGGCTTCGGCAACTCATATATTAAAGTTAATAAAAAAAGAAGTGTGTATAACAGATTAGCATTGATCACATAACACTGAAATACTTTCATTTCAATCTGCTCTTTATATCCAAGTGCAGAGTTATTTTTTTTTTACGGAATCCTGACAGCAGGTAGCTTTGCTGTCTGTGGATAATACCACGCACTCTAGCACAACTATAATTATAAGTATATTATTGATAATAATTATAAGATAAAAGCAGTTATAATGATAATTATTGTTTCAATAGCAACAACGACAATCAACCCGTTTAACATACAATCTTCGCGATTCATGTGAGCCCTGTTATCCTATATAAAGGTGTCATCAGCTATACCAAATGAATAGTGAATTTGATATCGATGTGTTTACACACACACACACAACCACACACACACACACACACACACACACACACACATATATATATATATATATATATATATATATATATATATTATATATATATATATATCTATATATATATATTATATATATATATATATATATATATATGTATACATATATATATATATATATATATATATATATATATATATATTATGTATTACGAATACTAAAAGATTCAAAACGAACAGGTAAAGTGGACAGAGTAAGGATGATAAGCACATTGTATTACGTAGTATACCATGAAAGATACAATTGATATTGGGTTGAGAAATAGGAAAGAATGGGCAGTTGAACTGTCATGAAACGGTTTTAAAATGGAAAAAATCAAACTGTGGTCAGTATGGACTTAGACAAAGTTCCAGTTAGAAATAAGAGAACGACAACGCTGGGATTGTAGAGGAAATAGTGTATAGAGCATAAGTTATTGAATGAAAATATAAGTTTTGTAAGAATAGCAAAGCATATATCACAGTAGGTAAATGGTTGAGTGATTGGTGTGGTAAAAAATGGATCTAAAAATGTAGTATATTTGATCGTGGGTATTTGATGTTTATTGATGGAACGATGCGATAAGTCATAGAAAGAATATCAGATGAAAATGCAGAGTTGTTGGGTAGGAAACGAAGCATGACTGGAGTGTGGAACTGCTGATGTTTGCAAGAGATGCAGTGCTGTTTATGAATAATGAAGACAATCTTCAGAAACTGGTGAAATGGTGCGAGAAGTGTATGCGAAAAGTGGAATTTGAAAGTAAATAAAAGAAAAAAAAGGCTGCATGGTAAAAAGAAAGCAGCAAGACTGAGTTATGAAAGTTCATATGCATGGTGTATTAAGGGAAGCAGTTTTTTGTAGAGGTTATGGAAACTGGTATACCACTAAATAAAGAGGTTATGGAAACTGGTATACCACTAAATAAAGAGATAAGCCATGTTACAAAGTAAGTGAAACAAGTAAGATACCATAGCGTATGCGGAAGACTACGAACAGACTGGGAATGTTGATGGAAGCCAAGATAAGAATATACTTGGGGGTCTTTTATAGCTAAGTTTCAGGTTAAATGCAAATGAAAGAAAAAAGCTGGAAACTATTGGGATTAATTGTTTTATTAATTAATACACCGTAAGAATTGAATGAGTGAGAAATGTGCAATAAGATGAAAGAGGAGAAAAGTGTTTTGAGATAGTTCGAACGTGTGAGAACAATAGAACGCAGTAGTAAGCTGAGCAAAAGTGCGTCGTTTAGCTAACAAGTGCTTGATAGATGAAGTTGGAGTGTTGTTAGACAATCGAGGGATTAATATCGACCCCGCCCCTACCCACGAAAAAAAAAGAAGGAAAAAAAAATACTGCGTGTAGGTTAGAGTCTGTGAATGTTGTTTACAGGGCACATGATCGGCCTACTGTGTACAAACATAGAACGGCTAAATTTATGCAAGATTTCTACACAAGGAATTTAGTAATGATTCAGAAGATAAACATTTAATACGGAGATGACGAATATTTCTTTTCTCTCTGGAACCTTCCTCTTGTTAGGTGAACCGTTCTCACGCTAAAATAAGGAGTGTTATATATATATATATATATATATATATATATATATATATATATATATATATATATATATATATATTAATATATATATAAAGAGGAAGGTTCCAGAGAGAGAAAAGAAATATTCGTCATCTCCGTATTCAATGTTTATCTTCTGAATCATGACTAAATTACTTGTGTAGAAATCTTGCATAAATTTAGCCGTTCTATGTTTGTATAAAGTAGGCCGATCATGTGCCCTGTATACAATATATATATATATATATATATATATATATATATATATATATATCTATATATACTATATATATGTATCTATATATATATATATATATGTATAATATATATATATATATATATATATATATATACATATCAGTAAGCAGCATTCTCCATAAGTTAAGTTAATATAACTAAATTAGGCAATTTTGATATCTCGAGATGGCGAAATACGAATACCTGAAACAATCATGTTGTTGATGAAACACAAAGCGTTAATTAAAATCAGAACTTCAAAGCGGATTCGATATGGTTTTGCCGGATTATTTTCGATTTAGCTCTCTTATTTTAATCCGCTTCCAAAGCTGGTATAACGACAATTAATAACAAGGTACCAGAGGTTATGCTAACATTTTTTTGTATGCAATCTAGTTGAAAAAAACAATAAAATTATATCTATACTGTTAGTATTGTTTGCATCAAGCTGTTAGAACAATGTGATCCCATGTGATGTGGCTGAAATGGCTGTTGTCAAGATGACTCAGTGATGGTCAAGATGACTCAGTGACGACTGTATATGTGGCTGAAATGGATAAGGTCAAGATGGCTCAGTGACGACCTGATCTGTGGCGAAAATGGCTATGGTCAAGTGGGCTTAGTGACGACTAGATTATGTGGCCGTAATGGTTTAGAGCCCTTATGGCTTGTAATGATGAATACTGCTTATGACACCTCTCCAAACTAACCCATTTCTCTCTCTCTCTCTCTCTCTGCCACATCTTTACACAGCACAGCGGCAAGGGACTGGACTTAGCAGACCTAATTACCGATACACGCGTAGAAATAATAAAAGGTTCGAAGTGGTCAATCGTTATCATATGTTTGTTATGCACTCAGTTATCATATGGGTCGTGTGAGATGCCTGGTGCAGTAGGCAGAAAAACAAGAAGGCTATGGGTGATTTCCCAGTCAAATATGAGAGAGAGAGAGAGAGAGAGAGAGAGAGAGAGAGAGAGAGAGAGAGAGAGAGAGAGAGATATGAATAATTGACGGCTGGTACTTCCTCACACTGACATTTCCATGATTTGTTGCATATTCGTTGCAAGCTCTCCCGGAGAAACGGATGGCTCTTGGATTACAAGAAATTTATCAGACATGTTTGGCAATGCATTTGCTTTGCAACATTCAGTTGGTAAAAGTAGGAAAGAAGGATCATTCTGAAAAATCTTCTCATTCTATTCTTTGAAATTCTCAGTATACAATAGTGTTATCCTTTATTGCTGTTAACTGGTGGCCTACTGATATTTTAACACTTACCTCATTAAAATCTTTCATATGCACATATATAAGTCTTTTCTATAGACTTCGTTCTTTATCTAGTACCCAGTTTAATTTAATTTAATGTACAAATGCAATCAAGGCTGTTACCCTGATCGTAGATGGAAGCAGATTTTCATCAAATCAAAGACATTTTCTTATTGTTTATTGCCTTTTTTATATAAGGGATGTCTCTTTCTATACAGCTACGTTGGAGTTGGATGGATAAAAAATGGAACACATGTGCTAGGGAGTTTGTCCGACGTAGTAACTGAAGTCTTTCATATGCATATCAAAATAAAGAATATGGTGAAATCCTTTTGTTACGAATTCGCAATAACCCACTTGAATACTTACTAAAACGTCCATAACGCGTAACTACAGTTATATACCATAATCGCTAAAGTCTGCCTAACTATATTAAGCCAATATTTCATTCATGTAAGACTACGTTGTTTTTCTTCGCTACACAGCAGTAAGTCAGCTATCGCCACACAAAGAGCTTGGAATGAGAAGCATTGGAATGCCATGAAGTGATTGCCTGAATGAGATGGAATCTGAAATGGGGATATGTACAATGGGACAAACACACACACACACACACACAGAGAGAGAGAGAGAGAGAGAGAGAGAGGAGAGAGAGACGAGAATACATATATACCCAGAAACACAGAGGGTGCAATCTCACAGCTATTCCGATGTGCTTCCTTGTCAGTATATTGCGGCCATTGACTCTCGTATATCAGACTCGGAAAGATTTTCTCGTTCACCTGGAAACTGGAAAAGTTTGTTGATCTTTTTGAAAAGCAAAAGAAAAGAGAAATTAATCAAAGTCATTTTCACCCATTAATTCTTAATGACCATCGTATTTTGTGTAGTGGGAATGTAGACTTAACGGAATGGGAACCAGAGCATAATCAGGAATAACAGATGTCTGCCTTTTTCCTCATTGTTGGAGGAGAACAAAGCTTGTCGGCAAAGGATTCAAATACGGGTTCAGACATTTTGTGCTGATGGATATGTAACAGCAGGTTAGATCACGACGTCTAAAGCTTTTATAATGCTTTTTTAATCATACTACCTCCATTAGTTGTGAGTAATGTCCTGTTGAAACGGAAAGAGAACTGTCATTTTTAGTTTTCTAGTTTTTCAGGAATGAAAATTATTATATGAATTGTTTAGCACAACCAGGAAAAATCTCCGATGAGGACGAAAGAGAGAGAGAAGAGAGAGAGAGAGAGAGAGAGAGAGAGAGAGAGAGAGAGAGAGAGAGAGAATTTTTCTAAAAAGATACTCGTTTCAACGGAGTTCGAAGTCTTCCTTTAGACCTCCAACAACCAGCCTTCAGTCTTCGAGATTCTAGCTTGGGCTTTGAGTTGGGGGTTTCAGATGCTGACGTCAATACTGACCAGGTGCTTCTTGGAAGCTAAAATAGAGAGGAGGGAGGAGGGTGGGAAATGGGAGAGGGGGATTTGGGTAGAAAGAAGGCAAGTGTTTGGGGGAGCATCTTTAGAGAGAGAACTGAAGGAAGAAAGAGATGTGCAGTTTCATATATGGACACTATCTTTAATCTGAATGAAAGAAATTAAGTCGTTTTCAAGATTATAGGTAGTTTTTGAGAGACTTCAATAGAAACTGAAACGATATTAATCTATGCGAGATCTATGCTCTAGATAAAAGTCTTCATTTCTTTAACTTCTAAATACATGACCTAAAAGAATCGTCATCCAAGTTGAAACCATAATTACTCACTAATGTCAGCTATCAGTTGCTTTTTTACTTTGTAAAAACTACTCTTGGCAGATTAAAGAAATACATGCGCACCCAAACACTTACTCATATACATATATATGAGTCATATCACATTACCGTGATTCATAGATATATATCGAGCTACAAATGTCCTATAATTTCTAATTCGCTCTACCTCGGAATTAATATATATCTCCATATATGTTTAACCGACGGGGAATATTTAGTCGAAAAGAGATTTGTCGCGCCCGTGAGCCGACAAATCTCTTATCGACTAAAAAATTCCCCCTTCGGTTAAACATATATGAAAATATATTAATTCCGAGGTAGAGCGAATTAGATATTAAAGGACATTTGTAGCTCGATGTATGTATATACACACACACACACACACACACACACACACACACATATATATATATATATTAGAGGTGTATCGGATGTCTGAAAATTTGATTTGCGGATGCGGATGCGGATGCGGATATCAACTTTTTAAAATTTGTGGATGCGGATGCGGACACATATATCAAAAAATGAAAAATGTGGATGCGGATGCAAATGCGGATATTTGATGGCCATACCCTCGCGGATGCGGATGCGGATGCGGATTTTATGTAGGTCCAAGTAATTTCGATATATTTGCTTGTGATAGACGACTTTCAGCCACATAATTCAAAATTATGTGTTACCAGGATGCGGGACGGGGACCCAAGTCGTCATGCATCCCACCAACCACTTTCCCCAACCTCCTCCCTATAGAAAGTGGCAAAATTACATTCAAATCAAAGAGCTGAAATTATGACAGCACATGTGGTTAGTAATTGAACTTCAGCAAGGGCAAATTACTTTTCAAAAATAAAAGTTTCTCTGCTTTATCTGCTAAAAGTCTTGTGCGCTTTTCATCATAAATTAAACCTGCACTACTGAACAATTGCTCACTTGGAACACTGCTTGGGGGACAACACAGATAAGTGCGTTCTATTTTTACAAGCTTTGGGAAATCTCCACTGTTCTGATTCCACCATTTCAGAGCATCTTCATTTGATCCTCTAATTCTCTTTTGTTTATGATACACTTTAATTTCTTTTACCACATTTGACTCAGTTGGCTCATCATTTTCATCAGAACTTGATGACAGAATTACATTCATTGCCTCCGACACTGTTGAGCTTGTGCTTGGAGTTGGTGTCTGGCTAGTGGACAACTTACTTTTCAGTCTTTTTTCTGGCGGTTCAGTTACAGCATCTTTTTGCTGTCCACACAATGCAGCAATTGATGACTGCACTTGCTCAGTAACGAAAGTGGAAGAAAAGAACTTACTTTTGTATCTAGGATCAAGGTAAGTGGCAAGCCTATATATATCTGTACTTTCTATACCAGCAAATCTTCTGTCAAGTTCAGCCCTCATTGTTATTTTCATAATGTTTATAACATTAGTTATTTCTTCTTCATCTTTACATAAACTGTCACTACTGTGCCCTTCTGATTCTTCTGGCTCTAAACATGCACTTGAGCTTTGAGCATGCGCTACAGGTGAGTAATCCATGTTTGTCTGAAGGATTTTTTTCAGTGAAACTATGATAGGTATCACATCACTGACAGAGGAAGAGGATCTACTTAGTTCTTTAGTGATTTCGTCATAGGGTTTTAATGCTTTTATGCATTCTGAAAGCAAGATCCATTCCATGTTACTGAGCTTTACTAGTTTTGAATTGGATGCAGCATATAAACATAATGGTTCCTTTAATTTTTTAGTACGCTCCAACATATATAGAGTACTGTTCCACCTAGTAGGAGAATCATGAATAATAGTTAGCATAGGCTCCTGAAGTCGACCTTGGATTTTCTTAAGTTCATCTTGAGCCATTGTTGAATGGTGAAAATGGGTAGCGATTGAACGACACTTCGAATTAGATTACCAATTTCTTCTTTTGAAGATAATCCTTGTTTCACCACTAGATGGATTTTATGCACAGTGCAGTCTATATTGTTCAGACCTGAGAGGAAGAGAGCCTTTTTTATGTTTGCACCAGAATCACGCAAAACACAATGAACAGTACTACTTGGAATATCCCACTTTTCCAACATTTCATCAAATTTCATTGATATGTATTCTCCAGTGTGTCTCTCATGTAAGGGTTCAGCACTCAACACAAAGTTTACTCTCTCAAATTTTTCGGTTACAACATGAGCAGTAAGACTAAGTAACGAGACACCTGCAGAGGTATCTGACCAA
>NC_087210.1:21495848-21505848 GCF_015104395.2 Macrobrachium nipponense
GGGGGGCGGCGCCCTTTCCAAGTTGATATATGATTTGGAAATTTGTGAGGGAGTGAAGAGGTGAGTGGACCTGCCTTTAATTATATTCTCTTCAGTGTTCGGAAATAATTTTTGATGTCTTGTTTCCGGCAAAACATTCTATGTATAAGACTGAATAAAAACCAATAAATAAAATTTCAATTATGCAATGCCCAAAACTGAGCTGCAGCGGTTTCGTTTATTTCAAAATAGGTTTACTCAGATTGGCTTCCTGCAGAATTTAAAGGAGTAAAGTGTGAAAGTGTTTTGTCTAAGATCCCTCCTATAACTGTATTCTTACGTTTATGTGAAAAATAATACATTTTTTTTTTGTTGTTACACTACATTTTATACAATACGAACATTATCCATGTTACCTTTTTGTTTTTGCTTCCAGGCCACTGATAGGTAAAGAGAGCGTTTGAAGGTAATGTCTTCGATCTCTGAAATGTAACATTACCTTTCACGTAATCTGTCAAAGCAGCCAGCTTCCCCATATAAATAGGGAATAAAGAATATTTAATTTAAATCGTTTAAAAAAATTTTAATTTTTTGTTATATTTCAAAGAAATACTAACACAACTACGATACCTTGTATGGAATGGATTCACATGTGGGACATACTTCGATGCTAGGATTCGTATCAAGACCCCAGACACTGATATCAAGCACCGATTATCTCGGGACCGACAAGAAAATACCAACAAATTATAATACACTTTTTGAACATAACTACAACATTTTGGACTGAAAATGGCAAGACGATGTAACATGCAAAGTTTCCATGAAGCGAAAACTTCAGTGATACCAGCGTCAGCGAATTCCTTCATGTGTGCAGAAGAGAGAGAGAGAGAGAGAGAGAGAGAGAGAGAGAGAGAGAGAGAGGATGTTAATTATCCGTCGAAATAAAACTGTCGTGGATATTTCCGGATGTTCCTCAAGGCTTATCGAATCGTCCTTGTCGTAAACCATGACTTGCTGAGTTTTGACTTGTAAGATTATGACTAGGAATAAAAAAGTATAAATACATGACGAGGCCAAGTGTTATAAAATAGTAATGAACACCCAATACGCAACTGAGAAATAGAAGAATATATAGAAATTGAAAGGAAGACAGTAACTATTTTACTGTCTTCCGAATTTTGAATGCGATTTTCGTCATGGACAATCGAACGTTATATTATCAGGATCAATAACTGGGATTGGACAGATCCAATGTGAAAGCTAAGCTATGGAATATTATATAAATAAAATGATTGAAAAGCCCGGAGGCATTTTCTGAACGAGGCTGAAATGGCGTTCAATTTTTTTTTTTTTTTATTGAAATGTTAACCTGATATGGTTGCCATGAATACGACTGGGGTATCAGATTATGTGTAATCCATTAACTCCTTTTCTTATTCACTTCCATAAGCAATATCGCTCTCAGATGTACTATGTATACATGATTATGTGTGTTTCGTCCGTGGAATACATTCGTTAGAATCAGTTTACAAAGTTAATTTGCCATACGACATCAGTGAGCATTATTGCTCACAGAAATTAATAAGAAAATGGAATAACCAATGTTTAACAATTTGCCAGTCTTTTTCGTGGCAAACATTTCTGGTTGGTATTTTTATTAAATAAAGCGCTATTACAGCTTCGCTCACAAAATGCCTTCGGGCTTTTTATTCATTTCTTTTATACTGTATATTTCATGGCACGGTTTTCAAATCGGATCTATACAATCCCAGGTATTGATCCTGATAAAACAACGACGGATTATCAATTGGGAAAGATCAAAAGGATTTCCGGTTTTTCTGCTGCGATATTTGTTCTAAAATTATTTTTAACTTTGGCATGGAAAATGTATGTGGCTTAGTAAGCTTCACAACTTACGTTCCAGAAAGGATTGAGGGTAAACGTGTTATGTCCACTTAGAAATATAATTCATTAAGGTAATCAGAAGAATAATAAAATTACAGGAGCTCTCACTGGCTCCCTACTAACGCTAGTGTGTAGATATGGTGCATAAATCAACGATAGAACTCTTAAGACTAAACACATAAAGTGGAGCACTGTAAGCAAAGATTGCTCCCACTGAGATCTCGTTCATATTGTCCCGAGGAATGGCACTAGCAGTAAATGTCAAGTGGCACACAAACGGGGGAAGTGCTACACGAATCTGCAAAGAAGCATAGGTTGGGACGTTTTGTAACACGGATAACAACGGAAAAGCTTAAGTAACTGATCAATGCTTAAATAGAAAAACGCAAAAATACGAACTATATCAAATATCTTAAATAAAATGCTAAAATTAGAAGTTTACTGTACGCACGACCAACACAGATCTCAGACTTTCACAATGAATTCATAAATATATCCATTGCATAGTCAAAATCACTAGTCTCTCTGATGGAGACAGGATAATAAGATCATAGGAATAGGAGAATAATTGGAACAGGGAATGAGTGCGAGGAATAATAGGAGAAGGAAGGCCGACAATCGTCTTCCAATTCAATTACCTTAGTCCGTGGACGAGGCGTGGTGTAGAGTTCAGCCAAGGCGTCGTAAGAAGGACTTCGTTACTTGCAGTTCTTCACCAAGGAATAAATGAAGAGAGCTCCACGTCAGGTACCACTTGGGTCCTCAAGGTTTTGGTTTGGACAGCTTCATCGGTGGGTGTCGGGGCAGCACGTCAATGCCTAATTTGTTCAGGTTCCAGACGATACAGTAAAATGTGAGAATTTGTCACTAGTGCTAGAGTGGAGTGCCTCGTCGTCAGACCCGGCGTGATACCGTTTGTAAGGCTCGGCCAAAAGGCTTCACTGAATGGCTAGAGCGAAATGCGATTTGATAGGACACACTGGCCATGTATATACCCAGGTTCTCGGGTTTGTCACCGGAGGTTGTATTGTCTGACATCTGTCAAAAAGGGGGTAAACATCTCCCGGTCCTTTGGCTCTCCACCGCTAATCCCGTAGCTACCTGAAAAGGTAATTGAAAGCCGGCAGAGAAGGGAACTGAAGGTCTGAGGCGATGCCAAAAGAAAGGACATGGGTGCGAGGTCAGGTCCAAAAGGAAGGACATGGGTGCGATGTCAGGTCAATGAGACTACACGTGTGAGATGGCGAAACCTAACGAATTTTAGGGGCCTAATCCATTCAAATGACTTTCATAAGATTGGGCTGGGAATCAGAGCGATGGTTTCGAGGGGGAAGGCCCCAAAAGTCTTTCACCATCCATACTCCAGACATCGGTAAAGCAAAAGGGGGACAAAAGGGGACAGACAATGAGTCAAAACCTCTCAAAAGTCACAACACTGCTTGTTGCTTGTATTCTATGCTTCCCAAAAGGAATTCCTCTATTTCTTCCATGTTTCCTTTCACCACCCGCATGTTTCAAAAGAGGAAAAAGTAAAAGTGTCATGAGAACGCTTGTTACAATATATAGAAATATATATATATATATATATATATATATATATATATATATATATATATCACTACACACACACAAACACACACATATATATATATATACTAATATATATATATATATATATATATATATATATATATATATATATATATATATATATATATGAACGCACACAGTATATGAAATCTAAACGTTCATGAGGAAAATCTAACCATATTCGTTGAAATCCATTAACCATATCAGATGAAGTTTGACTAAAACATTAGCTCGGTTGCCACGGGCAGGACAGAACTACGAAGCCAATGTGCATGCAATTGGATCAAATTTGTTTTAGAATATAACATGACAACAGAAAAGCGTTCAAATGGCCGGGACAGGTGAAAAAAAAAAATAAAATAAAACAAGAGAAACGTGTCCGGGTTTTTCCGTTACCTTCTGGCAACATTTTCAGATGTCGCTAAACCGCGTCCCATTTTTTTTTTTTTTTTTTTTTTTTTAAGGAACTTATTCACTAAAATGAAGTATTTTCACGCAACCTTTCTACATGACAATAGCTAGCAGAGACTTCGATAACAGTCGCTGTTATCTAAGAGTTAAGTATGAATCCTAACCATGACAGTTCGTGTGGTAAAATGTTTTTATTTTTTTTTATTTTTCATATACACGAAAATCAAAATCTTAAGGGGAGCATAAACCATTCTAATTTATTACGTTTATACCAGAATGTTTTAAGACGCAATGTGATTGAGCACTTTGCTTTTCATATTACTCTAGATAACGTTGTAATATTCATAACTGCTTCTATAATTATTTATCTGTAATTATAAATGAACAAACACTTACCCACGTTAATTTCCACGTTATTCACAATTCATACACTTGATCTTATAATTTCGACAGAATGTCGTAAAATATTTAAATTTCAAGGAAGGTAATTCATTTGCATGGGAAAAGGATTGTCACATTTGTAAACATTTTACCAGACCATAGCACTATTGAGCTTTGTCGCCCCTCCCCGTTGATACCTCTCAGGTGTAGATTTTGTCTTTAAAGGTGTGTACGATTGTCTGTATTGCTCCCCTAGCACATATTTTGGGATTTCTACCATTATTTATCAGTCATTTCAAAGCCAATGGCTTTGAAATGAAGTAGAAACCAATTGGAACCTATACCCAGTCACTTATGTTTTCACGTGTGGTGACGTACGTTAAATCACGTGTTAATGTGATTACAACCTCTCACTCTCTCTCTCACACACATAGGTAAAGGTATAGGTTCTGACCGGTTTATACTTTATTTCTTTATATAAACAAGGTGCACTAAAGACCAAAAATCAATCTGTCGGAACGTAGTTCTCATCCGGAATCAAATCGTTTTTTAGTTTTCGCTTGTTCCGTTCCTTCTTTCTATTTGGTCAGTGTTCTCTACCCGAAGAGAGAGTCGTAAGCATTATAATTGCTGGGGTGGATTTTGTGGTTTAATTCTTTCACTACTTCGAATTGGGTGAAAAACTATAGGTATGGCTATGGAATCCTGGTCACTGTTTCTCGTTACCGGCGCGAATTGACGAGCCAAATAGTTTCCGGGATTTTTTGGGATTTTTTTTTTTTCAGAAAAAAAAAAACCGTCTATTTTGTGCGCGTTCTGACATCGACTGTCTGACATTTTTTTATATAATTCCAATGAAATTTGCAGCTCTTGATTTGACGCTTGACAATTCTTTTGATATACAGGCTATGACATAACTTTGCGATAGTACAGTAGTAAATTTTGTTCAGTCTGAATCGTAAAAATAAATTCTACTTCTTTGTTTTATGACTAACCAAAATTTCTTGCACTCCAATCTGGCATCACAGGAGATGTAAAAACCGTGACATATGCAATTTTAACTTTTAATTTATGAATCACGTTCAAGGAATAAACAATATAACAACCGCATTTGTCAATTTCCCGACATGAAGTAATTGTTCTGAATCAGCTTATAATTGAATAAATTTTTTTCGAGAATTCCCACAATGTTCAGTTTCAGTTTTGATTTAAACTTACATGATACGCAGCTTGGAGACACCATATTCACCCATAAGGTGTTAGTCAATGTACCTACTATTAATCGCATGGCCAGGTCTCATGCGCGTGGTCCAGAACATCTGTTGCACAGCCAAAGATGTGCCTCCCAAAATTATGCGATGAATGGCATCCACGTGTTTCTCGGTGGGTGATATCCTTAGACATCCTTCCTGAGGACCACCTTTAATTAACGACGCTGTCGCTGTTCCACGTGAGACCACAACAAAATTTCAATGGCGAGACAGAAATGGGTCCCTTCAACGAGTTGAGTTTGTCTGGATGAAACTCCTCATGAGATATGAACTCATTTTGCTGCAAGGTTTCTCTTCTAACATAAAGTTTTACAAGGTTTCATCTGTAATTATGTATATATACACGTGCATTATAAATGGTTAGGGGAAGTTTCCCTCAGTCTTGTTTCTTACAGACACTTTGAAGAGAACAAAAGCTTCCTAATAATAGTGAATCTTCACTCACTAGAATCCCATTAGGAGCGAGAAGAAAGCAAGCCCACAAGCCAATAAAAAAGAATAAGATCGGCCATAACAATATCAAGCCAAACATTAGCGGTGGAAACTATTTGCCAACAGCTCATACTAGTGGCTTTCTAGCCGTTGCAGTCTTCGGCTTTATTGTAAATTCTATTAGAAAGGCAGCAGCAAAGCAAAACATTAATCCAGCGATATTATCTGTTTCGGCGATGATGCGCCTCTCTCTCTCTCTCTCTCTCTCTCTCTCTCTCTCTCTCTCTCTCGTCTTTCCTCTCTTCTCTGCAATAAAGGAGAAAGTGGGGACCTCGAACACTGAACATTAAATTTTGTTCTCCTTACCTTACGATATAAGAGATTTGTATTTTCATAAACTAACCGACCTGAAAGCGAAGTCTGAAAAGATATCGATAGTACCTGCTTAAAGTGACTGCACAGATAAAATGCAATAATCATTCCTCAACTATTAAGCAATCTCTAATATTTGCGCTGTGAAGTATAAGTGATTAGAGATAAAGATTCGACAGTTGACTTGTTTTGCATGTAAGTTCCGAATTGATTACTTTCCGAGAAATAAATTACCTGGGATGGTGACGAAATGAATTTATTTGAGGGCTTTAACGTAAAAAAAAAAAAATAATACGGGTCAGGTTCCAAAAAGACTGTAATATCTGATATTGACAACCTTGTGAGGAGGAATGCTCCTCAAGACAAGGTCACTGAAGGTCTTTCAGATCTCGTTAACCTTAGTACAGATTGTTTTATGTGTCCAGCGAATTGCTTCTCGTCACTTCTATATTGTGGACTTACTAGCCCTTACTTCTAGCCTCTACGATCTTATTAAAACATATAAAGAAATTAAAATTAATGGTAACAACAGTCATAATTGTACCTAAACACATTTAGGTTATGTAAAACCAATAAGCCAAAACTGTTTTCATCTTGTCTTTGCAAATATGTTTTCAAAGTAATCAAGTGAAGCCAAATATTGGAAAGCAATAGTGCTTACAACCTCCATGCAAACTTCTCTCGTGCAAACCACAAAATGGTAATAGGCCTCTGAGAATGGAATTATTGAAAATGGTTTCCAGTGAACTATTTTAATTATTATGCAAATTTAGTTTAAGACACTTAGGAAATTCAAGCTTCTTCAATAATCCTAATAGGACTTAGGAAATTTCTAATTGACTTGATCCTTAAAATAACACTTTTTTTGTGTGTTTTGAGTATTAAAATTAGAAGGCGAAGTGTGGCCTTTGAGATCTGAGTGCGAAATAATATGAAGAACTTATGCGATAATAATAAAACTCATTTATTTATCATCTCCCTGATGTGTTTCGAGGGAAAAAGGCAAATGAAGACGTCATGTGAATGAAGAAATCAAAGGAAACTATTCGAAAGACTCATAATTACGAAAAAACGGGCTTAAAATGTTCTCTGTGTACTTTAAATCAGAGACAAAGGATTCTTTTATTTGGAATTAATTGAGATAAATGTACCCAAAATTAAGTAAAAAAAAATCACGATTCCTGAAAACTGTTTAATCATCTGCCTCATTGCGATTTCAAACCCAAATTTATATTGCTAATGCTTTTATGCCATAATACTGTTTAACCAAAAGTCCTTTGCATACTACATCAAAGATTCCTGTGCCGGTGATATGAGGAAGATGTTGAAAACCTCTACGCTTACAGATAAAAAAGAAATTGAAATAGGAAATTGGGATGTGAGAACCATGAATCAAATATATATATGAGAGGACCAACAGGTAAAAAATGAATTCAAGAAAAATGGAGTATTCATCTTAGCTTCATCTGCAAAGGGACGATAGGAGGGAGATTGGATGGAGATATTGTGCTTATTCATTCTGTCAGAACTGATGACATTGGAAAAGGAGTTAGTATTATTCAAAACTAATGGTAGAAATGGCTCTGAATGACAAGATATGTAAACAGTAGATTACTGCATGTAAAGTTTTCAAAATGTGTATTATAGCATGCCATGCAACAACGAATGAACTCACCGAAAGCAGATGAATTTGATAAAGAATTCAGAATTTTGTACTAAAAATATCAGATATAAATTAAAACTGTTGGTGGTATGAAGGAAAAAGCTGATAAGGGAAATGAACGTGTGGAGGATATAATGGATAGCTGAGAGAAATTACACGGATAACAGGGTGCAATTTATTAATCTTTATGTTGCTGAGAACCCTGTAATTGGGAACACAATATATATATATATATATATATATATATATATATTATATATATATATATATATATATATATATCATTAATATATATATATATATATATATATATCATTAAAGCATTTCGAGTAATTGTGACTGATGCTTTGATTATCAGTCCTTAATTGAACATTTCCTTAAGTATTTCTGGAAATGATGTAATGAATGTCCGATTGAACAATAGATTCTGGACTTATTTGTGGACTTGAATTTTAAGCTACTTTATGTGATATTGGTTTGCCCTGAGTTAAGCAGCAAAGATAACAATGAGAGGAATCGACAGAAAGGCAGACAGACAGAAAAAAGGAAGTGTTTGTTCATGGCCTTATAAAGGTTTTAGGTAGTGTAATTATCAAGTAACAAAACCTGGGATCGTGTCAAGATTAGCGAACCCACGATTTTTCAAGACAATATTATTCCACTTTGATTAATACATACACATAAATATATTATATATATTTATATATATAATATATATGTATAAATGAAAGTGGTATAATATTGTCTTGACGAATACTGGGTTCGCTAATCTTAACATGATCCAAAAACTGAAAAAAACATAGAACAAATAAACCGATACAGTATATGTTAAAAGATTCCGGTACAAAAACATTCAACTAAATTGCTATATTTATGCAACCATCGATAAACAAAAGCTTTCTGATTCCGTAGCAAGATAAAAGTAAACAAAATGATAAGAACACATCAGATTCACAACAACTACTAAATGTTAGTTATAGAAAGAAATATATAAAAAAAAAAAAATCTTTCGGTAACTCCCTATGTAATAAAATCTCATTACATGTTTATATCTTCGATGAAAAGTTTGGTCTCCGTAAAAAAGAAACTTTATGTTTCCTAACTTAACATCAAAGCTCATGCCAGAAATACATTACTATCTCTTCAGTACTGCTGCCCATAAAACAAGTTTTCCCCTACATACCAATGCATTTAAATAATATAAATATGAAAAAATACTTTCCCTCTCTCTCTAAGTCGCTCTCCTCTCTTCTCTCTCGTCTCTCACCTCTCTCTCTCTCTCTCTCTACAGACCCAATACGCTCTCCCCGGCTAATCTTCGCCAAAAGTTCTCGAGACCCAGCAATTTTTTATCTGAAGTGGTCTGGCCGCCTGGGGAATTTTTGCTCAGATTAACTCGGCCATATATGAGTTCTCAAAGTTTTGATCATAACGCTTGTCATCAGACCTTGTCATTACGATGGAATCTCTCTCTCTCTCTCTCTCTCTCTCTCTCTCTCTCTCTCTCTCTCTCTCTCCTACTTGCCGCTTGCATAAAAAAAAATGCCACCGATCAGTATCGCAATAACTTGCTTCAATTAACTGTATCTAGAGAGAGAGAGAGAGAGAGAGAGAGAGAGAGAGAGAGAGAGAGAGAGAGAGAGAGAGAGAAAGAGAATTCTTTAATATCGTCAAATTAAGTAAAACCACGTAAGATGCAATGATTGCACTCCCCTCCCCCCCCCCCCCCCCACAACACCTTCAGAGATGATGCCTATAAGAGAAAGAAACTACATGAAAAATAGAAGAAACAAACTATAATTCTGATGGCAGTGAGACAACAATAATATCTAATGAAATGAAAACTTGCTTCCTTCAACAGCTGAATCCAACTTCCCTGAAACAGTAAACTAACTCAAACTATATTCATGACGCTTCAGCTTTTCACCTACATGGCCAAACACATCATATGGGTAAAATGGGTATTTAGAAGGAGTTCTTATAAGAAGTTCTA
>NC_087210.1:21508348-21510848 GCF_015104395.2 Macrobrachium nipponense
AATGGAGCCAAGCCATCCTTGGAGGAACTTATTATTCCTCCAAGAAGGCATCCTAGCCCTCATCCCCCACTATGGAAACTTCCTGAGGATTGAGGATTCCCCCACCCCAAAAACCCTTTCCCGAGAGTCAGCAGTGCTACCCACGGCATTTTCTTGACGCCAAGCAGCATTGCCAATCACCAGGGGGCCTTGATCTTTGGTCCGGGTGGGTTGGATAATGTCGAGTTCTTGTTGGACATGACTTACTCAGTAAAGCAAACGCATAAAAACTTAATAACCTTCCAATAGATTTTTATAAAAATTGCCAAGGAAAAAATCTAGTAGGCTAAAAACGATCAATATACCTCAGGGAAAACTCATGTAAACTGACATCATATTCGTATTTTTATGGCTTTCATTAACACTTAACATTTATCATTTTCGGCTGCCGGGTTTTGTGAATAAAAGATTTTAGTTTTGTTTTTTAGGGTAATTTGTTAACATGAAGCAAATGAAAAAAAGGAACTAGTACCACCAAAATTTTCCTCATATAGTAATAATAATAATAATAATAATAATAATAATACCATCTAGCGTTATCCAAGAGCTCCCAGCGTCAGGTGTGAGAGCAATGGCATCATTTACGGACCTCATAAAAATAAAGAGTACCGCTTAATCCTCTTAATTATCACGAAGATTGCTCGTTTCAGCCCTTTTAAAAAGGAAGCTGAGAGAGAGGTAATTTTTCATTCTAATGTTATCATCATTTACCCCCAACCACCTTACAAGATTCCGTCTAAAACTAAACTGAATTTCCTTAGTGCATGTTATGTAATGTAAGTATCCATGATGTCACAGATACCCTAACCTTATCTCAATTCTTTTAGTACTCTAAATAATATCAAACTTGAATTTCATGACTGTTGCATTCCAACTGAGTCACTAACTGGACAAGAGCAGAATAACAATTGAGTATCATATTTAGACTAGGCAAACCCAAGCGAAACCTATTATATATATAAACACATGCGCTCATGTATATATATATATATATATATATATATATATATATATATATATATATATATATATATATATATATATATATGTGTGTGTGTGTGTGTGTGTGTGTGTATATATATATATATATATATATATATATATATATATATATATATATATATACATATATATATATATATATATATATATATATAGTATATATATATATATATATTATATATAATATCTATATATATATAGTATATATATATTGATTATTTCTGCATAGCATATGCATTCGTCTATATGGAAATGTGCGCGGGTTTCCTGCACTGAAGCTCTCAGGGAGGCTTTTCCGGACATCGTTCTTTGTCATGTGACCCTGGAATGAACGTATATTCAATTTCCTCCACTCACCGTTGACCAACCCGAAAGACGAGGCTGTATATTTGCACCCAGTTATTCAATAATTATTTAGGAGAGAAAATGTTTATCCTCTAAGCAAGGTCTGTAACACATTTAATCACCTACTTTTTTTTTTCTCGCCGACACGAATAACAATATTTCCTTTAATGTTCCTTCCTTGATGTGGATTGTTCTCATATATCTCAAATTTGTGAAAATGCTTTCTTATATCTATCCATACATTCTTTCAGCATTTTTCCTTTATATATATATATATATATATATATATATATATATATATATATATATACACATATATATATGTGTATGTATATATATATATATATATATTATATATATATATATATATATATATATATATATATATATATGTGTGTGTGTGTGTGTGTGCGCGTGTGTGTGTAATAGAATAGATGTCTCCATACTTTATTTTCCTGTAAGTTACTATCACATAGCCTAGTTTTCTACAAATGAATGAGTTCCTAACAACTTATCCATGGATCCAAGTTAGTGAACTTGAAAATGCAGTTAGGTTATAAGGTTGTGTTCCATCTTCCATTAAACGCGTTTCTTCTTCGCTCTCGTGAATCTCTCGGTCTTTAAAGAAAGCTCTTAAAGTTTTGTCTCTCAAACATTTTTTCGCCCATTCCTTCATTCATTGTTTCGACTCAATAAATGTCGCCTATATCAGATCTCTGTTTAGTTGATTCCCAGCTCACCTTTGTTGGGTTTAAAGAGTTGATAAAAAATGCTCTTATGAAGAGATAAGAGCATTTTTTCATCAACTTATTAAAACATTGATTCCTTGAATCATCACTATCTTTATCTATTGCCACTTTATATAAACATAATGAGGTGAATTAATTCCTACGCTATGTAACATTATTGTTTTACTTAGTTTTCCCTATTGCGCAACTAACACGTGACAAAGCCTATTTATCTTTACGCATTTTTCCGCAGGCATATCTAATTGACAAAATAATGAAATGCATCGACCATGCATGCGAGAAAAGGCATGTAAACATTTTGATTCGTTTCATTTGGAAACGGTTTGAATATGGCACAAACAGGAGAATTGAAATCATATTTTTCT
>NC_087210.1:21515848-21548348 GCF_015104395.2 Macrobrachium nipponense
AGAGAGCTTTCAAGTCGTTACATTCCAGATGGGTTTCGAGCGTTTGAGTCAGAAGCTGTGATTATAGTTTTCTCCTTAGTCGAGAAACCACTCTGCTTTCGTTACCATAATGTGGTGCTGTGCTGCTGAAGAATTTGGTATCAGATTAAATGCACACACAAATATTTACGCACAGACACACACGTCTTGACATTTTTATGGACACACACACACACACACACACACACACACACACACACACACACACACACACATATATATATATATATATATATATATATATATATTATATATATATATATATATATATATATATCCAACAGCTGATACGCAACTTCTGCAGTACGTTTTGATGTGAGAGGTCTCAATACACAGAACTTTGCAAGATGATCTTGGTAGACCATTATCCACTAATAGTTGCCTTGTTTCATCGCCTGCATGTCTACAAGGTCAACTTGTGATCTGGAGCCAAAGTTCTTTGTCAGAATAGGTCGAACAACAGTCCCTTTGGTTGTTGGTCGCTTACGTTTACGCTGACATTCGATGCACAGTGATTTGTAAATAGATATTGCATCATGGGTAATGTTGGCATACTTTTTAGATAATTCCTTTACCATCTTATCGCGCCCTCCGTGGCCAGTTTCAATATGAGCACGCTTAATAATGTCGAATGTATCCTCCAATGTAGCAAAATAGATAGGATCTTCATTGGCAGTCCGTCTTCTGATCAACTTGAGAACATCACCACACTTGAGGATCTCATACTTCTTCAGAAGGTAGTATTCATGAGGCGTCTTTTTGCCTGACTTGTCAATTGCTGTCAGTTCTGAAATAATTTCATTATACTGTTCTTTTGGAAGCAAGACAGATTTCTTCCCCTCACTTCTTTGGAATAATTCTTCCCGAAAATGTGCTTCTAAATCACGCTCAGTTGGATTTGCCATGGTGTTGACAGTAGGAAGGATGGCGTATGACTGGTGAGTTAAACTTTGCCTGACCTTGTAGTGTTGAGGGGGGGGGGGGGGGTATAGCACCGGGGTTGGAAGGTGGTAATTAGATGGACTCCTACCATGGTTCGCTAGTTCAGTGGTTCACATTGTGTTTACATTCAAGTTTACATTGTGAAAATAAGGCTTTGTTTATCGTTTCAGCTATTTATTTCATTGTTCTTTCATACCAAACACGATTCAGGGAATCTGTATAATAATAAGGCCGAATAATCAGGGAATATGTATATTCACAAAAAATTTCAGGGAATATACATATCCTCTGAGTGAATCAGACATTATGCACATTCCCTGAAAATATCAGAGAATATATATATTCCCTGATTATACAGATTCACTGTAACATATGTATATATAAATATAGTATATATATCTTATATTATATATATATCGAATATACATATATAAGAGATATATGTATATATATATATATATATACATAGACTAGGTATATATATCATCTATATATATATTTATATAACATATAAATTTAGATATATATATATAGATAATATATCTAGTACATATATATATCATATATATATATATTATATATATATAGAGAATATATATATATTACAATATGATAGATATATAATTATACGAATCATAGATGTATACATATAAAGAGACCATAGTCTATCTATTAAGATTATATATATTATCGATTATATATATATACTATATATATATTATATATATATATATATATATATTATATATATATATATAATATACATTACTTAACTATCAATTAATATAATATATTATACTGTATATATATATATATATATATATATAGATTATATATATCTATTATATATATATATATATATATATATATATATATATATATATATATATATATGTGTGTGTGTGTGTGTGTGTGTGTGTGTACATATCTACAAATGCATATTATATATATGCATATGTGTACACAATTCTTTTCAGTTTTCGAACGATGGGTGTTCCCCAGTCGTATTTAGATTGTTTGATTTTTTTTTAGTTGCAGTACCTTTTGTTCCTTACATCTTTCGTTTTGTATTCCCGTCCATACAGCGAAATCTTTTTACTTTCCTCAGTTATATCCTTTTTATCGTGCTGAAACAACTGATTCTTTTCCATTCCCTTTTTCCGTTGTTTTTCTGCTGCATTGTCCTGCTAGGTAAAGCTCGTGTTTTTTTGTTAAAACTATCAATTGGCTTTTGCACTCTTCCTCTTTTGCCGATTTTTTTTCTGTACAAACAGGAAAGAAATCGTATTTTGGCTAAAAGAGGAGGTTGGGTCTCCAAATGAAACAAACTGAATTTTGCTTAATTTTGACATTTATTCATTAACTCTAAAATATCATATTATGTATTACCTTCAGTTAGTTCAGTATTCCCGGTGCCAAATTTCCACGGGACAAGACACGTTTTGATTATTACATTCTTGTTAGGTTGCAAAGAATTTGTCAAAAAAAGGTAAATCAAAGATCTCTAAGAAATAATGATATAATAGAAGATATTATTTGTTCGTGTGTGTGGCTTTTGGGCTGCTTCTTCGACTAGCCTCATCTATGTGTTTCTGATCCTTAGTCTGTCATTTAGATTATTACTGACAATTTATATAATTAATATTAACTATTATTCCCGTCAATCTCAAATTAACTGTGCCATGTGGGTCAGCTCTGCCTCTCCTTCAGTATTTTATTTTATATTTTTATTACAATTTTATAATCTCCATACGTAAATCTCATCGCACGAGAAACGCATATTATCAAAGAACGTGTACTTGCAAGAATTTCAACTTAATTTAACAGGTTTAATGGTTCTCAGCAACTTCCGCTAATTGAGTTATTACTATACAAGCTGAAATATGGATTAGCTTTGCCAAGGAAATAAAGTATTAATCTTTTTTACAATACGAAGTTGGTTGGTTTCGAGAGAAACTTCATGGATATAAAAATAGTTATTTCGAAAATAACGAAACGATGTCGTTGGTAATGAGGCGGAAAGATTAAAAAACGATTTATCCGTTTAAAGAAATTCGTGGAAATGTGAAATGTACAAAGGCTTCCGATGGTTAATGTCGAACTATACGGGAAAGCTTATTAATCGCCATAGACAATTAGAAAGTTATCCAGTTATCATTATTATTATCATTATTATTTTGTTGAAAAGGATGGTTTTGTTGTGCGAATTGATTTTTGACGATATTTTTAACCCCCTGGATTCTTGAAAAACTTCCCGTATAAATCCATTTCTGTGATTTTTTAAGAATTGTTTCCCGATAACCTTAATTAAATAGCAATGGATTTTTCTCTGGGTTCGTATGCTAACTCGCATAGCCTTTCCCTGACCCGTTTGATTTCAAAAATAAACATTTTTATTCACTAAGAGTATTTGCCAACTAAACATCTGGGTCTCTGAAGTTTGTCCTTTTGCAAATACTATTTGGTTTCGACTTTCTTGTTCCATTCCTTTATAATGACAAAGGTTGGTAACCGCTGTGTTATGACTTCTATTTAGCTGTGAAAATGAAGTGTGATAGAAAATACTTCTGAAGGTATTCAGTATGGCACTTCTTGCTTATTGGCCCATAGGTAACGTTGGAGCCACTGAAATCGCTTTGATTATTTCATCTTCGAAATTTTATTTTCATTCCTTCATCACCATGCGAATGACCTATTTGGTTCCAGTTCTTGGCTTATGGTGTCGACCTGGTATTTCATCCTAATCATTCGGGCTACCCTTATGAGAGCTGATGGTCATCTCAGTGGTCTGGTTAAACTATTTTAATAATAATAATAATAATAATAATAATAATAATAATAATAATATGAGATTTTGCCTATCTTAATGATACTTTATGTTCACAGTTCGGTCATGATACTTTGACATGATGTTGATGTTGACACTCCGCTGTCAAGTTTTGCTTTCTTGAAATAACTCGAGCTTATGCTTTGGAGCAGAAGTTCTTACATTCATTCCTGACTGTTCTCATAATATACAACAGACAAAATGATTAGTGGAGAATGGAGAAGTAAGCCAAGTGGGTATACCACCCATACTATAAAGAAAAATGATAGGTTAGAACATCTTACTTTTATTTTCATATAGAAGCAAACTAATTGAATAAAAGACCTCGCACAGAAATATAAATGCAAATCTACGAACAGGTGACGCAGTACAAATTCGTGTTTCATTCTAGTAAATTGGCTATGCCGTCTGAAAATCTCTTTCATGTGATAAGAGGGTAAGTTTGACGATCTCGGGTTCTTTATAAAGGGATAGTAAGTGTCTGAGAGAAGCTTTTTTAACTCCTAGTCATGCTTCCGTAAGTTCCCTGGAGGGAAACCTCTGAGCGAGTCTGCACATAAAATCGTCTTCAGAATACTCCGTCACCTCTTCTCTATCCCTCACTTTCATCCTCATGAGATTCGTAAAAAAATTTCTGTTTTGGAATTCAATGAGTTTTTTCTCCCATAAGTAATCTCTTCCATGTGATATTTATTCTAATTTTTCCTCCTCTCTCTCTCTCTCTCTCACAAACGCGCGCACACACACATACAACCTTGAACAATTGGTCCCCCCGGTGAAGACTGACGCAAACCTATTCATTTGTTAATTTTTCCAATATAAGCTTAGTTACTCTTTCTTTATTTACGCCAACAATTCTGAACTCTAACTTTCCTCTCCTTTTCTACACCACATTTTAGAGTTATCTAACTTCCCCTTTTAAGCTAAAAAAAAAAAAAAAACATAAACAGTAAACAATATCCTGATTATTTGTTTCCCATGTAAGTCTTATTGTTTGTTTGTCTGGTGTTTTTACGTTGCATGGAACCAGTAGTTATTCAGCAACGGGACCAACGGCTTTACGTGACTTCCGAACCACGTCGAGAGTGAACTTCTATCACCAGAAATACACGTCTCTAACCCATCAATGGAATGCCCGAGAATTGAACTCGCGGCCACCGAGGTGACAGGCCAAGACCAGACCGATCAGACCACTGAGGCGCTCACGAATACCTTCAGTTTTTATTTCTCCAGATACTATAATTTTTTTTTTTTTTTATTATTATTACTTTCTGTCATTGCCCTAAGTAAATTATTGTTCCTGGTTATATGAAGTGTACTTATACTGAAATACAGTTGTGTTTTTGCAAGTTTGTACTTATCTATAAATTTCTACATGAACATATAATTGGCCATACTTTTATTTTTACCTGTCATAGATACAATTCATTTATGATTCATCAGCGCTAATTTTTTTCCTTTCCCTGGCATCACTGATAGAAAAAAGCTCAAAGAAAAGCACACTGCGCCTTTCAATGAATTGCGTGATATGAGAAACCGGTAAACACCTGCTGAAAAGCAAGAGCCCATCGCAGGACAAGGCTGGCTGGCTTAATCTATATACCTTCCTCTGTGATAATTCAACACGCTAGCCATTTCGATTAAAACAAAAGTTAATGGTTAGACAAACGCACAGGAATCCTGGACAAACCTCCAGAATCATTCAGAATAAACTTTGTAAACTTGAAAACCCACCGGGACCTCTTCCTTAGTTCTTCGGCAAAGAAGCCAAAAACTTAGCGGCTTGCTAACCAGCATCCAACAAATCAAGATCTGTGGAAAAACGAGTTCGCTATTGAACGTGAATGTCATACTCAGCAAATACTTGTGTTCAGTTTTTGTGAGGGTCTCGTGCGTCTTCTATCTTACTCCACCTTTTATGGCAATCCTTTCCTTGTTTTTTTTTTCTATTTTTCAGCTCCACTTCCGCACGTTCATAGTTTTCAGAGCTACTCAAGCAATACATAAAACGAATGGAACCGCATATCAGCCAGTTAAATGTCATTATTTATATCTCACATGCAACAAATTTCCACTTAGGCAGAACCATTATCTGTCATCGCTTCATTCTATAATTGATGTGGGTCATGAGCAAATCCAGAATAATTTCCAAACATATCCCTAACACTATTACAAGAGCTATACTCATCGACTTTCCTTTTCCCTAAGATCTATTAATTACATTCCCATAGCACCAAATTTCAGCCTAATTTACCTGTTTATTCCAATCTCTCTCTCTCTCTCTCTCTCTCTCTCTCTCTCTCTCTCTCTCTCTCTCTCTTCTCTCTCTCTCTTCTTATAGCTAACGTGACTACCGCCCTATCCGTGGTATTATTTCTTTCTCATGGTACACTATATTATAATGATTTCAACGTTAAGACGTTTCTTTAACATAATGTGGCCATAGCGAAATCCAGACCTAAATTGCTAACACAAAAGACTTGTATGTATCCAACACTTCAGAGGATTCTGTCGCCTTCTTTATCCTAACACTTCTAAAATGAATGTTCTTTTCACCAAGTTCAAACCTTCAATTCTATATAGGAGATTTAGCTCACCAGTCCCTTCATATAGTCTCACCTTCAATTCCATGTACACACCTTGCTTAACTTGTTGGGGAAGTAACCTTTCCTCTAAACTCACCATCACTTAAAATATTTACTATCAAATTCCTAAGAAATCACTGCTCCCAGTCTTATTCTTTAAATGAATATAAATTACTTCATATACTTAAGTACCTCATACCCTCAACAATTCTGATGCTCTCAACAACTGCAATGCTGTTGGACTAGATGGAAAAACTTTAAAGAAACAGGAAGCTTCATTCTGAATTATTTGTCAGACATACGCACTAAAACATTTTAACCAGATTATTCATCTCGATATGATCGATATTCAAGGTGGAAATAGGTAAATTCATATACTTTGTTATACTGATCAAATAGAAAGACCCTCAAGAAAGTCTTTCAACGATGTTGACAACGTTTCACGATCAAAGAAACTGATATATCTGGAATAGAAAAACAGCCGGTTTTCATACAAAACGAATTTTATGTCTCACAGTCTAAATTATTTTTGTGTGTGCACCAAATTGTATATCTCTTTGTACTGAACACTTTTAAATCTACGTATATTTCCCGACATTGTGTTTTGTTAGGTTCTTATTTTACCTGTAGCTTAAAAACTGGCTGTTAAACTAAGTAAATAAATATCTTATCGACATATTAGCTGCTCAAGCAAGTTTTTACATTGTAAAATATTCCGATTTTATATTCGAGTTTTCAGATAGCCCTGACGATGGGAATGGATTCCTGAAACTTTAGTTTATGTAAATTACATGGGTGATTATCCTTCTTATTGCTCCCCTGTTCATAAAAAGGAAGACGCTATAATTACTGAAGCATAGATTACGAAGGAGCTGCAATATTAGCAGCGCGAGTAGTCTGAAATTGTTACGACGAAAGGTTAGAATTGATCAAGTTCTCTTGAAAATCATATAGAGCAAAATGAGGTGGAGATAGAATACGAATAAGATTGAAGGGAGAGTAAGAAAATGATGGGACATCAGTGGCCCTTAACTCTTTAGTCTCTACGACCAGTGACTAAATTATATCGAATTCTTACATACTTGACAAGTATGATTAAGTCTTGTGATAAAATTTCACCGACGCGAACGGAAAGCGCCTGAGTTGTAGGCTAGCAAAGGATGCTATGTAGGTGGAGTTATTTTTCCATAGGGCTACAGAATCCTTTTTTCATTTTTTCTCAAGTTACTGATTATTCTGGCTATTTTGAGAGATAGGCACCAAATTACCTGCAGAATATAACGTAACACATTGTTTTCCTCCTAGAAACATGAAAGTGAACCTTCTCTCTCTCTCTCTCCTCTCTCTCTCTCTCTCTCTCTCTCTCTCTCTCTCTCTCTCTCTCTCTCTCTCTCTCTCCAAGAGGGATAAATTGAACAACACGGACTGGACAACCAAAAATCTTCTCCACATAAGAAATGAGTATTGATTTTCCTTTGACTGAAGTGACTTTGGGACGGAATGACCGAAGACAACAAGACCATTCGAGGTACGAAATGACCTCTTTCCACACGGAACTTTTTCCATTTCGCTAATAGAGACGCTCCTCTGATTGTGTTCTTATTTTCTTTCCTTCTTTTTGGTGAAGCGGAAGAGGGCGCAGTTATTGGAAGAAAAAAAAAAAGATTAAAGAATGAAGGATTTATCAGGTTAATTCTATGGCTCAAATCTTAGTACTCTTCTAAGTCGATTTATTTAGTTATTCTTGCTGCGCTATGCGTTATGTAAGTTTACATTTCCCTTCTTTGAATATCCACACTAACTTTTTCTTTCACGTGCTTCATTTCACTTTTTACAGCGCTGACTTTTAACTTTCATATCTTATAGATAATGAAATTTCTTTTGTGTGACTGAAACAGTAAGCATTTTACATTTAAATTTTGGGGAGGTAATATTTAACCTTCTCGCAGCAAAAATACGAAAATAAGGGGTGGAAAGTTATCAGTTACATAACATTATGAATTGTTTTCTAATATGACAGTAGTTCCACGTGGAACCAGAGAAATTTATTTCTGGTGATAGAAATTCATTTCTCGATACAATGTGGTTCGGATCCCACAATAAGCTGTAGGTGACCAATTGGTTCCTAATCACGCTAAAATATTTAATCCTTCGGGCCAATCAAATAAGTGGTCTGGTAAAACTAAGATATACTTATATAATATGACAGTGTCATAAAAAAATCTGCTAAATATTGAAATATTTAATCTTTCCTAGAGACTCTTGGCAAAACACTGATGGAACGATATGACAACAAACGCAATAAAAATCATGAAGAACCTATAATTGAACACTAGCAAGCAATCATACATATATGTGTAATACTACTGTGCAAGGAAATCACATACTTTCATTTACAAATGTAATTTAATTTTCTAGGTAGCCTACATGAATTCCATACATTATTCAGGACATTAAATCTACAATACTAATCAGATGATTTTGCACTTAATTATCTGTCTATCAGGTAAATCTTAGCAGCTAAACGTATATCTATGATACTTTAAGATATCCTTTCTAGGATGCGTGAAAGGGATTTGTTGGTTGCTCTATCAGTTAACCCAAGATAACGATTAAGGAGATCCAGGAGTTTAGGGCAATTTTACTAGCAACCGGATCTTGTACACTCGAAAAATGGGCCATAACTCTTCTAAAAGGAGCTATCTCTCTTCACTTAAGATGTAAAAATGTCGATATTACATTTCTGAGTAGCAAATTATTCTCCTTTTGACCATAATGTAGATCCAATATTCTCATAACAGGTGACATCATGCTTCTAATGTTATCGCTCTAATTTCTAATGAGTTGAAAGCGACGTCAAGAATTCACGCTTTCTTCTGGATTGACTGACGAGATTTCCAAAGGAAGTATCACCTTTAGAGAGAGAAAAATAGGCACGAGCTTACGTTAAATAAAAAAGAAAATTCCCATTCAAGTCAAATGATGACCCGGCACTTGAATTTAGACTTCTTGCTTAATAAAACTGGACTGAAAATAGAAAATTCCCTCTTAATTAACGTTCATATTAAGAACTACTATATAAATGTCTATCATTCATCATATCAAACTTTTGAGTTTTTCATATCATTTAACAGTTTTTTTTTATGCTGAGTAAATCCAAAACCTAACTATAACTACAGAATGCACCATCCCATATTCGCGAAAATAATGAGTTTTCATTATTAAATTTGATCATCTACCAGCTCATAATCGACGAGAAAATGAGAGCGTTTTTTTTGGTCCTTGGACTATTTTAGGCGTAGCAAAATTTAATGAAAACCTGATAGTACTTGTAATATAGTCTATACAGTAGTAAAATCTATTTTTTTTCCAAACCATGTTCCTATATGTTCCTATACCATGGGTGCCCCATAAGGTGATAAATATCATTTACCTCTTCATTATTGAGATAGTATTTTGTAAGTCTTTTGCTTAAGAGTAATGTGATATACTACCTCATTTTCTTAAGCTAACCACTCCAGTATTTAATGAGGTTTATTTTTTTTATTTTTCCTCCATTATATCGGGGTACTTGTGATCTCGTATTATTGTGATAAGTTTAGTAGTTTTTGTTTATTTACAATGCTATTTCATGTTATTTCTCTAATGTGGCTATAATGCATGTTTTATTATTTATAATAGTATAAAATGACACCTCTGGGATCTCAGTTACCTCTACCTTATTGTAAGTATTTTTTATAGTACATTTTTTTATTTACAATGCTATTTCATGTTATTCTCTATTGTGGTTATAATGCATGTTTTCTTACTTATAATAGCATAAAATGATACCTCTGTGATCCAGTTACCTCTACCTTATTGTAAGTTTTCTTTTTATTTACTTAAGTGTATTATTTCTTTCCTGCAGATAATGTACTATGTAATACACTGATATTGCTATTAAGGGTCATTCAGTGATACAGTACCCTGTTTGTATCTAGGTAATATGAACATCAAATTCATTTATTTCATAACTTACTTGTAATCTTAGGTGGCAATTTATTTCATAATGTGAGTCACTGTATGTAGTACTGTACTTATCTCAGACCACCTTAACCTATGTTAAATGTGCCTTATGAGTACCTGAAGAGAAGTGATAAGCCAGAGAAATTGCATATATATATTTTCACCTTTGCATATAGTAAATAGTATAGAGATATATTTTCTGTATTGAGATTTATTAAACAAGTATAAAGATATATTTTCTGTATTGAGATTTATTAAACAAGACTTAAGAAAAATACATTGTTTTTTTAGCATTGATTATAAGATCTATTATAAAACTAAAGTGAAAAACACAAGACTTAAAAAAATATATTGTTTATCTAGCATTGCTTATACATGAAAATTTTATAAGATATATGAACTATAAGTCAAAACAATCAGATTATAATATAGGAATTTTAGATTGTATATATGAAATAATTTTAAATAATACACATCCAATAACTTTAAATCTAGCGTCTGCAGAGGAAAATCACACTATTACAAAGCAATTAGTGTAACTTGCAAAATAAACCTATATTATATATAAAGAACAGCACAAGGACAAACTAAACAAGAACAATGATAATGTAGAAATATAGTTTACTCTACAAAATATATTAATGCAAAATCAAAATTTCCACCATCTCTCCTCTTACATTTATGCAAAAAAATTTGCTACTATCTCCTCTCTTACCACTTGCCCTGCACCTTCCCTTGCACCTGCAACTGCTGCTGGATCATCAGGATCTTCCTCATCCTCTTGCTCCTCTTCCTCTAGCAGCTCAGGAGCGGGGGTATTCGTTGCTGAACACAACGATTGTGTAGCAGCATCAGGCAGCAGCTATCTTCGCAACATGTTTTTTGGGTTCATACTGTAGAGACCCCACCAGAATTATGCAGACATCGGAAGCGAGATTTTCAAGACCCCCAAATGTCTGCTCAATTATAGTTCTCGTCTTCTTATGTGACCTTTCTTGTCCCCGGGTTGTTGGGTGTGGATATGGGGTGAGGGAAATGGCTCCAGTGGATACCCCCACTATCACCTGCAACAGAAAAAAATGTCTAGATTTAATCATTTATAGACACATTCATAAGATATTATGTTATTAGTTTTCATAATTTCAAAAAAAAACAAACAGAAGGTAAGTACTGTACTGTCTTAGGAATTTGTAATACAGTACTAGGAAATACATTACTTTAGCCACAGCTTATTTATATTGCGGTATAATAAATGGTACCTGTACTTGAAAATTAGTATCACAGGACCTGTAAGTACATACCAAGCACAACTTGAATATTGTATAATAAAAATATGAATAAATAAGAACATGATACTCACCAAGAAGATGCATATCTCCATAGACACCATCTTCGAAGCGACCTCGTAGTGGGCAGTTGTTCTAAATGTAGGCATCATGGGTGCTGCCAGGATACTTCACAGTATAGCTAGTGATGAGGTTTTTGGGCATTTCCCACTACTTGAAGATTTTAGCGAGTGATATCCTTTTCGGTTTACATAAATGTATTCATTGTCACTTGGTGTTTTAATGGGAATATGTGTTCCATCTAGTTGCACCAATGACTCTTGGAAAGCCACTAATCCTATCGAAAGCTTGCGCAGTCTGGTGAATTTCCTGTGGATTTTGTGGCATTGTTATTTCTGTCCTTGCTTTGTTATATAGAACATCTGTAACTTGACTGATGATGCGACTTACACTTGCTTGGCTCATACCAGTTACATCACCAATCATTTTGAAAGGTCCCACTTGCCAAAAAATCTCAAAGTCACCAAGTCCTGTGTATATGTGGGGATGGCATGGCTTTGTGAGGTTGGCCTTCCAATGTGTGGCTCTAGTTCTTCACACAGACTGATGATTCTAGTTGTGAGGATATCTATAATTTTGAAGCAATTCTGTGTCATCAATGTGAATTGGATCAAAAGGGTCTCTGTACCTCCTCTCTCGTTTGCAACTGCTGAGCTGCAAAAATACGCAACCAGGGCTTCCATCACAAAGTTTATTGATGTTCTCACTATGCCTACAATTAGGTATCTGAAACTGTAACAATAAAGTATCTTAGATATATTGTGATAATCAACCTAAAAGCATTTTCATAATGGTAGGCTAGGTCCTAAAGATTTATAAAAACTTGAACCTACTAGTAAATATATTTGCAAAAAAGGAGAATCAATAAAAAAAATAAGTGACAACTATGACACAACTTTAGTAACCTTCCGATTCCTACAGGGATATGATTAAAGAGATTGAAAAAGAAAAAATAACTTAGCATATTTCTCTCCTGTTGTGATTCAATGTTCTCTTCAACGAAGGTGTACTAAGAGAAAAACAGCCATGCACAGCTCATTTTAAGAGAGATTTCTTGTGCTTGACATGTGTACTAGTGCCTGCCTACATTAATTCCTAATGCTTGGGGGGGGGGGGGGGGGGGGTGGGGGGGGGGGGGGCGTTAATCCCACAATGTGCTAACCAAAAATTTCCCCAAGTTGTTTTCCTCTAGCCTAATACCCTTGTACACTAACCTTAATTCTTGTCAGTGATTTCATTAATTCCTAGATTGGGAGGGGGGGGGGGGTGTGGGGGGGTAGTTTATGGCCCCACAACTGTTGCTAAGCCTCATTTCCCAATATTGTCCACTTGCCTAACCTCCCGTACACTAACTTAATCTGTCAGTGAATTGATTAATTCCTTGATGGCCCCAAACCCACCTTAGTAGTCATTTATTACTGTGTTGCATATTTAACATTGTTTGCAAATTATAATTGAATATTTTGGCTGTTCTTTTTCCACTTTATATATGTTAAACCTAGGGAAATAAAATTCGTTCTCCACTAAACAGCCACACAGGATATACATGCATAAGGTGTACCATTGTCCTAATTATCAAAAATGTTCCTCTGCCTACTAAACGTCAAACCTCAAGCTCTCATTGCTGCTTACATGTAGCCTAGGTTATAGGCCTATAAGCATTAGGTAGCCTAATACAAAATCTCATTAATAACTAAGTAATAAACATATAATTTGTCTACTTACCCACAGTAAGTACACCTTAAACCACAAAACTATGTCTAATGGCGTTAATTGACGTATACCCAAAGTTGCCTTTCCCACCTCAAGGCTGCTCTAACCAGCCGTAGCGCAAAGGCTCTCACGGCGCCATATTTCAAAGATGGCGGCGCACACTCGGTGTTTTGAGTATGAGCCTTTCGAGTAACTGCCGACAGGAACGGTGCCTTTGCCACAAAAGGCGCCTTTGGAAGTTTTGAGTATCCGGCCCCAGGTAGCTTCAGTGGATAATACTACGCACTCTAGCACAACTATAATTATAAGTATATTATTGATAATAATTATGAGATAAAAGCAGTTTTATAAATGATAATTATTGTTTCAATAGCAACAACGACAACAACCCGTTCAACATACAACCTTCGCAATTCATGTGAGCCCTGTAATCCTTATATAAAGGTGTCATCAGCTATACCAAATGAATAGTGAATTTGATGTGTTTATATATATATATATATATATCTATATATATATATATATATATATATATATATATATATATATATATATATATATATATATATATATATATATATATATATATATATATATTATATATATATATATATATATATATATATATTATATATATATATATATATATATATATATATATATATATATATATATATATTATATTAGGGCCGTTGCCTTGTATAATAAGTCGCCCTATGAGGTAATGTTAGACTTGCGATAATCTTACGCTAAGTCGGTTGGTTATGCACTTCCATACTCATTGGAGTGTCTTGGGGTTTGCTGATAACTTACGAAGTGGTTAGGACGACGATGTGTTTAAACTCAATATGATATCTTTATGATGTGAGGTTCTAGTAGAAAACACGAAGTATAAAAAGTAGTTCTATTCTCTGAGATTACATGATGAATATATGGTATTGTACAGGTCTGCCAATGACGATGGCTTGATCACTTCTGCCAATGATGATGGCTAATTCTGTTCTGTCCACCATCTCAGTTACAAGTCATAAAGGAAGCAGACAGGTAGCTCGAACATATGAAACATACATACAAAATGAGACACATTAGAAAATCACGGTAGGCCGTTGAATTATAGGTCGCAGTAGTTGTCTCAAGCAGGAAGCTTGGACAAAGTTTTTTAAAAACAAATGAAGGACCACAGATGACGGCATGTCATCTTAGCCTACTTTATTGTATAGCATACTTTATCGTAACTGGTCTTTATCACATTCCTGCAAGCAATCTGGTTGACCTCTTTAGTTTTAGTTTTTTATATATATGGAATAACATTCCATATTTTTATTATGTAACTCTTACATAAAAGCTCGTCAGCTACAAAACCAACCACTGAATGTTACTCAAGCTTGACTTACATTTGACTTATAGAAGTGTGATACAGACACTATGTGAATATACATAGATATATAGAAAATACTTATAAGTAAGAAAAATTCATGGTGTACACAAATACAGATTTCAAGTAATAAGATATAAGACATAAATGAAATATGATGATATTCGTAAATAATATGATCACGTGATATATACTGATACAGTTTTTCACTTCATCTCATTAAGATACATATGCTACAGAAAATACTTAATGTACTCTGATAATTGCATGCATAGAATAAAGATTAACATGATAAAAATCATATTTTAACTGATAAAAATTCATATATGAAAGTGATAAAAAATCATATAGTAATGATTAGTAACTGATTTATAAATTTTTCATGCTGATTCATCAAACCATATACTAACTGGTTCATTAATCTATATACTAACTCATATATAACTGCAGTTATTGGTAAGATAAAAGGTAACAGATTGATTATAGGCTACCTGATTTATTTATACATATGTATATGGATTCATATAATTATGACTAATATATGTGCACTTAATACAACTGATTCACATAAACGGACTAATCTAAGTGATTAATCTAGGTGCACTTTAAATAGATTCCCAGTTGCGTACATGCAAAGATATATTTTGATTCTGTTATTTATGATCATTTATATAATAGATTCCTAGTGCGTACAAGCAAAGATATATTTCGACTGTTATTTATGATCATTTATATATATAGGATACATGATACTTTATATATAGGATACATGACCGAGGTTATACTACTACACATTTTAACTAGCGTTCGAACAACTTTTCGTCCATTACACAGTTCCAGACAGCCACTATAGCCAAATGAAATGGCCAATTCCAAATGGTTCAAAACAAGGGGAAAATTGCTTGGGCGGGGTCCAACGTTCTATTTTGAGCTCATACTTGTTCTCTGCATCCTAAGCCACACGAATACGTCCGCGATGAATAAAATCATCCCCAGCACGAGTCCTTCACCAGCAACTTAGAGTTGAATATCCTTCTGGTCGTAATTGTTGGAAGTATGTCCCTTTTGTAGTCGATTTCTGACAGCCGACCGGAGCATTTCGCATTAAAACGAGATTAACGACGAGATACAGGTGTCGGTCGAAGAAGTCCACGAGATAAGCTTGTTCACTTATGATGGTGCTTATTCCTTTCACATTGTAGGCGGTTGTTACTTGACTGCCTTCGTCCGCAGCGACAAATGATTTTTTGAAGTTGTGCAATGTGAAACTCTCGTACTGCAGGATACTGTAACCAGGTTCCATTAATCAGCCTGCAAGTGAAATTATACTTGTCACAAGGGCAAAGTAAATTCAGACAACATCCAAATTGGGGAGGGAGAAAGCCATTAAGAACCAGACTTAACCCACATGAATTCACTGATATTTTATGGAATTCAAAAGAGTCAGCTGTACAAACTTTTTTTATCCATGGCATTATAACAATAAGTGAACCTATCCAGGTCTCTGATGACTGTAAAAATATCCATAATTATAAAAAATAAACAGATATCAATACGAATCCCAAAGAAAATTTGATATTATTGGTAGTAAGTTACTAGACAAATAAGTGGAAAACGGAGGAGCTATTTGTAAGATTGCCAGGCAACATAAGAGTCAAAGAGAATATTAATCATGATTCTGTATTTCTCTATGCTAACTGAAATTAAGCTGTGATAAAATTCGATCTTATGTGCCCCTGACAAAAGTTTCATATTCAATTTTCTCGCGCGCATGCTCTGAGGTTAATTTTTAAACTTTAATAGGCAGGAGATGCAACAAAAGAACCCACTATGTAACTAATTTCTATATAAACTGGGGTTTTCAAGAAAATGTGACATTTTCCCATGAATGTGATTTACTTGAATTGTAATAGGCTAATGTTGCAAGTAAATTTTTCATATCCATGACCTGATATTTCTTCTAAATGTCCGTTTACTAATATCATAAGCTGATTTATTGACTCTAATTGTCTTGAGGTTCAGAAAAAAATTAATTCATTTTGATGTTATAGAAATTCTATTTGTGCTTATTTTGTTCATTAATTTTAAAATGATTGCAATTCCTTAACTAAAGTTCGCATTGCACACACGAATAAGAATAGGTTAGGGCTATGTCTTGTCATCGTGACCCATAAACCACATGTGAAGTTCATGAGCTAAGCATTCCTCTCTCCAGTCAACCTGCTTTGCAAGCACGAGACGACACACACAGATGAAGCCTGTGCAAGCAGATTATTGAGGTTAAAAGGAACAATGATGATTCGGCAATGATGACGTCGTCACCTGGCAGGAGATTGCTCTCAGCCAGCTTATACCTTACGTTACTTGCTGTAATAAATACGACTTTAGTACTTTCAAATGATATTTTTTTGTTTTAAATTACTACCTCCACCCCACACGAGAAGAAATGTCTGAAAAAAAAACAGTACCAAAATTTAACAATATATTAGTTTCATGTTGGAAATCGCATGATTGTAAATAAATGTAATTATGGTTAACCCTTTTACTGCTGACTGGAGGTATTTTACATCAACATTTTTGTCTCTCGTGTGCCGCCTACTGGACCTATTTTACGTCGACTTACAAAAGTTTTTTTTTTTAAATTCGCGGAAAAATACTTAAAGGCCTACCAGCCTAAAACTTTTGAATCACGTGCCTTGGGGGATGCTGGAGTTCACGGATCAAGGTGTTGTTTTGTTTACAATCGTTACGCAGGCGCGAAAGCGCGAATTTCTTTCTTGCCGCACTAAAAAGTATCTGTGACACATCTCGGTTAAATTATTTTTTTTCGTCACTTTGACATAATTTTTGCACCATTGTAGATTAGCCGTTACATGAAGTATTATATATGAAAATGTGCGCATTTTTATATAGAATACAACAATAAAATACTCATGATTGTAGCTTTTATCAGTTTTGAGATATTTTCATATCAATAACGATAATTGCCAAAATTTTAACCTTCGGTCAACTTTGACTCTACCGAATGGTCGAAAAAACGCAATTGTAAGCTAAAACTCTTATATTTTAGTAATATTCAATTCATTTAACTTAATTTTGCAACTAATTGGAAGTCTCTAGCACAGTATTTCGATTTATGGTGAATTTATGAAAAAACTTTTCCTTAAGTCCGCCGCGGTAACTCTTCCGAAAAAAAACAAAAAATCATACATGCGATTGTGGTAATGTTTGCACCATTTTAAAATTTAGCCGTTATATAAAGTTTTATATATGGAAATGTGCGCAATTTCATGCACATACAACTAAAAAAACAACCCATGGTTGTAGCTTTTATCAGTTTTGAGATATTTTCATATAAATAACGATAATTGCCAAAATTTAAACCTTTGGTCAACTTTGACTCTAACGAAATGGTCAAAAAACGCAATTGTAAGCTAAAACGCTTATATTCTAGTAATATTCAAGCATTTACCTTCAATTGCAAGAAATTGGATGTCTCTAGCACAATATTTCGATTTATGGTGAATTTATGAAAAAAATAACATTTTCTTTACGTCTTCCGAAAAAATCATACGTGCGATTGTGGTGAATATTTGCACCATTTTAAATTAGCCGTTACATAAAGTTTTTATATATGTAAAATGTGCGCAATTTCATGTAAAAATACAACAAAAAATAATTAAAGGTTGTAGTCTTTCTCATTTTGAAATATATGCATATAAATCACGATAAATAGAAAAAAAACCATGTTCGGTCAACTTTGACTCTACCGAAATGGTCGAAAAACGCAATTGTAAGCTAAAACTCTTACAGTTTAGTAATATTCAGTCATTTATCTTCATCTTGAAACAAATTCAAAGTCTCTAGCAAAATATTTAGATTTATGGTGAATTTAAAAAAAAAAATCTTTATTCCCTTTCCTCCCGTCGAGCGAGCGGATTCTGCCACAAATCTCCAAAATGCGTACGTCCCATTCTCGGAATATTTGCTCCGTTTCATATTAAGCATTTCATAGAGTTTTGTTTTTTTTATATATGAAAATGTGCGAAATTCATGTCGAATACAACGAAAAATATTTAAAGGTTGTAGCTTTTCTTATTTCCGAAATAATTGATATGAAAAAATATATATATAAAAAAAGTCGACATTCGGTCAACTTTAACTCGTCAGATATGGTCAAAAACTGCAATTGTAAGCTAATACTCTTACAGTATAGTAATATTCAATCTGTTGTCCTCATTTGAAAGAAATTGAAAGTCTCTAGGACAATATTTAGATTTATGGTGAGTGAATTTTTGAAAAAAAATATTTGTTTACGTCCGCACGTTTACGAATTCATGCATTATTTTGTGATAATGTTTTCTCTGTGTTGCTTTTATCGTTTTACAATGTGTTTGTATATCCAAAAGGATCAAAATTTAATGTACATTGACAACGAAAAAAAAAATTAACTTGTTACCTTTAACCATTTTGCGCAGAGCGCGATTTGAATACAATTATATATGAAATTTCGTTTTTGCACTATCATATATCGCATTATTTATATAGATAATGATAATTTTTTCATTTCTGATGGTTGCATACTAAACTTCAGCCAATGAAAAAAAAGGAGCCAAAATTGAAACTCTTAATCTTGAAAACTAAGTGCGCTGTGACTTTTTGAAAAAAATATTTTTTTCCGCTTCCGCTCTCACTCTGAAACACCTCCGGCACACGGGAGACAATTTTTTTACCGCTTCGACGTTTAAGGGTTGAATTAGATATTCCTTATTCAAACTAATGAAAAAAGGTTTCCATACAAATTCTATATATATTATATGCCCTGTAAGATCCATATAGGATTATTCCATATATACATTTTCACTTCTAGACTTCCTGATTTTAAAAATCTATTTTATTTTATTTTCATTTTATTTATTTATTCATTTATTTTTTTTTCATTGACTACGCATATAAATTCACCGTGACAGACAATATGTCAGTAGGTTTTTGATATGTTGTTTTGAACTTTTAGCTTATTTGTCATTACTAAAGCGTTAAGTTAGAGTTCAAATCTTTACACATATATATATGGATATTAATTAACCTATGGTTACGTTTTGCTTATTGATTTTATCGTGATTCCTTTTTTTTTGTTATAATTTGTAACCCTTCCGACTTCTTACGGAGTGTATTATATCGACTCCACTTGTATCCATATTTATTTTATTTTTTTATATATTTATTTGATGTATATATTTTTTTATATATATTTGATAAATTAATAGTTGGCTTGAATATGTGGAAAAAGTGTCTTAGCGGCGTACCGTATAAGGCTACTTGCGGTATCATTTCTATAGATACAAGATATGAATGATAAAGGTATTTAAAAACCGCGAGAACCGCTATGATCCAGTTCGGATCCAATATCACGATTTGTAACTCGTAAGACATTGACACTTTCCTATTTATCCGTTCTACCAAACCGATTGACTCTGGGTGATAAAATATAGTGTTGGTTTTCTTAATGGAAAGGAATTCACACAACGATTTAAGGAGATTATTATTGATTTACACCACCCAAGTCAGAGATTATTCTGTGTTGAATTCCATGTGTACTGATTTAGTACTCATAAATATTCCTAGCGCACTCAATTGCGGTGTTTGTTTTTAGTGCTATTAATTCTATATAACGTGTCAAGGAACTATTAACACTAAGAAGTGTTTATTTCCTCTGTCAGACTCGTAATTCTGTTAATAATTCTACGTATATTCTTTCAAGGATTGAATTTGGCATAGAATAGGCCCCCTAAACAGACAGGTGTCTTAGTGTATCCCTTGTTTTTCATGACACATGTTACAATTAGTTATGTGCTTTTTATATCAGCATTGTAAGCATTGTAGGCCAGTAAAACAGTGATTTGGCTTTCTGTGACATAATAGAGAACCCTGGATGACGGAATGCAACCAGTTTTAGGACGATTGGTATGAAAGAGATTATTACTACTACCTGGTCGTTAGTCACCTGCTGTATTCTTCGGGTTTTCCTTGTCACGGACCTACATATGATATTACTTTGATTACATAATTCTGATACACATACTTTAAATATATTTTTGCTTTAGGGTTTCCATTCGAAGTGTTTATTGTTTTGCTTAGCTGCTGACCCTGTTTCCGTTCGAAGTGTTTATTGTTTTGCTTAGCTGCTGCCTTGTTATTCGAAGTGTTTATTGTTTTGCTTATTGCTGTTGACTCTTGCTTTGTTCAGTTTGTAACAGTTCGGCGCTCCAACCAAGATATTCAATGCTCGCGATCTCTTGGGTTAAGGAATTTTTCTTGTTTAGATACAGTTTTAAACAATAGGCACGGATGTTTCTATAATCTTTTTAGTCCAATTAATGGTCTTGCAGTATGGTGCGGGATTGCGGGATAATACGTCAGCTATGATAATTTATTTCCCAGGTAGATACCTTAACTTGGCTCCAAAGACCTGAATGATCATATGCCAAACGAGTTCCTTTGGGACTGTGATTAAAGCCTTTGAAAAACTCGGTAAGTGACTTATGGTCAGTAAGGATTTTAACAGGATAGCTGTAGATTATGAACTTGAAATGTACTAGTGAGTTAACGATACCTAGCCCTTCCTTGCCTATTACTGCTGATTTACTTTTAGAGGGCTTTAGTTTACGTGAATAAAAAGCTATAGGAAAGAACTGTTTTTTTATCATATGCTGAAGTAGTACCCCTCTTACCCCTTGGTTGGCTGAGGCGCTGTTGCAATAAAAAAAAAAAATCCTTATTAAATCAGGGATTTTTAAGTTGTTTAGGTGAGCTGCATTATTCCGCTTTTTAAGATATCGAACGCCTGCTGATGCTTTTTAGACCATAATAAATCTACGCCCTTCTTCGTAAGATATGTTAAAGGAGCTGTCATGATTGATGGGTTACATATCTACATACGATTTGTAATACCCACTACAGCGCAAAAGTGCTGTATCCCCCTTTTACGTTAATAGGTACCGGAAATTATGAATAGCCGACACATTTCCTTTCCATGGACTACTTTAGACCTTGACTAGACACAATAAAACGTAAATAAACATGTTCGGTTTTTTAAAAACTCACATTTAGATATTTTACTCTGAGATTATTTGTCTTTGTCTCTGTAGCACTAGCTCTACTTTATGTGAATGTACTTCTAAGGATTATTAAAAGATTTATATTAAGACCAACCATATAAGCATGTAGGGTATCCCCTAAAAGTCTCCAAACACTATATTGTAATTGGGGCGCAACGTAAGTCGGAGGCATACGTAAAAATTAATAATGTCCCCTGAGTGTGCTGAAGGCGGTGTATGAGGTACACTCGCTTAGCTAATGGTATCTGATGAAAGCCTTTAAGTAAGTCCAAGTTGGTGAAAAAAAAATTATTCTGACGTTTGAGGGAAAAATTATGTGGGCTATTTGATTTCCTAATGACTCCTATTGCCTAACATTTTGCAACTTCGTCATTTATCTCTATTTTGACATTTCATTGGGAGTCTATACGAAGGTTACGTATATAGCTTTATGTTTGTCCTTAGACCATAGTTTGTTTTCAATGACATCCATTTTTCCCCAGAGATCACTCGCTAGTGGAGAAACTTCCTGGTATTCAGATAAAAGATAAAGAAAATTTCTGCTGAATCACCTCTGCTTGAATGACTTTACGGATATTACTTTAGATAGAGTTGTAAGAGAGATTCAATCTACAACTGGTTGGGCGTGATTAAATTTTAGCAACAATAAAAAATGCGATATTTATAACTTCCGTATCCACGATATGTATGGTTTGTGGATCACTAGATTTAACTTGTTTGCTGCGAGTCAACGTGTCTAGGCTTTGTTCGCGGAAATCGTTATATTTCAGAGTGTCGGGGAAGGGATTAAAAATTTTCAGATCCGAGCAAAGTCTTTTTACAAGCACTAAGCATTCCGAGGGTGCATGCGTCTCAAGATTTTTGCGTGCAAACTGCAACTGCGGTTGTGGGAGAAATTCTGTTGGGTAGTTTGAACAATATCACGATTTATGAGACAAAATGTATAGTTCCTCTATATAAGTTATTAATTTGATTAACTGTCTCTTTTTGTTCAAAACGGATTTTAATATGTTTTGAAGGTTTATAGAATTTCCTTTGATAAACACGCCTTATTGGCAGGGGGTAAGGTAATGTTTTGTATACACATAGATGGATATCTTACAATTACGCTAGATACAGATCAATGTTTTTTTTATAACTATAGAGGTATCTGTAAGCGTTCGCTTATCCGCCACTACTTAATCTGCGTTACGCTACGACGATTAACTCTTTGTTGCCCATTACTGAAATATAATCCGGACTTCTCAATAGGGAAGTTCGAACAACAGACGGTGAGTCCGTAAATCAGGATATTATATGGACTAAAGGCATAAAAACAAGATATTCAAATTTTTACGGTGCGTACCGTCGGGCTTAATCCACCACTACTTATAAAATAATTTATATTAAAATTACGAGAGAACCTGCTCTGATTACTTGCTACGGTCGTGTGATTCATAGGAAAATTCCTTTTTAATTTTTCCAACATCGCTCCCTCCCTCTCCGCTGAAGTCGCTTATGTGGAATGTGCTATGCTTTGAACACTCAGGCAGATTTAACTGACTCTGACCGTCTTACTAGATGACACAGTAACCAAGTTTGCTTAAGCACAATTTGTTTGATTCTGATATTTAGGGCTACTGTTTACCATCGTCAACGTATTGTGTGTTTTTAGCATTCTGTTGTTGGTTGCGTATAAAGCAACGAACGTATGAATGGACGAACTATTAGGAATTGAGAGATTATATTAAGACAAGTTATCTCTACTGCATTCAATATTAACTGTTTGTACTTGCTGTGTTGTTTACTTCATTCTTTGCTAAAATTTGAAATAGTGAGGGATCCTGGTCAGCGCATTTAGCCTAATGAAAGTTTTTTTACAGACATGTTATTCCTTGCAATCCAGCCGTATTTTTAAAGTTAAGTTGAGTCATTGAGGTTCGATATTTTACGCATATAACTAAAAAAACTCAAGGCTAAAACTGCGATCGGGACCTTGCACAGGAGTCTTTATTGTCCTGACCTGAAATAGTTGTTACCTCTAATTTATCTAGATTTGTACGGGTATTCCACTTGTTTTTGTGTCTGTTTTCTAATCACTACGGTGCCTAACGACCCTATCCATGCATCTGTATAAAATACAGACGTCCACTGCGTAAACGCATATTCACTGTTTAATATGATTTGTTACGTAAAGGATTAAATAATCACCCAAAATGATAAAATTAACACAGTATATGATTATGATATTTCAGTAGAATTTCTGGAAACAGAAACTCAAAGATAAAAACTCGCAGTAGCAAACTCTCAATGATGTAGATAATTTTCTGTAAAAAAGTAAGATTACGAATGTCTCGTAACTTCAGCCACAGGAATAACGAAAATTCAACCTGCAAAAGAAACACTCAGTTACTCCAAATGAATAAAAAAAAATTGTACTTAGCTTGATTTTGTGGGAAGTCACGGTGTTCCTATAACGATGTGCCCTTGGCCTCCTTCTCTATTGTAGCGGATGACCTGGTTTTTTGGCTTGAGTTTCCCCCGTGCGCATTGTTTGGATGATTCGTGTCCTTTGAAGATCCGATGCTGAAGACACGTTCGGTTTGTTTCTTGAAGTTATTTACTGCTGAAATCGCTCACTAAACGATGATTACTAAGTTTGCTTGAAGAATCTCTTGCTTTCGTCGTCGTTGATTTTGATGAGGATAACATTATTCGTTATTCTTCGGAAGACGTTGAAGATTCTTGTTGTTTCTGAAGTCGCTCACTAAACGGATGATACTAAGTTGCTTGAAGAATCTCTTGCTTTCGTGTCGTTGATTTCTGATAGGATACATTATTCGTTATTCTTCGGAAGACGTTGAAGAGTTATTGTTGTTTTCTGAAGTCGCTCACTAAACAACGATACTAAGTTGCTTGAAGAATCTGTTGCTTTGCTTCGTCGTCGTTGACTTCTGATATGATACATTATTCATATTCTGGTTTTTCTTCGGAAGACGTTTGTAGAGTTCTTGTAGTAGTCTGCCACCAATATTAGGGACCGTTGCCTTGTATAATAAGGCGCCCTATGAGGTAATGTTAGACTTGCGATAATCTTACGCTAAGTCGGTTGGTTATGCACTTCCCATACTCATTGGGAGTGTCTTGGGGTTTGCTGATAACTTACGAAGTGGTTAGGACGACGATGTGGTTAAACTCATGATGATATCTTTATGATGTGAGGTTCTAGTAGAAAACACGAAGTATAAAAAGTAGTTCTATTCTCTGAGATTACATGATGAATATAGGATTGTACAGGTCTGCCAATGACGATAGCTTGATCGCTTCTGCCAATGATGATGGCTAATTCTGTTCTGTCCACCATCTCGGTTACAAGTCATAAAGAAAGCAGACAGTAGCTCGAAACATATGAACATACATACAAAATGAGACACATTAGAAATCACGTAGGCCATTTGAATTATAGGTCGCAGTAGTTGTCTCAAGCAGGAAGCTTGGACAAAGTTTTTCAAAACAAATGAAAGGACCACAGATGACGGCATGTCATCTTAGCCTACTTTATTGTATAGCAATACTTTATCGTCTCTGGTCTTATCATATTCCTGCAAGCATCTGGTTGACCTCTTTAGTTTTAGTTTTTTTTATATATATGGAATATCATTCCATATTTTTATTATGTAACTCTTACATATATATATATATATATATATATATATATATATATATATATATATATATATATATATATATCTATATATCTATATATATATATATATATATATATATATATATATATATATATATAATATATATATCTAATAAAAGGAGCCCATAAAAACACCAAAATGTAGAGAGAAAAAGTACTATATTTCAGAGACTGCTGTCTCTCTCTTCAGGTATATATTCATATACCTGAATGAGAGGAGGAGACAGCATCTCTGAAATATAGTACTTTTCTCTGATTCATATACCTGAAGAGAGAGACAGCAGTCTCTGAAATATAGTACTTTTCTCTCTACATTTTGGTGTTTTTATGGGCTCCTTTTATTAGATGGAATTCTGTTGTTACAGAACACTTTTACCAGTCATATATATATATATATATATATATATATATTATATATATATATAATATATAGATATATATATATTATGTATGTATTATGAATACTAAAAGATTCAAAAGGAATAGGTTAAAGTGGACAGAGTAAGGATGATAAGCACATTGTATTACGTAGTATACCATGAAAGATACAATTGATATTGTTTACAAATATAAGACAACAACAGCTAGATTGGCTGGGAAGAACATAGTGGGTTGAGAAATACGAAAGAATATGCAGTTGAACTGTCATGAAACGGTTTTAAAATGGAAAAAATCAAACTGTGGTCAGTATGGACTTAGACAAAGTTCCTGTTAGAAATAAGAGAACGACAACGCTGGGGTTGTAGAGGAAATAGTGTATAGAGCATAAGTTATTGAATGAAAAAATATAAGTTTTGTAAGAATAGCAAAACCATATATCACAATAGGTAAATGGTTCGAGTGATTGGTGTGGTAAAAATGGATCTAAAAATGTAGTATATTTGATCGTGGGTGTTTGATGTTTATTGATGGAACGATGCAATAAGTCATAGAAAGAATATCAGATGAAAGTACAGAGTTGTTGGGTAGGAAACGAAGCATGACTGGAGTGTGGAACTGCTGATGTTTGCAGAAGATGCAGTGCTGTTTATGAATAATGAAGACAATCTTCAGAAACTAATGAAATGGTGCGAGAAGTGTATGCGAAGAGTGGAATTTGAAAGTAAATAAAAAAAAAAAGGCTGCATGTTAAAAAGAAAGCAGCAAGACTGAGTTTAGAAAGTTCATATCATGGTGTATTAAGGAAGCAGTTTTTTTGTAGAGGTTTTGGAAACTGGTATACCACATGATGACTAAATAAAGTAAGTGAAGCAAGTAAGATAACATAGCATATGCAGAAGACTACGAACAGACTGGGAATGTTGATGGAAGCCAAGATAAGAATATACTTGGCTAAGTTTCAGGTTAAATGCAAATGGAAGAACAAGCTGGAAATATTGAGATTAATCGTTTTCTTAATTAATACACCGTAAGAATTGAATGAGTGAGAAATGTGCAATAAGATCAAAGAAGGAAAAAAAATACTGCGTGCAGGTTAGAGTCTGTGAATGTTGTATACAGGCCACATGATCGACCTACTGTGTACAAACATAGAATGGCTAAATTTATGCAAGATTTCTACACAAGGAATTTAGTGATGATTCAGAAGTTAAACATTGAATACGGAGATGAAGATATTTCTTTTCTCTCTGGAATCTTCCTCTGTTCGAGGAACCGTTCTCACACTAAAAATAGGAGTGTTATAATATATATATATATATATATATATATATATATATATATATATATATATATATATATATATATATATATATATATATATATATTGCTACTTTCAAAAATGCATATTTTCCCTCTTAGACTGTATAAAATGTTATGTAGAATTTTGACAAAATTTTTTCAGATTCCTAGATAGCATAGAGAAAGGAAGTCTTAAATGTGTGTCTAGATTTTGCATTACATAATGTAAAAGAATATATAACGTAGAATGTAGAAAGAGAGAGAATATTTTTGTCCCGTTCAAAGCTATTGTTTTTTTTTCAAAATCTGTCAAACACGTTTGATAAGCGAGCTCGAGTCTTCATTTGTGTTTTGGATTTCTGTCATCAAGTAAGATAAGGGAATTCTGCTTCGGTCGATCGAGTCGAGTACATGTATTTTTTTTTAACAGAATCGTCTCATACGCGTATGTCTTTGTCAAAGCCATGGTGCTGATTGCCTATTTTGTATATAAAGTTGCTGTAAGATTTCGAAGCTTCTGGAAGCCTTATTGCCAAAAAACGTTTTTTGCGTCCTCCCCTGTCCAGCTTCCGTAAGCAAGAGAATTTCATCAGATCTTAGATACTCGAGGCATTCACATCTATCTCTCTCTCTCTCTCTCTCTCTCTCCATCGCATAGCACTTTTGATCTTAAAGTAAATGGTCACTCATAACTTGAGAATTCATATTTGATATTTCTTAGAGTTTATTAGTGTTAAATAGTGTTTTTTTGTGGAATCTTGAACAAACATTTTGTTTTTTAACGGCACTTGGTTTTTGGGAAAGTGGGGAAACGAGCTACAGCAAGAAAGAAAGAAGTAGGTATACCAAAAAAGTAAAGTGTTATATTTTTATTAGTTGCAAATAATAATGGATAGAACAGCGGTTTAGATAACACTAATAATTGATAGGAACAGTGGTTTGTTTTGGTAAAAACTGATGGTTTACAATGTTTTTGAGTGAAAGATTTTTCACTTTTACACATTGCAAATTTTTGTGTTTTGTGTTTGTTTAATTTTTGTGCATTTTCTTGTTGAAGTGTGCCTTTTTATTTTGATATAGTCCACATTTTCTGTATTTTCATTTGCATTCGCTATTTATTGACTTAGTTATTTTCATTAATTTGTTGTTGCACATTTAATTAAATTTAACACTTGTGAATTAATTTGCATTTACTTAGAATTCTTTTTGTTTTCAAGTTTTATATTGATATGCACTTGTGAATTAATGTCAAATTTTCAATTATTGCCTAACACTTTTGAATTTTGATTGAATTAATTTTCTTGAATTTTGTGATAAATTAATTTTGTTTTAATTTTACTTAATTGATTCAAGAATTAATTAAATTTACTTTGTTTTCAAGTAACAGTAATTTTCCCTGATATTGTGAATTTCACTTACAAAATTTTGAGTTTAATAATAAGATTTTTGTATTTAAAATTTTATAAGTATTTACATTTCTACCAGTATATTTGCATTTGATTATATTGATGTGGAGTAGAAACATAGAGTGGTAAGTGATCTGTTTTACTTCATTAACTTGAAGTGACTTAGAACCAGGGAAATACTTAGACTTCTGAAATCAGGGAAATACTTAGACTTTTAATGTTGGTTTGATGGAGTGATGCCCTTTGATTAATTTTAATTCCTTACAAGATTACCTCACACCTGTTTTGATGAAACTTAGTTACTAAAAGGTATCAACAGCGAAAGACTATACAACTACCTAGAGGATACAAACACCATCTCCCCAACAGAAAGGCTGCAGAAGGAAGTGTAGATGCACAACAGACCAGTTCCTGACACAAAATGGTCATGAAGAATAGTAAGAGGAAGAGAACCAACTTAGGTAGGCATGGATTGGCGACAAGAAAGCCTTCGCTATGATACCACACACGTGGCTAAAAGAATGCCTGAAAATATATGAGGGAGATAAAACAGCTTTTCGTGAAGAATGGAATTACCTCTGCAGTTCCTTGTGTGTGTTTGTACCTCTGTGTGCATCACTGTCAGCGTTTGTGATGATATTAGCCTATTATGAATAAGAATTTCCCAAGTGGAAAAAGAGAAATATTGAAATCATTATCATCATCCATGACACCTACAGCAAAGTTTCTCTTTTTCCAACTAAAAATCGTTGAGACGATGCTGTAACTGTCCTATAAAATGTTTGACAAGAGAATAGTGCTTTCGTTTTACAGCGCTGATATCAACAGCAAGTGTGTGTGTATACGAGAGCATGATAATAAAAAAACGTTCGTTAAACCGCAATATCGCTTTTTACTTTTTCAACAAAATAACTTTAAAAATGTCATCAATTTGCACAAAATTCTTTCGTCATCCTCTTCTTTGAACTTCATATTTATGTCGGTAAATAAAATGAAAAAAAGTACTTCTTTGTATTCTTTACTCTTCGTAAAATATACCATTACATATTTCATCTTACCAGCGTAAAGACATTTTATTTATTTTGCTGTAAAATTTCCTCTGAATATCTGGCTTTTGATTACTTCCGCTTTTATTCAGGAGCATAAAAAGCCCTTTTTACGCAAGTACTCCTGCAAACAGCTGACCGTTACTATATATGTTCTATAAAATGATTCTATAAACAGACCTACTTTCTCTAAATTCGTATTTCTATTGATAATAAAATCCTTTTTGCATCTCCTTTAGATTCAAAACCAAGTATATATCTGTTTTAAGTAATGACATAAAAAAACCTTTCCCAATGACCTAACACGACGGTCCTAATAATTTTTAAATGATTTAACGTGGAGGTCTAAAAGACCTTCCAAATGACTTACCACTACAGTCTAAAAAGCCCTACGAATGAATTAGGGAGAAAGTTTAGAGGATATAAACGAGTGTTATCTATAGACCTCCTAAAATACATTGGTAAACTTTGGTTGTTTTGAGTGACTGCCCGGTTATAAGGAACCGTTAGCATCCAGAATTAAAAATAACGTCTGTAGTCAATCATCGCGTTGATCGACCTTAAAAAGGCCCGATAAAATATCACGATACTACTCGTTAAGAAAGTATCGCTGTTACCCTCCAATGTAATCCACTGATAGAGTGAACTGCTGTGATAGATTGAAGCCGTGAAAGTGGAAATATCAATGAAACACCCTACCTAATTTCACCCAACAGACGAGAGCAAGAGAATCTTATAGAAGCCTCTGTTCTTATTTCGAATCTAAATCTGCGCTGACGTCACACATCGACGTGGACTGAATTAACGCCAGATGGGTTATTAGGTAATAAGTATAACTACAATTCATATTCAACCGTGACGTTCTCCAAAACGATTTTTATGGATTTTACATTCTTTTAATCTTTTTTTATTTTCTTTTTTTAGATTAGTAGGACAATAAGAATATTACCGAATTATGTACAGTGGAAGTGATAATAATGTGTATATGTGGCATTGTTAGCACTTGAAGGTCAGTAGATACTAGGAACATTACCCAACTATGCCACAGTGGATGTGCTAATATATCGTTTCGTTTTGTTTGTATGGTGTTTTTACGTTACATGGAACCAGCGGTTATTCAGCAACGGGACCGCGTAGAGAGTGAACTTTCTCCCATCACCAGAAATACACATCTCTGACCCCTCGATGGAATGCCTGAGAATTGAACACCTGAGGCCGCTTGTGCTACTAATCGGGAATATCATATATAAATGTGTTGTAACACCACACGTTTCTGGCATTGATAGCACTTACCGCCTATCTTTTGTACCTTGCAGCAAATATTTTTCGAATTTGGGCATATTTCGTAGTTTATTACACTCGCGATTTAAAAGCGAGATTAATCTAAGATACAATGAATTTATGTCACCGGTTTAGGCTAATTTCTGGTGTTAGTTCATGGGAACACATCAGTAGGTAACTCAATCAAAATATCGAAAGATTTCGGAAAGTTTGTTTGTGTAACCGAGTTTTAATGGCATATAAATCTTATCTAGCTGGTGAGTTATTTTATGGTATAAATCTATTGGGCTCTGCACATTCCAGCCCCAAACCCTTTTGAATCTGGACAGATTTATTTTTTTTTTGTTTTTTTTTTTCATCAGTTTTACTACACAAATGACCTCTTTCTCTCTCTCTCTCTCTCTCTCTCTCTCTCTCTCTCTCTCTCTCTCACATACACACACACACACACACACTGTGAATGAACATTAAAACCTGCTCCTACAGATAAGTAAGCACTCGATGTCTCCTCGGATGGGACTAAAAAGTCCTTGAGACATCCTAATCCTTGTACCTCCTTATAACTTTCTCTCTCTCTCTCTCTCTCTCGTCTTTCTTGCTTAAAAAAATAGAAAGGTGGTTTTTTTCGGACTTGAAAAATGAATCGAAGAGCGAGTTTTTATCTTTGCTAAGTGATGCCAAAGGAAAGGAAAGGCTATTTTTAGAAGGAAAGTTTTCAAATGATTTTGGGCGTAGATCGATGCAAGTTATTCAAACTGGCCCATATTTTTTACATCCATTTCATTAGCCATGAAGATATATCAAAGAAATCAAGGATTCCTTTAAGCGTCGAGAGTTAATCTCTCTCTCTCTCTCAGGCACAGAGCAGGTGCACCAAAGAGCTACTTCCTAACGCTTAAACTGAGCCGTAAAATGAAAAACCTTTCTCTCCTGTACCCGTGTCGATCAAAGTTTTTATTCGTATTTTACCATTTTGTGTGCAAGTCGTTTCTCGTTCTGTTCTTTCTATGTCACTAAGTTAGTTATACCCTATTGCAAATACATTCTCGCTTATCAGTTGCATTTCGCATCTCATAAATTTCTATATCAAGGGGCTGGCTGCTTGCTAAGATTCAGCATCCACTGATCAAAGTTACATTCGTTTTAAAAAATCCTTTCACCAAAAATATCGTAGAATTTTGAAGACCTGGTGGTAAAAGTTTCTGATTCGAGAGAGCTAATGGAATGATATAAAAGCTCGCTCTCTCTCTCCTCTCTCTCTCTCTCTCTCTCTCTCCTCTCTCTCCTTCCTTTATTGTATGGATGGAATCATGAACGGCATATTTCATGCATTATTCTCATTTCTACCGTTTTAGGGGAATAACGAGGCATCGGATAAAAGGGGAGAGAGAGAGAGAGAGAGAGAGAGAGAGAGAGAGAGAATTTTAATAAGATTGTATTACTCTCACCTTC
>NC_087210.1:21553348-21555848 GCF_015104395.2 Macrobrachium nipponense
CTTAATTAGCGTTTCTTTGGAGCACCGAATGGTATCGAGAATTTCAAGTGTGTTATCTTGAATGCTGTAAGCATTGGATCAGCTTGTTTTTATTCAGTAACAATGAGGCAGAAGGGACTCACATACATACATACATACATACACACACACACGCACACACACATATATATATATATATATATATATATATAATATATATATATATACGTATATATATATATATATATATATATATATATATAATATATATATATATATATATATATATATATATATATATATATATATATATATATATATAGATATATATATATATATATATAGATATATATATATATATTATATATAATATATATATATATATATATATATATATATATAATATATTTATATATATATATATATATATATATATATATATATAATTATAATATATATATTTATATATTAGCTGACCAACCCGGCGTTGCCAGGGAAAACTCTAAAAAAATTTTACGACCTTTTACTGACTGTCCCTTGTGTCCAGGGATTACTGTGCTGAATGTCCCTTTTATCTATATATTGATTTGCTGACTGTCCCATTTATCCAGATGTTACTGTGGTGACTGTCCAACAATACCCAGGTATAACAGTGCTGATTGTCCCTTTTACCCAGGTACTACTTTGCTGATGGTCCCTTTTATCCAGACATTACTGTGCTGACTGTCCCTTTTTTCCTGTAATCTCTCCGGTCTGATGTCTGGTAACAAAACGGAATTCGTAATTTCTGATGTCCTTCATATGTAGTTATTTTTCTTACTTTAGTTTTTAACACCCAAGAAGTGCAAGGGTGCCTTTAATATAAAGACTAGGTGTAGTGTGCATAAGAGGATTTGATGATCAGCTGATGATCATTCTTTTTAGGTGAATGAAGCGGCTTCTATTGAGAAGTGTTCTGTTTTGTGGTTCTTCCAAATGAAACAGTTAAAAGTAGTTACATAGCAGTAACCATTGTTGTTGATTTCACTCTGTGCCAACCCCTGGGAGGTGAAATGGCAAATTTTAAAAGACAAAATTTATCTATTATAGGTAATTACTAAACGAGCTGCCTATTACTTCACGCCATCTTGGCAGTAGACCAAGAAGGATTTTATCTCAGTCTTCCACTGTCTTCGTGTCTTTCAGCAATGAAATCATCGGTTTTGTCAGTTAATCACAAAAGTTAATTTTCCTGGCTCCTTGAATATTTAGACCTTTAATGCGAATTCATCACTATGCTTCTCTGCCTTTCATTACCAGAAATTCCTCCTTCCTCCTCGAAATAAGAAATGGAATGGAATATAGAATTTTGGCCAAAGGCCAAGCAATGGGACCTACGAGGTTATTCAGCTCTGAAAAGGAAATTGAGAATAGAAAGGCTTGAAATGTGCAACAGGAGGAAAACCTCGCTGCACTATGAAACAATTGTTAAGAGAGGGTGGATAGCAGAGCGGAAGAAAGAATATGAATGGAGGTACAGTAAAAGGAATGAAAGGAGCTGCAGGCCGGGGTGGAAGGACGCTGCGAAGAACCTCGAGTAATGTCTACAGTACACTGCGTGAGGTGCACTGACGATACTACGGGACCTCGAAACATCGTTCTATTCCCAGTAAAATACCTCGACTTCCTCACATCCTCGGCGCAACTACCAACGCTCTCCGTTCATTTCTCTTCCCGAGATCTACATATGAATGATGGCGTTTGGTCTAAGCTTTACCGAAATGCCAGGATGGCAAAGAGGTAGAACAGGAGAGGTATTCGGATGGGGAAGCAATAGAGCCACGAGCTCTCCTGAAATCCCATGTATACCCAAAGGGATTTATGCCAATGTCTCAAGCTTATCTTTATTTCCACTCCTTTTCGTTTCTCTTTTTTAACCTCTTCCATCCATATTCAGCATTTTACCGCCTGCATTTCGGTTTTACGCTTTCTGTGTGCAGTTTTTTATCTACATCGAGGTGCAATAACTGTAAACATGGTTGTGATATACTTTATGTAAGTGTTTTACTATTGCTGATATTAATATATAAATTCGTTTAGTTTTAATGTCAAGTGCATTTAAAAGGCTTGTGTGTGTGTGTGTGTGTGTGTGTGGGTGGTAGGGTTGGTGGTGGTGGGGGGTGGGGGGTGGGGGGGTGGAGGGGAAATCGTGGCCGGACAAACATCTGTATCAAGCCATGACATGATATACCACCAAAGGATGGAAAAGCCATTTTCTGGGTTTAGGTGGTGTGCTCCTATGCATTTCTGAGCAGCCGATTGAAGTCAGAAAAGTCTTTGTATGTCTAAATCGGGCGTTTGGAAAAAAAAATGTCTGTTATCAGGTTTAGTAATAAGAGAAAACAAATAATATTTCCGCATGTAGGGCATTTCTTCCTTTGGATAGTCTAGGTTGACGTGTTCAATATAATAAATGAAATATCATTAATGTTCGCTTTGCATTTTCCGATGTTAGGATAAAAGTCTTAACTACAATGGGTTA
>NC_087210.1:21563348-21613348 GCF_015104395.2 Macrobrachium nipponense
CTATCCACGTACAAATATTTAATCCTCCTGGCCAACCCTTGGAGATCTGTTCATCAGCTCAGTATTCTGGTTAAACAAAGATATACATAACTTTCACAGATGAAATTTAGCTGGTTTCTCGATTGAGCTTTTTTTTATTTTTTTTATTTCTAATGGAAAGGTTTGGTTGTGGAAGGCTAAAACCGCCGGAGTGAAACGATAAGGTATATTCCCTTATGGCAGTTTTGTTACGAAATATGAAAGGCTAAAACATGCTAAAGACTGGATTATAGGATTTGCAGGAGATTAATCCCATTATACTATCTAAGCGTGGCTGTTTATAAGACTAATAATACTAATTCCATAATCAACAAAAGGATTAACAAGGAGATAATGATGGTAATCTCTTCAACTTTTCTTTATCTTTCATTTAAACAGGAAAAACTATGACGGTAATGATATATACAATTGATATGGAATTATGAATCAAATGACATTATTGCAGATCATTGAAAGATCTTGATATTACGAAGATATTAATAATATCATCCACACTGTTAATATCATCAATATTTTTGACATAATTATTATTAACCACTTTGAGCAAAATCATATCGCAATATCCTTGATCTTACAACATACTTTTATAATCAAAGGTGCGTTCAAAGTCATTAGCATTACTGCATGAATTTTAAGAATTTGGTGTACGTGTCTATGTCGATAACTGTGACTTCTCGGATATCGCATTAAGGAATGTAACAACAATAACTTAGATATTGCATGCAGTACAGTACATATGTAATCGTGTGTGTGTGTGTATATATATATATATATATATATATATATATATATATATATATATATATATATATATATATATATATATATATATAAATATATATATATATATATATATATATATATATATATATATATATATATATATACATATCTATAAGAGGAGCCCATAAAAACACCAAAATGTAGAGAGAAAAGTACTATATTTCAGAGACTGCTGTCTCTCTCTTCAGGTATATGAATGAGAAAAGTTTACAGAAAAGGTGGTATTTATACCAAGAGATCCGTCCACAAGTAAGCCAATTTAGGTCACCCCCGCTGATAATCTTCCTTTAATCTTCTTAAGCCTTGGTTGAATGAACACTTCGTCGACGACATCTGAGATCCACGCCCCTTTTTTGAGATGTTCATTACCTGCTTCTCTTTTATTAAGGCCGATTCCATCATTTGACTCTTGTACCGGCAGTTGCTGCTATAAATTACACGTGACATATTCCAGTTTATTCTATGGTTATGTTCATTTATATGGCTGAAAATAGCCGAGTTCTGTTGTCCATATCTAACTGACCGTTTGTGTTGTATTAATCTCTGGGGAAGTGATTTACCTGTAAATCCGATGTAAGATTGGTCACAGTCCTGGCATGGGATCTCATATACCCCAGAGTCTTTGGGAGATGTCTTTTTGTTGGACGTTAATCAGGGATTTGGCTAAGGTATTTGGGTAGGTAAATGCAAAAGGGTTGGATTTCCCAAGGGTGTGGGTTACTCTCTTAATCGTCTCCAGGTGAGGAATTTTTATTTTATTGTTGGATGTGTCTCTGGTCTTGTCTTTAGGGGTCGGTAGAAAATTACGTTTTGCTTTTTGAATTGCTTTCTCAATTATATGGTCAGGATACTTTAAAGATGAAAGTTGCTTGCGAATTAGTTCAAATTCTTTTTCCAGGAAATCTGGGGAACAAATTCGTAAGGCTCTTAAGAATAGGTTGCTAGCTACACTATCTTGATAGTAATGTCGTGATAGCTAAAGTAGTGAATATATGAAAGTGATAACGTTGGTTTTCTGTATATGGTAAATTTGTATTCTGTCGTGTCTCTGATTATTAAAACATGAAGAAAAGGAATTTTGTTGTCTGTTTCCCATTCAACTTTAAATTTGATGCTGGGCACTAATGCGTTTAATTTTGAGAGGGATTTATTAAAATTACCCCACTTATTATCCCAAAATGTTAGGATGTCATCCACGTATCTCATCCACAGCATGTTTTTGGGTTTTATTGCATTTATTACTCTAGTTTCAAAGTATTCCATGTACAGATTGGGCTAAAACAGGACTTAAAGGACTACCCATACTACACCCGAATTTTTGCTTGTAGAATGATTCCCCGTATGAAAATACGTTATTAGATGCACATAATTCAACTAACTTTATTATATATATATTTTTATATAAATACTTATATATATTTATTTATATTATATATATATAATATATATATATATATATATATATATATATATATATATATATATATATATATATATATATATATATATATATATATATATATTATATACACATTTAGAGAGAGAGAGAGAGAGAGAGAGAGAGAGAGAGAGAGAGAGAGCGAAATTTTCTCCTACGTTCCCTTTGTCCTTAGCAAATAATCTGCCTGAAGGCAGAAAACTGACAATCTCGAACGACGACTTCATCCTAAAATGACGACACCAAGATGCTACAAGATTACAGAGGGTCAGGATGACGCCATTTGCATTCATAGTCCTTTCGGGAGACCCGACGCACAGCGAGGGAAACTCTGTGTACGAAAGTTGCTTTATTCTTTTTTCAGAGGCGGGTTATGATCTTTGTGGAGGAAAGTGGCGACGTCTGGAAGGATCTCAAGTCTCAGAGGCTTTCTTTATTTGACGAGATCCGGCTGCTTCCTTAATGAAATAATGAAAGGCGTGGAGGTGTTTCTATTAGGTATATGTATCTTTATGCGTTTGTCATATCATATATGCATGCAGCTCTTGTCCTAGCTTATACACATACGCAGAAAAAAGAAAATGAAGTATATCTTACTTTTACTAGACCACTGAGCTGATTAACAGCTCTCCTAGGGCTGACCAGAAGGATTAAATGTTTTTACTTAGCTAGGAACCAACTGGTTACATAGCAACGGGACCTACAGCTTATTATGGGATCCGATCTGCATCGAGAAATGAATTTCTATCAACAGAAATAAATTCCTCTGGTTCCTTGTTGGCAGAGCGGAGGATCGAACCCGGATCCTGAGATCGGTACCCGAGCACGTTACCGACTCGTCCGAAGAGGAACTATACAGATGTGTAGGTATGGTAATTCCCGTAAGAGCGTATTTCATTTACCTATTTTATTATTCTACTGTCCACTTGATTATTATTAACATCCTTTCTGACATCAACATTCTTTTCCCTCTATGATAATTCACCATGTTAATCTTCTTTAACTACAAGCTTACAATGTACATCACTTACACAAAATTACTCAAAAGTCCGATCTCTCTCTCCCTCTCTCTCTCTGTCTCGCTATAACAGATTAGATCTAAGCAGGTACCTATATGTATGCATGTATTTAAGAGCGTATTGAGTAATTGATAAATTTAGACATAAAACTCTCAGTAAAGCCCTTTCTATTAGGAAGAATAACCTTGGAGATGAAATCCTTTGAATATCAAAGATTTATGTCTACAGTATTAAAGCACTAGCACGTCCAAGTTTGCCAAAGTAACATTTGTTGAAAACTACTACAAAAACAACACTCTAATTCAGCAAGGGAAGCTACGTACTCGCCTTGGAAAAAACTCGTGGGTTTGTCAAGAATTTGATTGTCCATTTCCTGACATGATAAAATATGATATATATAAAAATATTTGCCATATTTCTAAGCGCACAAGAATTTATTTCTTCCTTAATATAATGGAATACAAAACTGACCATAAATATCATCAATGCCAAGACAATGAAGCCTTTGCAGAAGCTAAGATCTATTTAAAGATCTTGAGAAAGTTCACAGCGACTGGAGAAGGCGATGGGAAAGAAAGAGTACATCAAATATAGGAACCAGTAACCAGTCTCAAATTGATCATTTTTAATTTTGAATCAAAGGAATAATGTTATCAAAGCAATTCTTGCACAAGGGGTTTTATCGCATGTGCTTCAACACTAGTTATCCCTATAATTACAACGACAATGGCTCTACCCCAAGCATCTAAAGAGTAAAATATATTCAATAAACAATCTGGCAATAAAAAAATGTATAGAAAAAAATCAGGAATAAAATATATAATGTAACACTTACCACACTCCGCCCAGGGAAGAATTCGATGACTAAGCGTTATTTTGGGAAACGGTTCCAAGACAATAAACGTGTTATAAAGCACTAAAACAAAGCGCACCTGCAATAAAAAAAACATTTGAATAATTAGAAAAAGGGTCCATCTTTCAAAAGTCCTGGCTGTTTTGGGAATATAATAAACCTCATAAAATAAATCATATTATGGCTGTTTTGGAAGTATAATAAACCTCATAAAATAAATCATATTAAACTTAATTGCTAAAACCCATCTTACCCTATAGGCAGATTTATTCTGAAGGTCCATGAATAACTGAATTAGTCAGGTGTCACTGGCTATAGAACAGATGAAGCAATGCCTGTAGGCTCTGCATAGATACATTATGATGTGTCGCTGAATAATTACCAACAACAAACATCTAACATCACAGCTGTTTACATTATATCTGTATATCTATCTACCTTTACTCAGATTTCTAAAGCCAACACTTAGAACTGCTATTCTAGTGGTTCCCAACAAATGGGACAGTTATGAATATATTTAGTATATCAGATAAATGACGGATAAATAAGTTTTTTATTTATCCACAATGTCACTGGACGCAGGAGACATATGATATTTAGCCAGACAACAATGCCCATCCAAAATTGCTTTTTAACAATTGCTTGATTCAGCAACAGCATTCCATCAGATATTATTCATAAGTGCATCTGGACTGATGTTTGTTTGTTTGTTTGTATGATGCTTCTAGGTTGCACGGAACCAGTGGTTATCTGCAACGGGACCAACGGCTTTACGTGACTCCCGAACCACGTCGAGAGTGAATTTCTGTCACCAGAAATACACATCTCTAACCCCTCAATGGAGTGCCCGATAATCGAACTCTCGGCCACCGAGGTGGCAGGCCAGGAACATACCAACCATGCAACCGAAGAGCTTTCTGGACTTAAGTATAATTCTCTGTCGATACAAGTTGTTCGTGAGGTAAAGTGAATTGGATATTAAGGTTATTTAAGAGGTTAATGCTGGAGTATACGTAAATGAATAAATAAATAAATAAATAAATAGATAAATAAATTATGTATATATATATATATAGTATATATATATATATATATATATATATATATATATATATATATATATATATATATATATAATATGCACATAAACATATTTATATTTATAAATGAAAAAACTCCAACACTTATAGAATACTTGAACATCAACAAAAACGACAAAACCTGAATAAATGAAAAGAGTACTCGAATAAACCGACAGAAAGTAGTGACGGTTGCAACAAAGAATTTAAAACGTACGAAAGTAAACAAAGAAATTCCGTCATGTGCAAAATGCAATTAAGAAACTTCATGAACAGCGTCTGCAGGGTGATGGTAGTCAACTAATAAGGAATATACTTTCTGGTGACATGTAGCACTCTCTCTCTCTCTCTCTCAGAATAAGTACTTGCTAACTACGAGTTCCACCATCTTTTAATGGACTTCCTGCAAAGGTTAATAGAAGAAGTTAATGGCTTTACAGAAAACAAAACTTGTTTGGAACCTAATATCCTGGCCCAATAAATTTTCGCTCGGTAAATAAATAAATAAATAGATAACAAATAAATAAAGCTACAATATACCAGAAAGATCTACAACAGACTAAAAAGGCCCTTTTTTTCCAGTGTGTTGCTTTCTCCAGCGCTATTTCCAATAATTTCTAAATGGAACAGTTACTGAGTAAAGAGAATGAGAAATTTAGACCAAGGACCAAGCGCTGGGATCTATGAGATCATTCAGTGCTGTAACCCAAATCCACAGTAAAGGTGGTTCGACAAGTGTTAACTGGAGGAAAACCTCGCAGTTGCATTTTGGAACAACTGTAGGAGAGGGTGGAAAGTAAGATGGATGAAAGAGAATATGAATGGAGGTTGAGTATAAGGAATGAAAGAGGTTGCAGCTAGGAGCCGAAATGACGCTGCAAAGAAGTCTCAAGTAATGCCTACAGTGCACCGCATGAGGTGCATTGACGGCACTAACCTCCTGCGGGGGCAAAGTTAGTGCAAGCTGCAATGTTGTTAACACATAATGCAGCCGTAGTAGCTTAGATTCTGTCACTTTAAAAAATTCAGTGAATTTCCTGGAAAATATTAACAATCGGATATATAATGATTTCTGCTATGATGACTAGCATTGATACAAAATCCGCGAACAACCTGCAGGGTTTTACTATTAAGAAAACTAATATATGCCCGTAAAATAAAAAAAAATTCTATATTTTCTCACTTTAGTCTCTTAAAAGAGTTGATAACACAAGAGAAAGCTGAGAGTAGAAGCATGCCTTAGATAAAACTGCTTTATTTTTTATGAAAATTTTACTAAGGATTTGCTTCCCTAAAATATAATTCTTCGCCTCTGAAACACCTACATAGAAGTGGCATTTCATTTTCAATACATTTCTCCTTTCCTTGACAACCATAGCCAACCTCATGAGTCTCTCTACATGACTCTTCTGCGGTGCCATTCTACATCTTCCTATATATATATATATAATATTATATATATATATATATATATATATATATATATATATATATAGGTCATATCACATTACCGTGATTCATATACATATATCGAGCTACAATGTTCCTTTAATATCTAATTCGCCTCTACTTGCTTCGGAATTTAATATATTTTTCATATATGCTTAACTGAAGGGGAATTTTTTTCTCGATAATAGATTTACCTGTACCTGGGCGCCAACGCAGATACATTCAAATCCAGGCACGTCAGGGAAGCTCTACCACCCCACCACCGCGAGAGGCCAAAGGACATTGTAGCTCGATATATATATATAATGTTGCACATATTTAGTTGTTTGTATGTAGTTGCGTTCTAACTTCCCCAAATTACTGATACTATAACACATGTTACTGTAAGAGCATGAAGAGAGAGGGATTAACTGGTCAATTAATATCAACCCGATAATCCTTCACTAACCTCGGCCATCACTGGACTATAAATTAATACCCGGTCTCCGTTTTTCATGACAATATTATTACAACTGTAAACAGATAATTCCAACACCGTGACCCGAGCCAATTTCTTTGCTCTACTAATAGCCTACTGTCGAGGTACGCAATATCTCAAATTATATACTCCTGAATAAGTATATCTTAGTTTTACCATAACTGAGCTGATTAACAGCTCTCCTAGAGTTGGCCCTAAGTATTAGATATTTTTACGTGGCTAGGGACCAATTGGTTACTTGGCAACGGGACCTACAGCTTATTGTGTGATCCGAACCACATCGAGAAATTAATTTCTATATCCAGAAATAAATTCCTCTGATTCCTTGTTGGTAGAGCGGGGAATATACTTCTGAAAATTCAATTAATATTCATTTCTACTACTGTCACTAATTTTACCATTAATATTACTATGATCACAGTCACCACCACCACCGCTAATACGTACTATACTTCTGCTTGCGGGAATGCTTCTTTATCATCACTTACCAAATTTCGAGTAGAAATAATAAATTCACTTCCTTATCAGATCTGAAATCATTCGTATGAGACTTCTAGTTTCATCAGGCAAAGGAATCCCCTGGTTATTATATTTAAAGGCTAAAATGAACAACGATTTCTTACATACCAGCATCTCATTTCAAACCACTGTCACTGTTATTTTTCATGACTCATGAATAATGTGGCTACATATTAAAAAAATTATTATAATATCAAATTATTATTGTATGCATGAATATATATATATATATATATATATATATATATATATATATATATATATATATATATATATATATAATATATATATATATATATATATATATATATTTATGTATGTATATATATATATATATATATATATATATATATATATATATATATATATATATATATATATATATATATATATATATAGAGAGAGAGAGAGAGAGAGAGAGAGAAGAGAGAGAGAGAGAGAGAGAGAGAGAGAGAGAAGAATTAAGTTATCCAGAAGTGTTTTTGGTCTTATTTTAGGTGAAATTTGGTAAGGAAACTTATATTGGTAAACATTGTTCTGTTTTAAACATGAGGATGCCTTGCCGTTTTGCTTGAAATGAATGTAATATTCTTTCTTATTATTCCAGATACCAAATAAATTGCCGTTATTAAGGCAGTAAAGTATTGCTTCTGCACATCTTTTATTCCTCAATGAATAATGTTGGCACACACAAATTTATTATTTAAATCTCAAAAGATTATTGTTTACATGAATATAATCTATCTATCTATATATATATATATATATATATATATATATATATATATATATATATATATATATATATATACGTATATATATATATATATATATATATATATATATATATCTATATATATATATATATATATATATATATATATATATATATATATATATATATATATATATATATATGTGTGAGTCCTAGGATTGTAATTAATAATATATTTAATATGTTCGTTGTGACCTTGTTGGAATGCGGAGAACAGAGCCGAAGCAACGACCCGAGAAAAGCTGATAAATGATTTCCGTGATGGCGTGATTCAAAAAGTGCATAGTTAAACGGGTCAACGTTCGTCCTGTAGTTATGTGAGTTCATGAGTCTTTTCAAAGTGCCTTTGGGAAACTGGTTGTAGCCAGTAACAAGGGGCGTTAACGAAGTGTGCATTCATATGTGCGTGTGCGCCTCTTCTATTCTTAATGGTATCATTAACCAAGTCTATGGGAGACTTGCATAGAGATCCGTGGGAGAAAGGCAAGATGCCGGGAGAACTCTGCGACAGTTTATCTATACTAAGTGCGTAATATTCTGAGTTGGCAATGGGTGAGTGTTGAATTATTTTAGACAAAAGGAATGGCTTGTTACACATTGTAAGAATGCTTAATCTTTAACTTTGTCTTTAAACTTATGTGTGCTAACGAGTGTTTTTCTCGTGTCTTTGAAACAGACGATTCTGGCAAGGGGGGACCAAGAGTCCTAGGGGGACAGAGAGTCCCAGATGGGAGAGACAATTGGTGTGACAAATTACTGTTTTAGACATTTTAATGTTGGGGGATTAACTGAGTTAAGTTAGTCAGTGAGACTTGGATTATTATCTTTCCATTGTTAAATAAATAGTTATTTTTTTTATATAACTAGACTCTCATTTTGATTACCTGTTAGAATGGAGAGAAAGAGTTGGAGAGAGAGAGGAGTTGCCGAGAGAGAGAGAGAGAGAGGGGTCGCTTGGAGAGAGAGAGAGAGAGAGGGGGAGAAATAGGGGGGGAAGAGAGAGAGATTTAGATGTGTTCGGTTTGGCCTGACGCTCGGGATTCCACGTTTACCAAATAATAACGAGATTATTATCCTGTTAACAGGTTGGTGGCGAGCGGTATAAGAGGGTTTTTTTTATGCCTAGGTATGCTAATGAAGAGACAGGTGACCAGTTAAACATAGAGGGGTTATGATCATGTCACAGTTTTGTTGGCTTAGCGATAGTTTTCGAACGACAAAACCTTTATGGGATTGTGGAAAATTGTTAAATTGTTAGATTTCAGTTACTAAGTGAGAGAAAATGAGAAATGTCCGTCCGTGAGGACGTAGTGCTGAGGGAAAGAAATTGTATTAGGGTCATCAAATTTGCCCGTACCGAGACCATCCGAGGTGTGAGTGACTCAGTCTGGCTTGTGAGTGAAAGATCGGCAAGTGCTTTCTCGCTCCGCGGTTTGCCAAGTGCGTTGTGCCGACGAGATTCACGTGTTTGTAATTACGCAGATTCTGGGGTGGTTTTCTCTTATTTTGAAGATGTAAGTGTTACGGTGTGGTTTTTTTTAATCCTGGGGGCTTTTTTTGAAATTATTCAGTGTAATGGGACTGGTTTAAAATACCACATTTCTTTCCCCCATAGTAGCAGAAAGTGAAGTGTTTTTCTTTATTGGCGCGTGTTTAGAATAGACACAATCGTCTTTATTTAACATATAAGTGTGTATGAAAAAGTTTCCATGCATGCGAACCGTGCTTGGATTGCATATTTTGCTTGGAGACAAAGAGCGCTCACTCATTTTTACGGGCTCAGCAAATTTCTGCTAACCGGCGCAGGGAGGCATTGCATGGCGAGTACTGCCTGCCTAAGAGGTATTGCAAGGGGAGGGTACTACTACTGGTGTATACCTCAGATATACTCAGACACTGTTCAAGAGGGGGGGGGGGTTGTTCTATCGCTTGACTGGGGGTGTTTCAACGCCCGGTGGAGGGTGAAACTTTTTTTTTTTTTCTCAGTGTGGGTGAATCCTTCCTTTTTTTCTCTCTCTTTGTCGGGGTGTTGAGAGACGAATTTGCCCTTATGAAAATGAATTCCAATGCCAAGACACTCAGGCTGATGGATTAGTTGATGTTAGTGAGATATTTGCCCTTAGAGTTTTTTTTTAGAAAGGATATTTCTTTCTCTTTATAATGAAGAGAATAGAGAATTGAAATGCATGGGATGTGTGTAAGTTTTCCTTATTCTTTGGAAGACACAAATATAATGAGGACACAGAGATTATTATTTTTTTTTATTGTGTTGGAGAGATTACTTTAAAATGGTGCTGAGTGGTGGTGAATGGTGATGCCCGGTGCCGGTGAGTGTTGTTGATTGGTGTTGCATCTGGTGGTGATTGGTGTCAAATGGTGTTGATTTTGGGTGTGGCAATGGTGGTGTACACTGGGAGTTTGGCAATACTAGTGTATACTGGGGAATTGTAGATATTTGCGGGAGAATTATTATTATTGTTAAGAATTATTATTATTGTATGAGACATTTTACGGGAAGGTTGCATAAGTAGAAAATGAAAACAAGATGAATATTACGTGTAACATATATATCATATATATATATATATATATATATATAATATATATATATATATATATATATATATATATATATATTCCATCTATACAATAATAATTTGAAATTTAGATAAATTTCTATATGTGGCCACAGTATTCATGAGAAATAAGACGTGCAAAAGCAATACTCTACTGCCTTAATAACGGCAATTTATTTTGGCATCTGGAAGTACGAAAAATAACATTTCATTTCATGTAAAATGGCAAGATATCCTCATGTTTAAAACGGAACAAGGTTTACCAATTTAGTTCCCTTACCAAATTTCACCTAAAATAAAAGACCAAAAAAAGACTTCTGGACAACTGCCTTTCTTCCCTCTAAAGTTCTTTCTAAAAGAGCACTTTTTACAAAATCTTCACAAATAAAATTTATGTTTTTAGGATAAATTTCCCGTCTCTCTGGTCAAATGTAACTCTTGACGACATGTAAAGAAAGCCCCACTTAAATTACTGAACCTACTGAAGTTGCTACTTTTTCTGGGACTGGCTCTACGCATGCGTAAATCAATCATAATGATGCTTCATGAAATAATAATATATGATAGATTGTTCACATGTAAAACTGTTAAGGGCCCCATACACAGAACGATTACATGAACGATTGTCTCTATTGTTCGCAAAAACATTGTAAAGGGGCTTGTCTGAAGCAAAAGTGGGCGGAGTTTCGTGGTATAAACGATCTCAGCAGGAATCTGTCACGACCAGGTTGCTTGCTTGCTACTTATGTCTGTCATACACAGGGCGTTCAATGTATGTGTTTGTCTGCCGATATATAACGCTATCGCGCGCGTCTCTTCTATAGATGATGCCATGTCTTCCCGAGACAAAATCTTTGTTCAGACTGAAATCGGTGCAGAGATCGTTCGATCTGTCGGAAAAGTGTGTGTGTGTGTGTCGATAACGACAGTCGCTCAGACAATCGTTCAGTGTATGGGGCCCCTTATTTCCAAGGACTTACACGATAAATTGTTTTCGAGTCAGACCAGCTCATTAGATTCGAACCACTCGACAAAATTGCTCCTACTACAAAAATTTCACACAAAATAGATATCCCAAATTGTAGAAGGGCTAAAATGCACCGTATTCCGGATTCTCTTTTACATTTATCATGTAAATCAGGTTCTTCAAACATTCCATTCCGCAGTCTGTTTACCCTTGGCTCCTCAAAAGAAATAATCATAGCAGAAAAAAAAGGCGCAAGACATTATATTCTCACTGTAACAACGATGCTGATATTTTTCAAGAAAAATTAATTACCGCGGAACTCAAGATTTCGTTTTCGTGAGTTCTGCAGTGTTAATATTTAAATCTTTCAAACAAAATGGTCATAGCAATTAAAACAATGAGAGAAACTACCACGAAAAAAAGATTTCGAGTAACAATAAAAAATATTAGAAGAAATAAAATCTTTCGAAGCAGGTCACCGACCCTGCAAAATGTTCGGTTATGTTTTTGCAATTTGTCATTATATAATTGTCATCATATCATTATTTATACGTAAGCGAAATGACGCATAGCTAATTTTCTCATTTTAGCAGGGGAATGGAGGAGGGGGGAAGGGGGGAGACAATTGGGCGGAAGACTATTACAGGCAACTCTTGAGTGTTTAAAGCTTCATTACATTCCAATGTAATCTAATATGAAAATATATCCTCAAAAGTGTTTTACTATCACGACTGCAATATTACCACAACTGCTTCATTATGTAATAAATATTTTAGGAACAGTGTTATCAACCATAGGTAACAGGATACGAACAGTAATCGGAATGAAAGTGGGAAACAAAATAAGACAAAAATATCAATAACTGGAAATTTCAACAGCGTAAATTTATTCACCTGGAATGACTGTAAGCGTCATGGAAAATGATCAACGGTTCAATTAAAACTTGTCATGATAATGGGTCTGGCTGTTAAACTCTTTTCATAGACGATAAAGGAGCTGAGTTACCCAACTGCATAAAATTCTCTCTCTCTCTCTCTCTCTCTCTCTCGTCTCTCTCTTCTCATCCTCTTCCGCTCTCTCATCTCCTATCTCTCTCTCTCTAAGATGAAGCCGAAGACCTTCGTACTTGAATAACTGAGATTTGTTTTTTATTCCGGCTCAAGTGTCAATGAGGTAAGAATGGCCAGAAACGACATGACTATTCAGTGTACCTGAACTTATTACAATTAGCTAATAAGGACCTTATCTACTTTTGTTCTCTTTTTAGCCTATTTTCCGAAACGTTTAGGAGTCCGTTTATTGTGTTTGCAACGCTGCATGTCGAAAAAAACTAATTGCTACTTATCACTCACAAACAAATTTAATGTACATAAACAAAGCGTGATTATCGTTGAAGATAGCTATAAATCATACAGATAACAAGTAACATTTTTCAATAATGCTAATACTACAACTTATGATACCAATAAACAATCCAACGATTTTGTTTATGTCCGCATCGTTAGGAATATAACGGCTAACCATGTAACCGGGAAAAAACGCTAGGAAACGCAAAAATGCTAATTTTGCTTGTTGTAGTTGTAATAACTCGCAATTGAACTAATTATGTTCGAGGATCTACTGCAAAATGAATTTCAAATACTATTTGATGATTATCATAAATTATCCACAGTACCATCATTAACATTATCGCTATAAATCAGGGCATCACCATAGAAAGGGCATAAGCTTTGTCCCTTACATTCTGAAGCATATAATTTCATTACAATATCTGCTGATTTGACGATGTTTTTACACGTCATATAATGTTGTACAGACCTTCATTGAGAGAAATGTTCTGCGCCATATGTTTGCAATCATTACAAATTACTTTGGATTTTGTGTTAGCATTCTATAGGAGCAATTTTTTTTTTATATAAAGCAAGTTTTGCCAATTTGGAAAGGGCTTCAAACTTATTGTTATCGGAAATTTTCAACTTATCGTTCCCAAACTCCCTTTTGCACCGGACACATCCATCGCAGCAGTAAATTGCCGGAACTGATTTGCTACTGATTTGGCAGGCGTTAGAACATGCCGCATTTTCTGTCGGCCAATTTCACAATTTTTGGTTCATTTTGGGGCACCACCGCTGTAAATTTAACATAAACAATTATCCAAGAAATAATTTTGCTAAAAGGTTCCTAAATGTGGATATTTTGACCCTTATGGTAAAAATGTCTGTGATTTTGAAATTTCGGTCAAAGTCTACGAAACCGTGTCGAGAGATCAAGTGAACATTGAATTTGGTGAAATATAAACGAAATTATAAAAATAAGCCAGGTTAATATAAACCAGTTATTCAGTTAACGAAATACGGAAAACCTTAACACCTCTATGAGATCTAACGACAAGGATGAATAATACCAACATTAATGATAACAATAAGTAGGTTATTAAATAACCTATACCGGATAAGTGGTCCAAAGTTTCACCTTGTATGCAAATCATGTCCTTCAAACCTAGAAACATCTAGTTAGTGACGTATGCTATTAGTTTCAGATTTTTCTAGGAAACTTTCCCCATTCCCTTTGCCAGTTAATAGTTGCTTCATCTGCCAACTATTTTCTTATTCCTTTTAGATCAAAAAGTTATTTATTTAGCGATTCGGGAAAAAATCTGCGAGCAAAATCATAGAGTAAATTAATTCATTCATTACTGAGATAGTTGCATATTAATTTTGAGATTTGGACAAATGGATCAAGGGGACTATCATGAGTCACGTGATGAGATCAGTCAAAAATAAGCAATTATCTTTGGGCAAAATAGGCGAATATAATAATAATAATAATAATAATAATAATAATAATAATAATAATAATAATAATAATAATAATAATAATAATAATATGGAGAGCCTTTATTTAGTGCTGTAATACTGAATTCAACTAATCAGCACAACAAAAACAAATTTACACTTCAAACTTTACGCACGTAACGTTTTTCACCAACTCACATTTCTATCCATATTCAAGGCGTTTTCATACCTCTGAAAATGCATTATCGTATTTTGCACTTCCTAGCACTTCAGCCATCAGCATGTCTCATTCAAGAGCTGCAATTATACTACGTGAGTTTATACAGCAATGTCACTTCAGTAATTACTTGCATTTTGCTCAAAATATTCAAAACTTTTTCAAGACCGTCACAGCTATGCACGTTTTATATTATGCCATGTAAAAGAATTTTTCTTGATCTGCTCCCTGTAAATGGTGTTGCATTCAAAGCACTTTTTATTAGTATCCCTAAATCCCTTCCTTTGTACTTTTCCTTACAGCTGCCATCTCAAGCTTTCACTGTAATTCCACCACCTTCGTTCTCAACGATTATCGTATATTCCTCTGAGAGTATTCCTTTTCTGCTAAATGACATTAATTTGTGTCTTCTCCACTTTCCAGTTATTGCAACATTTTTCGTGTCGTTAAATGGCGTTCAACATGCGTTGCTCTGTGAGGACATGGCTTATTAACTATTACAGATAATACATACGATTTCTTTATATGTTTTTAACGAAGCTGTCTTTAGTAATGTTGCTCTCAGTGGCGTTACTTGTCCGGATTCTTGAATGAATCTTTTTTTTTTTTTTTCCAAGGAGTTTCAAACCACTACATCACTGAGAGGTTCTAGTGTTTACAGAACTGAAAAAAACAACTTTCGTACCTATTCTTTATCCAGTATAATTCATCATTATTCCATTTCTCTCCCTAGCCTACTTTAAATTCAATCGTACTGTCACTATTAGCTGGCATATTTTCTTCTTCTTGGGTCCAGAATCGACCTAAAAATCATAAAATCCTTGTGTGCATTAGTGGCTGGCATATTTGCACGATGGGATAATTTTTTTTTTAAATTTCCACTTATTCCTTTCCAAAGTTACATTACACACGAGGGTTATCACGGTTTTGCTAAAGTCTGAGGTTTACATAACATCCTTATGAAGGGATCAGCAATAAAAATCACGCTTCGCTCAAGTAGGTGAAATAATAACCATCCATAACTAAGGTTACTGTAAACCCGCACTTCTAATCCGCTTATTCAAACGGTTTGAGTTTATGTTAAAAATAAAAGTTCTAGATATAATATTCGACTACCTATCCCCTAAATCGTTACTTGTGTTCAGTTTTTCAGCTAGTTACACAAGCATCTAAGTTTCAATCCTCAGTTTTCTGTCAATCCGATCCAAGTTGAAAATTCATACTACTAGAAGTTCCAATACTTCAAATCGAAGTGTATTTGAATCTATTTAAAGGTTTTGTAATGGTAGAAATCGGAAAAACCGGTTTTTAATCCTGAAGCGACAGATCTGCCTCTGGTAAAATGGATAAGGAGGGAGGGTGGTTGTCCCCAACCCTTTTTGGCAAAACGTAAAATAATTACCAGCCAGAGCAATAAGTGAGTTATAGCTGATACCGAAAGAATATATGTCAGACGGGATGGCGTAGCATATTTGACGACGCCACCTGAGAATGCACTATAATTTTTTAGGTATACTGAATAAACGAGACACAAGGAAGGGCAAGGAATACACTGCGCCAGAAAGAAACCGGTTCTAAAGAAAGAGCGAGAAGGGTGGGTCACTTTCTTAAGTGTTTTAATCTATTTATTGAGAGGAAGTAAGAGAAAAAAAAATCCCAAATAGGAAACACTGAAAGCAACCACGGATTAACCCCACATAAAGCTTCAGCTACTGGGAGGGAGAGAACCTTATCCTTTACACAAAATTGTTAGGAACACTAGTCTGTCGGTTTTTTTTAGGCCATATTGAAGCACAAAGCCAGTCATGTCGGTTTCCAAATATATGTTACATGTTTCTAAGCTGTGATTTTTGGGGGAATGTTAGAACCGTGCTAAGACCCCAACGGATGGTGCAACTGCATATAACTACTAAAATCGTTATGAATTCATCACAAAATAAGCAATCAAAGCAAGTGACCATTTAGTTAATTTGAAGAAGTTAGTCTAATAAGAAAAGGAGGGAGTGAAATATTTTATTCTCCAGAGTTGGAATTTTACTCTAAGAACTCTAATCTTACGTCCTTTCAAAACTCCAAAACCCAAAGGCCCTTTACTATCAATTTCTATGACATAAACATAACTTTTTGCAATTAAATAAAGCCTAAAGATTTTTAAAAAATTGAAAATACTTGATAGTTAAGGATTACTTTCCACAAGTATGTTTTTACTATGTCCGGGTTTTTAAGCCAGCTTAAACTATATTTTTCTGAATGAAGAAACTTGGTAGGCGGTAAATGTGATACAAGGAGTATCGAGTATTTTCCATTTTTTTAATCTTTAGACTTCATTTAATTGCCAAATGTTATATTTATGTCATAGAAATTGAGAGTTAGGGGTCTTTGGTTTTTGGAAGTTTTTGTAGGACGTAAAATTAAAGTTCTAAAAGTAAACTTCCAAGCTCTGGAGAATGAAGTAATTCACTCCCGTCTTTGCTTCTTAGGCTAACTTCTTCAAATTAACCAACCCCAATGTAAGTAGTACACATTGTGGAGCTACAGGTTTATCAGTGAAAAATCTATCATCGATTCTATGATCTAGAGAAAGTATTCTAAAATTCTGGTCTCTATATTGACTTAGAATTATGTGGAATACAGAATTGAAGCCAATGGCCAAACACTGGACATATGAGGTCATTCAGCGCTGGAAAGGAAACTGAGAGTAGACAGGTCTGAAGGGTGTAACAGAACGAAAACCTGGCAATTGCACTGTGAAATAACTTAGAAGAGGGTGAACAGCAAGAAGGAAGAAAAATATGAATGAATGTACAGAAAAAGGAATGAAAGGGGTTGAAAGCTAGGGGCAAGAAGGGAACCTGCAAAGCACTTTTAGTAATGCCTACAGTGGACCCCGGGAGGTACATTGACGGCTCTATCCCCCTACGGTGTATACTGACTTGAGACCTCGAAATTTTATCATTGAAAATAACAGGTAACCGTAAAGGTACCTGCCTATCAAATTTCATTGGAATCAAAAGAGATCGGGGACAATGTAGGATAATCATGATGATAATAAAACCCCAGCCAAAGACAAAGCCTTGCACGACAGTCAAATAGCAATAATATTGACAAAATTCAACTGAATCCGTTCTGACAATCAGAAGCTTCAATGTAATCGTGCGCTGGTGTGACCATTGCAATTGTAGTACAACCAAGAACTATCACAACATTTAAAGTCTTACATTTTAATAAATATTCCGTTTAACTAACACCAAAGGTAACAAACATCTTGAAGGTTATAAAAGCAAATGATTTATAGCTCTCTAAGAGTGATGAATTTCCCCAACACTCAAATGGTGGCGATTTACCCAAAATTAGTTTAATTAAGCATCCTGAAAATTAATACTGTAACTATAATACTTTCAGTATATTTGGAGACAGAAAATTTTGAAACATTATATTTCAAATTTCACTGTGACCTTGGAAAATTGAAAAACTGGTCATGGTAAAAAAAAAATCTTGGTTATATAATCAACTTTAACAAGAGTAATTATTAATAAAAAAAGGAAATATTGGCTTTTAAAAAGTTCTACCTTGAAACATTAACCATGGTCCAAAATGCTTTTTAAATTATCACCAACTCTGCAAAGTTCCTTCATAAATTACCCGGATTTAAACTGAAAGATTACCTTAAATAATGGGCAAAGAAAACAGTGAGGCTGCAACCACCCTTAACTCATAGTTAAATATGCACCAGGCTTCACCAAAGCTGGAACTGATAAAACATTGAAAAATAAAAGTTTAGCCTTTCCACTGAAATGTGATATTTAAACAAAGATCAAGACAAAAATATTCTGGAGTACAATCACTAACCCTATAGCTTCCAATGTGTGACCTGCACATATATAAGACTTGGTCTAAAACACATTGGAAAAATACTCACCTTTCTAGGTAGCAACCTCTCAACTTTCATCACTCTAAAATATAAGGCTGACTGACCATTATATAAAAATGTCATAAAAAATAATGACTAATGGAAGTAACATCGTAAATTACAACAATTTAGGTATATCACTTCCACCATTTATTATGATTTGCAGCAGGACTTCTGTACAACATAACACAGAACTATATATAATGAACTTGACATAAACGCAATCGACGGAATAACTATACACTCCCCCTAAACACTCCCCAATAAAACTTTCAAACATGCAGAACTCCACTTGTTAGTCAAACAATGTTTACCATCAGGCAAAAGCTGAGTAAATATTGGTCTTTTGTTCTCGGAAGCCGGAGATTGTGTACTTTTGTAATACCTTCTTGCATTTATAATTTTCTTCTTTATTATCTTTCAGGATCTAATATGAACTGAACAGCATTCATCAAAGCCACTTCAGTTACATTTAATTGTCTGATGAATAGAAATGAGTGAAACGCAGACTTATGTTTTCTCTCATGTGTCAAGGGTGAGTTTGACTGATATAGTGTGTCCTCATGAATCCAATAATTTGCCAAATCGCACAGTGAAAACAGTCTTGAAGGTAAATATTTATATTGTCATGACAATTACATCAAACTTTACCTCTATCCTGAGTCTCTCTCATTGCATGACAGACTTGTGGCCAACGGCTGTGATCTGAAAAGAAAAAAATTAATATTAAATAGGGGCTTGTGATTTATTTCTGAAATTAGTGCTTATTAAAATAGTGATTTACCAACATTCTTCAATAATCATTATCACTCTAGCCTAAAAAATGAAAGAAAATTCTCAAAAAGATATATCGAGGGCATTCAGTTCTACAATTTCCTCGAAAATGGAATGGAGGGGGAAAATGGAATGGAGGAAAATTAGGATTTTTTGGCTCCCCCGCCCTTTTCCTCCACCTCCTAATACTAAAGAGTTTGACTTAATAATTGAAAAATTGGATGATATATGTAGAAATCACAAGGACTGGACTATTCTCCTATCTGGTGACTTCAACTTTCCTTTCGTAGAATGGAAAGAACGGAATAGGAGATTGTGGTTGTACTTATACATATAAAAAAGAGAGTAATAGTAGTGCAGAAGATAAGAGGCAATTTGAAAAGCTATTAGATATGCTACTAGAATACAACATTCAACAAATAAATCACCTGCCAACAAGAAAGGAAAATACTTTAGACCTAGTATTTGTGAACGAGATGAATTATGTTAAAGAAATAATAGTTTATAATGCGAGTATTTCAGACCATAATGTCATAGAATTAACAGTTCATTCCAAAGCAAGTGAAAATAGAGATAAGCAAGAAATGAAAAAGTGGGAAGGATATGGAAAATACAACTTCTACAGTAAAAATATAAAATGGTCAGAAATTAATGAAGAATTAAACAAAGATTGGGATGATACATTTTCGAAGTGGATGAGATAAGTGGATGTAAATACGGAGATATTATATAAAATATTGGAGAAAATAGTGGAAAAATATATACCGAAGAAGAAAAGTAAACATCATTCATGCATACCAAGAGACAGAAGGATCTTGTTCCAGAAAATCAGAAAGTGGAAAAAAGGTCTTGCAAAAGAAAAAATGCATGGAAAGTTATAGAACTAAAAAGTAAGATAGAAAATGGCAGAACAAAAGATTATACAATCAAAAGAAAATGAAAAACGGGACTTGGAAGAAAAAACCCTATTAAATATCAAGCAAAACCCCAAACTATTATACTCATATGCGAAGAAGATGAATAAAAGAAGAATAGAAATAGGCCCTCTGAGAATTGAAGGGAGATTACGAATGAAAAAAAGGAAATTTGCAACATACTGGCAGAACGATATAAGAGAGAATTCACCCCTAGAATAGATAATGAAGATAATGATATAGAAGTAAGGGATGAAAATAGTGAATATTTAGCTGACATAGATATTAATGAAGCGATATTGTGCAGGGCTATTAATGAAATTAAAAATGGAGCTGCTGCAGGGCCAGATGGAATTGTCCTGCTATTTTGTTAAAGAAAGTAGTTCATTCTATCGCAAAGCCACTTGCAATATTATTAAGACAAAGTGTAGATACAGGCAAGATTTATGATGAGCACAAATTAGCATATATTACCCCTACTTTCAAAAGTGGATCAAGACTAGAGGCAAGTAATTATAGGCCTGTGAGTCTAACATCACATATTATGAAAGTGTATGAAAGGGTAATGAAGAAAAATATTATGAAACATTTAATAAAAAATAATTTGTTTAATAAAGGACAACATGGTTTCGTACCCGGAAAAAGTACACAAACCCAACTGTTAGTCCACCGTGAGAACATATTCAAAAATATGAAAAGCGGAAATGAAACAGATGTGGTTTATTTAGACTTTGCAAAAGCTTTTGATAAAGTAGACCATAATATATTAGCGAAGAAAATTAGAAAACACAATAATCGTGGATAAAGTAGGAAGATGGTTAAAAGAATTTTTACACAACAGAAAACAGATAGTTATTGCAAACGACGAGAAATCGGATGAAGCCAAGGTAATATCCGGTGTGCCGCAAGGTACGGTGTTAGCTGCAATACTGTTTGTTATTATGATTGAAGACATAGACAATAATGTTAAGGATTCGGTAGTGAGTAGTTTCGCAGATGACACAAGAATAAGTAGAGAAATTACTTGTGATGAAGATAGGAACGCTCTACAAAGAGACCTTAACAAAGTATATGATTGGGCAGAGGTAAATAGGATGGTATTTAACTCTGATAAATTTGAATCAATAAATTATGGAGACAGAGAAAGAAAGCTATATGCATATAAGGGACCTAATAATGAGACCATCACAAATAAGGAAGCAGTTAAAGACCTTGGTGTGATGATGAATAGGAACATGTTATGCAATGATCAAATAGCAACTCTGTTGGCAAAATGTAAAGCAAAAATGGGAATGTTGTTACGGCACTTCAAAACAAGAAAAGCTGAACACATGATTATGCTTTATAAAACATATGTTCGTAGTCCACTTGAATATTGCAATATGATATGGTACCCACACTATCAAAAGGATATTGCACAAATAGAGAGTGTACAAAGGTCCTTTACAGCTAGAATAGAAGAAGTTAAGGACCTAGACTACTGGGAAAGACTACAATTCTTAAAATTATATAGTCTAGAAAGGAGAAGAGAACGCTACATGATAATTCAGGCATGGAAACAGATAGAAGGAATAGCAGAAAATATCATGGAACTAAAAATATCAGAAAGAGCAAGCAGAGGTAGATTAATAGTGCCCAAAACTATACCAGGAAAAATAAGGAAAGCACACAGGACATTAATCCACTACGCACCAGCATCGATAATGCAGCGTCTATTCAATGCGTTGCCAGCTCATCTGAGGAATATATCAGGAGTGAGCGTAGATGTGTTTAAGAATAAGCTCGACAAATATCTAAACTGCATCCCAGACCATCCAAGATTGGAAGATGCAAAATATACCGGAAGATGTACTAGCAACTCTCTGGTAGACATTAGAGGTGCCTCACACTGAGGGACCTGGGGCAACCCGAACAAGATGTAAGGTCTGTAAGGTCTGTAAGGACCTATTCAGACATCTTGCTGTAGAATCTACATACAGAGAGGATGATGATATAAAATATTTGAAGTGGCAATGGGTAACCACTCACTCCCACTGTTAAGCAACTTGAACTTTTCGAAAGCAAAACATAAAAGAAATAAAAATCATAATTCACCGCAATGCAGTATAGTTCAGGTATTTGATAACACAATGCGTATTTGACCAGATAACAGAAATTTACATAACTTCTTTGTAAAAAATTAAGCGAATTGCAGTAAACTACCTGGATTTGCGGGCTCGTGATTTACGATTTTGTCTATGGAACATATGTATGCATTATTTGCAGAAAATGTGCATATTTGCTGTATTTTTTACAGAGAAATATTCACTAATTACTGTATTTTCATATCATTTACATGACTAATTGCACTTTTTGTAATAAAACTATTAAAATACTCAGATATAAGCATTTTTGGAGGTTTTTTGTGCTTAAACGATCAAAATTAGCAGTACTAAGTGTTTTATGAGGCGTTAGTGAATTTTAGCAATTCACGGGGCCGGGTGTAGCATACATCCCCGCGAACCGGGGGAGTGCAGGATTTCCTGCAGTACCATTAATAAAATTCACTATGGATATGGAAACTAACAATTGTCTTCCGATTTTGGATGGCCTAATGCATTGAACTAGTACTAAGTTTAAATACAATGAATAAAGAAAACTCACCAATATTCCTGCCTATCTTCAATTTTATTCTGGTCACAGCAATACAGTTAAGAAATCAATTGTTACATCCATGTCCTTAAGATCATTACATATATATATAGGCCTGAATACATTGATGAAATAATGATAATTAGGAATATAGGCAACAAACTCGAATATCCTGATTTTGCGTCAAGCAATGGATGAAAAGTGGCAAAAACAGATATTCTACGGTCACAAAATAGAAATTTATGAAACAAAATACCTATTTGCAGTACCATATTATAATAATTTCAAGTTTTTCCCCATCTACTTGGGAATTTTGGGATTAATGTGGCATTTAATCAAAATAAAAGTAAAAAAATATACTTACAAAGTATATTACAAAGCTAAAAGATATATATCGTATTCCATGTAATTTTTGTGAAAACTTTCATACAGGTCAGACTGGTATAACACTGGGGAAAAATTAATAGAACTGCATAAAATATGAGCAAGATAAGCACAGGTGAACAGTGGAATTTTTGTACAGGAGAAAAAAAATTTTTTACCTATATTGCACTCTAAAAGGAATATCGTTGAGTCAAGGTTATAAAAGAGTTTCAACGAGAATATGAACATTAGTCATGGTATGTAATTCTGTTTCCATTATTAATCTCAAAATAAATATGCATACAAGTTTAAGTTTAAGGATGGTAATTCACCCATTGGACCCACAACCTACACTAACCTAGGCTAGGCTACTGTAAATTAAAATGAAGACACATGAAATCTAAAATTTGTGACTTATGGGGGTGGGGGTGGGGGTGGGGAGAACTTTACCTACATGGATTCCCCCACCAACCCAAACCCGGGGTCATAAACTAACCTAAATGTACATCACTAACCTAACTTAGGGTGCTTGGGCCTTATCTGGCCCTCCAACTAACATAACCTAGGTTATCATGTGTAATGTTACACCTTAAAAATGTACACTAAACAAAGGAAATGTATTTAATTATGGTTTACCACACAACATTTTCATGAGACCAATGTTCAATAAACCTGACCTTAATAACACAATCAGTACCTGCAAAGTAAGCTATCACATTTGGATGTTAGAATGCATCCCTGCCATTTCACTCCTTTTTGTATTTTTCTCCCACCCAAAAACCTGCTTCTATAATTGTATGATAGGGTAATTATTATATGTAAACTAAAAAGTAACTTAAATGAATGTCACACAAATTAAAAAAAAAAAAGCCAAAATAATGCAAGCAACCACTATTATGTTTGCACTGAAGGAACCATGCCTACAAACTGAAGCCGGGCTTTTTCAACACTGCCTGAATTTCAAAATCTCACTTAATTGGTGAAACTTAAAAGAAATGCATCAATGAAGTTTCAGTACTGCTCATGTTCCTAATATGCTATCCATCTAAACCATAATGCACCAAGACTAATGTAAAAGCAAGCCGTAAATATCTTGTAAACAGTCAATTTATGTTAAGATGTAAAGATTTCAAAATTATCTAACTGTATGAAGAAGTCTTCGGGGCAAAGACCCCTTCTATAATTCAGAACCCAGTATCCTAGACTTGACTATGATAGTAGGTTAAGTCATAAATCTTGAATTGCAAGTTTTTAATTTTAATTTGCAGTATTCTGGCCTAGGTTAGATTAGGTCGTGGATACAATATTGAGCCCTGGTATTAATATATCAGTACTAATCAATCCCACAAACACACACACATATATATATGTGTGTTTGTGGGATTGGTTATCACTGATACCTTATTGTTTGTATGGTGTTTTTATGTTGCATGGAACCAGTGGTTATTCAGCAATGAGACCAATGGCTTCACATTGACTTCCGAACCACGTCGAGAGTGAACTGCTATCACCAGAAGTACGCATCTTTGACACCTCAATGCAATGCCCGGGAATCGAGCTCGCAGCCACCGAGGTGGCAAGCAAAGACAATACCAACCACCACTGCCCACTGAGCGCTCTGACTGATACTTTAATAACAGGGTTTGATATTGTAGCCACAAAAAACCTAACCTAGGCTAGGCTACTGTAAATTGAAATGAAAAAGCCTGCAATTCAAGATTTATAACTTAACCAAACCACAACTGTCATAATCAAGCCTAGAATACTGGGTCCTTATCTCCTAAAGGGGTCTTTGCCCTGAAGCCTTCTGCATGCAATAAGATCATTTTGAAATCTTAGGGCATTATGGTTAAGGATGGCTAGCGTATTAGGAACATGAGCAGTGCTGAAACTATTATACACACACATATATGGTGTATATATATAATAGAAATTGGATTGCAGCATAAGCAGTGGTTTCAACTTAGAAGACTGATTTTGGACTTTTGAATCCCGATCTGAATAGATTTTATGACGTGCTTTCATAAATCATGCAACTTTGCTGCGTAGATTAAAGCAAATGAGTGAATGATAAGAGGATTGTTTTTTAGGGTTTAGTAATGATTCATCTTAGTTGACATAAATAAACTTTTTCTGTACCTTTCATTCATTTCTTTAGGTAGTTGTCCTCAAATTTCCGTTGAGGTTAGACTAGCAAGCAACTTAGTTTTAGGTGCCTAAGGAATTGTTACCGAAAATAAAATGTGTAAAATGATCGGCGAGCAAATATCTTCCTACAATACCACAAGTAGGTCACTTAAATGGTGGCTAATAAGTAGTACAACAAAATCAGATTTTCATTCCTCCTCCTCGTGAAACATCAAAGCAAACATTCATAAAAAAACAATAACAAATAAAACAAAACTCATTGCATAGCACAGAAGAAATTTGCGAAACCTTACGAAATACATCGTGGCCGTGTGACTATGACAATGTATTAAACCAACCATTTCACTCGATTTCACTATCCTTTAACAGCAAGTAAACAATCACGGACAATCCACCATCATCACGCTGGCCGGGTCTTATTCACTAGATATTTAATTGGTGAAACAAGACTACAATTACAACTCTAAGCATACCATTCAAAAGATTGAAGTTTCATCAACATAATGCGATATATAAAAGTCCCATACGAACTAAAATAAGCATGTGACGCTCTTCGTATAATATGTTTTCAAGGCAGTTTTGAAATCCAATATGGCGGCGGTCGTGTGGCTGGTCGGTCTAATCACGGACTGTCCGCCATCTTTCCCAGCCTTCCCAGCACTCATTTGAACAATGTTAGCATATATATGTAACGTTTATTGATCTTACTCAAGATTGCAGTTGTAATCAGCACAATAAAACAACATTTTGTTGCCTATATTAGTGAAAGTATGAAACTTGTTATTCCCGGGGTCATGGTTTGAACTGAATTTATTTTTACCTTGTAATCGGTGGTTTTATCCTTACTGTCATCACACCTGAAACTCCACAGTGCTTATTTGATTGTAATTATACACGTTTTGGTCTTAATTCAATCCACATTGCACTTGAACCATGCTGCTGTTCCTGGTCCTAAGCACTCACTCAACAAACACAGTTACGAGCAGTAGTAGACGACACTGTTTATGATGTGCAAAGCTTTATTCCCTTAATTGTTTACTTTACTCATTATGTAGTTTAACTTTACTTTGTTATTTCAAAATTTTTATTTAATTCATGTCTATTATCCTTTTTTTGCAACCAAATTACCCCGAAAAATTAAAGATATTTCTAAAGTAGATACAATCCAATGCTTCTAACCTTGTCGTACATCTGGCTGCCGAAAACCATCGCGGAGCAGAAGACGATTAGTGGATTATTATTTTTTTGGGGTGCTAGCACTTTTCATTGATTTAAGTCTATATTAGTATTTTGATTTTTTAAATAACTGTATGCCAGAAATAAATGTAACCTTTAATGTTTGCATGCTAAGAATGGCAAAATCATCGTTGCCACATTAGTGGAGCTTCACACATACGCCGATGCATTATCATAAACTGTTTCCATGAATTCTAGTTGTCATAGTAATGCTGTAATGATCAAATTGCTTTAATATTTATGTATACATACTTTCAATACATTGGCTAATTTCACCAATTTCCACGTTTTGTGTAAGTCTTATAGCCAGTTTGGAGGGTGAACACATACCAATTGGCAACAGAGAGAGAGAGAGAAAGGAAGGTGATGGAAGGGGGAAGGACAGGGGTGGCTGTGGAGGTGGGGGAAGAGGGTAGGTGGAGCTTTTTACGCGTGTTCGTATCCATTTCTGGATAATGGAGTTTTTGTCTCTTGGTAAAAGGACAAGTGTCGTTATTCTTCACGATTAGTGATTCACGATACCCTTATAAATTATGGCACTGGGTGTAATACACTATAGCAAATTCTCGTTCTGATAAGAGTGTTCGTTACAGAAATATTGCCAAAAAACGTGTTGCACTGTTTCTGAAACCCATAGGTAGTAGGTATGCTGCTTAGTTGTCAATCACGTTTTTTGTAATCAAGTATTTTTTACAAGCTAGCTATTGTATAATTTTGTATTTTTTTCAATTAAAACATATGCCCCTCAATGCTAACTTTCCTCTTTTAACGACTTTCTAGTCATTGCAAATTCGGCCCCATTAATTTCTTATGGTGCGAAAACAGGCAGGGGCACAGGGAGCGAAAGCGATTGAGTCACACTACGGCGGTCATGCAGCAGTAAAACATCTTCATATATCCAAAAAGTAAATAATAAAGATATATATGCGCATTACGATTATAACAATTACATGAATAGCTGTAACAATCTGCATGAATAACTGGTAAACTGTTCTGCAAGAAAGTTGAGTATAGCAATTCATTTACAATAGGTACAAAAGTCAAGATGTCGTGACGTCATAATACAGGACTTAAAAGAACGTTCTTATTCCGAAAAGTAATTACTTGAATTTGAGTCAGAATCGAGTTACTTTTTCAATAACGAATATTTTCAAATTAATCATCATAAATATGTAAAATATTGATATTTTACTATTTATTTAAATAATTATCTAGTGCACGCTACGTCGTCTTCCTCTACCAAAACAGTTGTTTCCTTAAAAACGTCGTGGTTAGGGACCGTGTCCCGATTGTTGTGATGAAAATGCCCCAACGTCTAGGGTTTCAAGTGGTGTGCGGATTTATCACAGGAAATGGGAAGTTTGTTGACACAAGCGACCCCGCAAACATCGAGATGGCGTCAATCTTCTAAAATATTTAAGCGTACGTAAACATTTCAAAAGCGTTTTGGTGAGATTTGCACTGCGTTGGGCACCCTTTTCACTACCTTCTGTTTAAAGCTTTAATTTTGGCCTTAATTTCTAACTTTGGAGAAAATACTTACTTCGAAAGGAGACTAGAGGTCTTTAGCTCCGTGTTCACCAACAACAAGTCGTGACTGATGCCCATCTCCGTATATATATAATATATATATATATATATATATATATATATATATATATATATATATGTATAGTATATGTATATATATATATATATATATATACTATACATATACATATACATATATATATATATATATATATATATAATATATATATATATATATATATATATATATCCTCCAATTTACGCTTAGGTTCTTTATTGCAGCCGTCAAAGGATGGCATGAGGAAACTGAACCTAGCCTGTTGTTAAAGAACAGAAACTACCACATGGCAATTCTAATATTTCCTCCTTCATAACACTGATGGACAATATAACAGTTCATATCTCTGGGTAAACTCACTAATTATCAAATGCTATCTTTATTCACAAAATTCCTGATGGCAATAAGAATTCACGTTTTATAGAGGCTTCAGGAAATTATTGGCTGCGGTGATATGTCACAACGTGCACAATGGACGGTCAACTGAACACCGCCACTACCTGTGGTTTACCTACTTCCTGCCATGCACCGACTGGAATATTTTCCTCTCGTTGTATATGTTTTCTGTCTATATTTATAATGTCTTTTGTTTAAGTGTACGATAATTGCCGTCTTTTGTTTGTTTTGACGCTCATCCTCATTTTGTAAATACGTACATAAAAGGGAAGTTACGCGAGCCAGCTGATCGCGGTAGCAGCCGTCAGTTTTACCCAAATGACAACCATTTTTGTTTGTAAAATAAAAAGTCGTCCATACATTGCTTATTAACTGTCATTATGTAATACAAACACTCTGCTTACCTCTCTGGACGCCATGACATTGGAATGGTGACTTCATTGACCTGGGTACAGTGCTAGAGGCGTTTTCACCACATTCCATTAGCTGATTTGCCAATATATTTTTCACTTTAGTGGAGCAGGTGTTGAGGCTTCATTATGCTTAATATGCAGGCCTGCGCTTGCACTTTCATGAACTTTTATTATACCACAAAAGTCTCACAGCAATGTACTTACTTCAAGGTTCAAAGCACGACTATTATACGAAAAATCTGTAAATTCATTCACTGTTGGTCTAGCCTTTTCTGTCACCATAGATCCCGAGAGCGAGAAGAAAATGAGCCATGTGACAGTTGTCTCCTATTAATCAAGTAGTTCCTGTCTCATCAAATACGGCTGCCATGAACATTGATAGTTAATTCTGTGTATATAGCTTTATATTTAAATTCTTTTGTTCTTGATATTGCTATTTTTCTATAATTATTTTCGTGTTAACGATAAATATGCAGACTCATTTTTGTGCTATTTCTGGTATTCTTCCGCTGGTAAGGCGATGTTCGACAGTGAAGTGACTTCACCCCTGTCAAAATCCTACTTAACCTTGCGTATAATCAAGCATAATTTATCGCTTTACGCGTCAACACCACTCACCAAAACAGGCTGTAATGAAACAGTGTTGACCGGATTATCACGACGTGAAAAAGTAGCAAGACCTGAGGATCGGCTTGTCTCATTTAGTGAGTGAGGTAGTCATTTCCATGAACCATCTGCTGGAGGATCTCCATGGCTTCCGAAGGTAATGTCAGGCATTGTTTTCAGTTATCTAGGAACAGTAGGCTAACGTTTGACAAATTATTTCTGGCATCATCAGATTGCTTAGGATTCCTACACGCTAAGTTTCTTTTGTTCTTTGCGGTAATTTTACTTATAATTCAACGATCCACTGAAGTGCCATGCTACAGAGAACGGTTGTCATTCATTATAGGCGCTGGGTGGTGGGTGTTATTATTATAATCATCATTTTTTTTAACTTATATGTAGTATGTATATTGGTTTGGCGCGCTGTTGATATAAGTGTAACCGTTAGTTGTCCTGGAAGTTGTACCTACCAATGGTTCATTTCGAGTGGTGACAATTGTGATGCCGTTTTCTGAAGCCATCATTATGTTTGAAGGAACTAATTGAGAAATGCACTGTAGACATTACTTAAGGCTCTTTGCAGCGTCCCATTGACCCGAAACTGCAACTGCTCTCATTCATTTTACTTACTTTCTACCCCTCTTCTAACAAGGTTTCATAGTGCAACTGCGAGGTTTTCATCCTGTCACCTTTTTAATTAAAACTCGCCCTCTGTTTTCTTTACAGAAAGTGCTGAAGGACCTCATAGGTCTAGGTGCTTGGCTTTTCGCCTAAATTGTATTCTCTCTCTCTCTCTCTCTCTCTCTGTATATATATATATATATATATATATATATATATATATATATATATATATATATTATATATACATATCAATTTTCCCCCTTCTAAACGAATACATTTAGTATTTGCAAATATTGAGCAACCAGTATTATTTAATATCAAATTAACCATGCCTCAAGAATAACTTTCATTCATGAGTGATTATGATTGAAAAGAGCTTCGTCATTGACACACTATACACCTTAGCTAAGTCCGCTGAGCTAATTATTATAAGAGGTAAGCGGTTTTTATGGCACACACGCACAACAGATACACACACACACACACACACACACATATACGTATATATATATATATATATATATATATATATATATATATATATATATATATATATATATATATTTATGTGTGTGTGTGTGTGTGTATATATAATATTATATATATTATATATATATATATATATATATATATATATATATATAATCATGTCTGTGTGTGTGCCACAAACACATTTACATGCACTGAGCAATGTCAACAAAGCCTGGTAATCATATAACTTAGCATTGGGGAAAGAATACTGTTGGGGTAAGACATCACTGGCAGCAAAGAGGTTGGGTGTGGGCAGTGGGTGGGGAAGTGGTGAAAATAAAAATAACTGAAAACGACAGATATTAGAGTCTAATCTATAGTTTTTGAGGTTGCTGAGATTATTGACACTCCTGGTACCCTTCAAGTCCAATTCAGCCCCAGGGATGTGGGGTGAAAAGAGGTGGGAAGGAGTGACATGAAAATAACCGAGATTTCCAAGATGTATAGTGACACTTCTGATGCCTTTGAAGTCCAACTTTAGCCTCATTAGACAGGGTGGTGAAAAGGGGTGTGAAGGGGTGACAAGTAAAAATAACCAATAACGACTGATATTAATGTCTAATCCGTAGTTTTTGAGGTCGTTTGGATGAATAGTGACACTACTGATGCACGTTAAGTCCAACTTCAGCCCCAGTATGGAAGAGGCCAGTGAAAAGATAGAGAAAAACCTCTACATGAGTAATGCCACTGAAGCAGCAATAACATTTCACAAAACCTGTTTAAAAGGAGGGTCTCCCACCAAAATATTAATAATGATTATATAATAATAATGTTTGGATAAAATGGGCAGTCACCAGAGTAATACCTGGATAAAAGAGACAGTCAGTACAGCAATATTTGGATAAGAGGGACAGGCAGTACAGCAGTACCTGGATAAATAGAACTGTCACCACATTAATTGTGGAGAAGAGAGAGAGAGTCAACACAGTAATGTCTGGGCGAAAGGAACAGCACATAATAATACCTGGATAAATGGGACAGTCAGCACAGTAATACCTGGATAATAGGAGCAGTCATCTCAGTAATAGTTGGATAAATGGGAAAGTCAGCAGAGTAATATGTGGATAAAAAGGGCAGTCACTAAAATAACTGTTTGGATAAGTAGGACAGTCACTACAGTAATACCTGGATACGTGGGACAGTCACTACAGTAATATATGGATAAAAGGGACAGTAGTACAGAAATTTCTGGGTAAAAGGTACAGTCACCACAATTACCAGAGTAATATTTGGATAATAAGGACAGTCAGCACTGTAATACCTGGATAAAAGGGACTCTCAGTACAAGGAGATGCAGGAGAAATTTTACAAGTTTCTTAACAGGTTCCCTGGGTAACGTATGGGGTAACCACTTGCTTGATCTAGACGAAGTTTGGCACGTGGCCATCATTTGACCCAACTTAGATAGATAATAAGGTAGGTTTCAAACCCGTACCTACTACCCCTTCCCATTCCTCCATCCTCCATTCCCCCTTCCCTCTTCCCTTTCCTTTCGTAACTCGTGTAGTAACCAATTGACCAAAGTAGACAAAATTTAGCACCTGGCCATCATTCGACCCAAATTTTATAATGGGTAGGTTTCAAATCCCTACCCCCTTCCCCTTTCCCCATCCCCCCTCCATCTTCCTTTTGTAACTTATGTGGTAAATAAACTCGAGTTTATCGTACCTCATTTCATGTACTCGATACCTTAGAAGTATATCATTGGAAATGTTTTTCTTTTCTCTAATTGATAATTCTGTCTTAAGGTTTGTGTTTAGATAGGTGGGATGTTTGCTTAGTGGTGGTGTCACTTTAGTAGGGATGTGTGTTTAGGTTTAGTGTGGGTAAACTGGAAAGTCACCACTGTAACATCTGGATAAAATCGACAGTCATCAAAATAATACCTGGATAAAAGAGACAGTCAGCACAGTAACATCCGAATAAAATGGACAGCCATCACAGTAATACAGTAATACCTGGATAGAAGGGTTAGTCACATTTCGTCATGCTATTCTCATTGTTTGTGCGCTATTATAATTATTTTCCACTGCAAACGGAGATCAAGCTTCTGAAAAGGGCCATTTATGAGCAATAACAAAAGCTGTATAATTTACATAAATATAATCCGTTGAGCGTTTTGAGAAAATTTTAGAACTAGAACTAGATATCCTGATATCCTACATAACCACGAACATCTCGTAGAAAAACATTGTTCGAGATCTTCAGTCAAAGAAAGATCACGTGTAGTTTGTGTAGGAGTTTTTTGCAGCATGCCTTTGGCCCCTAGCTCCTTCTTCATCTCACGTTCCACCTTCCTAACAATTGATTCGTAGAGCAACTATGAGATTTTCCTCCTGATACACCGTTCAAACCTTTTACTGTCAATTTCCATTTCAGCGCTGAATGACCTTATAGGCCCCAGTGCTTGGCCTTTGGCATAAATTCTATATTCAGTTCCGTTCAGTTCAGTTCCAATCCACGATACCTCGGAATCGTCGTTGGAAAGGCAGTGTGCCGAGGGCTCGAGACCCGGCGGTACCGATCCATTTATCACTTATAATTCCCCTTCGGTGATCATTCCCCATCGGAGATTTTCCAGAAATAGTGTGGATAGGTTATTAAACGACATTTGTAGGTTAATGCCTATTTATAAATCACGGTAACGTGATAAAAAATTCATATGTCCTCTATATATATATATATATATATATATGTATATATATATATATATTCCCCCCCCCCCCATAATATATATATATATATGTATGTATGTATGTATATGTGGAGTATAGTAGATATAGATATATAGATACATACTGCTGGAGGTAGAGTCAACCGCAAGGTACATATTCCAGCATACCAGACTGATAATTGCTCCGTAAATGTGAAAGTATGAACAGCAAACCGAACGACAACAACAAAAATGAAAAGAAGCAAGCACCGGAGATTACAAAATTCAGCTGCCATGAAGTCCAACTCTGCGGACAGACAAAATTTATTGCTTTCCATTCTGTGGTATTTGTTCTTCTCTCGGTGGTTTTGAGGCGTCTTTCTCACATTTTAGAATACTTTAAAAAAAAGCCGACATGGAAGTCTTATTTAGAGCTACTTTATCTTTTTCAATGGCATATATTTACGATCTCTCTATTTCTTTCTTTCCTTTTTGCAAAATATTGCGTGGAAAGTTATTGAATTTATGTCGGCGAAAATATGCTTTTCTTTTCTGTTCCAAGGTGGAGGGTTCTGTTGTAAAACGGGAATGATAAAGTGAAGAAAGCCGTTGAGAAGGGATGTTTGATTGATGGTTTTGTCACTCAGGGAGTGTAAATTATTATTTTTACTACTAAATAATTTCTTTGTTACCAACTATGATATTCTTTCATATACATATTTTGCGCTTTTATGTCGCTGTTTCTGACACGCACTTCAAGTATTTTTTTTTTTTTTTTACTTTATAATAGTACTTCCTATAGTTTTCATTGTTTAAACTATATGTACATTTTGGAGAATCCAATTGCCAATATTTAGATGATTTTTACACCTGAATCGTGTTCTTGATGGTACCCTTGAATAAATAATCGAATCCACATTGTTTTTCCCAATTTTATATCTCTCATGATGAAATTTCTCATTGCTTTTGTAAATTACGTTGTTAGAAGAGAAAACCAACTTTTACTTCTCTCTCTCTCTCTCTCTCTCTCTCTCTCTCTCTCTCTCTCTCTCTCAATCATATCCATTATTTTACATTGAATCATATTTTCATTATTTCATATTGCGCTTCAGTTTCTTGTTACGGAGGTAGAAAATTGAGTCTAGGTTATGAATCCTATACTTAATTTTGATAATAGTTATTGTATGAATATGTATATTTGCCACTTACAGTGGATAAAATCCTAACGTGCTAGAGAATGATTCGATAATATCATTCGCAATTCCGAAATTAGATATAGATGCTTTTCATTAGGAATATAGAACAAATTGAGACATTCGAAATTCTAATTTGATGTTATAATATGTTCAAGTGTTCTTATAGAATAACAATTTCTTGGTTTCAGTTAAGTGAGACATAATTATCACTTTTTAGTATTTGGCGACTTTTTTTAAAGAATATTTTCCTTATCAGTCTTTGATACCATCAAGCAACGGTTTTACATTCTTTCAAAAATAGCGAGAAGCCAGAATTCACCTGTGTTACGAACTCTGTAGGTGCCGCAGAGAATAAAGAATACAATATAACCATGGAACGTCTGCACATGCTGTAGGTCACATGTAACAAGCAACGCCGCTCCTGCTACCTTATGACTGCAACGCTTGTCAAATAAAAAAAAATAAAGTAAAATAAAATAGTGACCTCCTTTTCAGGTGTTGATGGTTAATCAGTTCGTAAGAATTGTTTATACCTTCCCCGACTCACAGAATGAAAAAGGATGTAAAAAAATCTAAAATCTTTAATAATTATTGATAGGACATCCGATTTGTTCACGAATAGTCTGAAGATTGTGTTAGAGAGAGAGAGAGAGAGAGAGTTCCCTTCCCAAAAACTCATATCTGAGTGGAAACGATAGGATGAAAACTGAGAGCTCATATGTGGCCAAGTTAATTTGAGCAAAATTCTCTTCCGGGCTCCATACAAGGGAAAAGAAAGTCTGGCTCCGGAGGTAGTGGGCGAAGGCATGATGGATATGAGGCTTCTCCTCTTGCCTCATCTTCACCATCTCTCTTATCTTCATTTCCTTTTCTTCTTATTCTTTTTCTTTCTAATTGCTTCCTTTCATGTCAAGTGGTTGTTGTGCGCTGATTGTATTTTTGATGAGAAGGACGAAGAATGGCTGGAGTGCTTTCGCTGCAGGTTAGTCGTGTCTCTGAAATGGGAATTTCTTTTCTCTGGTGACATTTTAGTGTATGAAAAAATCATTTTTTTTATGAAATCATTGTAGTATCTCATGAAATAAAGATTTTATTACTAAATTACAACAATTTTAGAAGCAGTCGATTTCAACTGTTTTATTACCTGATGTCTATATTGTAGGCTCTTAGAAATTGCTCTGTATTTAGACATCTCTTTTTACAGAGTCGTTTTGATTAGTGGAAGGACGTTGCAAACCCCAGCTCGTGCAGACCATGATTCCTGTATTTTTTTTTTGCTGTATATGTATTTGTTCTTAGTCTGTTATTAAGTAATTTGGACAAGAATCGATTAGAAATCTGTTTTCAGCGTATTTAGGACGTAGTGACTCTCTTTTCACTACTTGTCATTGGTGGATAAACTTCATTTAATTCATTTCCTGTTTCTATGTTATTTTTGTGGTTCTCAATAAGATTTACTTATTTCAATAGTTTGACACTAATCAGGTCTACTCGTACTTACTGAACTCATTATGTTATCGATCTTTTTATTTCCTTTTTTTATTTATTTAAGTTTGGGGCTGGCATTTTATACCATGTCACTATGATGAACTATTATTCTTGTATAAAATATTTAATGGTCGGATTTGTTATTCTTTTTTTTGTGCAAGGTTTTCCTCAGTGAAGTTTAAATTGTATTATGGACATTGTTAGTTCGCATTATAAACCTTTCAGTATGTACCGTCATGGAACGTTCTTTAAGTTGATATCTAAATTCCTCAATCAACCCTCTACAACTGATACGTATTTGCAATACTGTGGAGTTTTCTCCCAGGTACACCTTTAAATCGTTGTCTGTACTTCATCTTTATTTCCACTGCCTTAATCGTTGAATTGCTGAAAGTACCCGAGTACTCGGCTTGAAACCCGAAATATTAAGTGGATATAGTGATATATATATATATATATATATATATATATATATATATATATATATATATGTATGATATATATATATATATATATATATATATATATATGTGTAGATATATATATATATATAATAATATATATTAATCTATATAAGTATTATATATATATGAACACTTATTATATATATAATATATATATATATATATATATATATAATATAATAATATATAATATATGTATATATAATAATATATATTATATATATATATATAATATATATAATAAATACATAAATATATATAATATATATATATATATATTATATAATATATATATATAATACAATATATATATATATATATATATAATGAGAAGATATATATATATATATATATATATATATAGATATATATATATATATACATACATATATATATATATATATATATATATATATATATATATATATACATACATATATATATATATCTATATCTATATATATATATATATATATATATATATATCTATATATATACACTATATCCACTTAATATTTCGGGTTTCAAGCCGAGTACTCGGGTACTTTCAGCAATTCAACGATTAAGGCAGTGGAAATAAAGATGAAGTACAGACAACGATTTAAAGGTGTACCTGGGAGAAAACTCCACAGTATTGCAAATACGTAACAGTTGTAGAGGGTTGATTGAGGAATTGAGGAATATATATATACTATATATAGTATATATATATATATATATATATATATATATATATATATATATATATATATATATATATATATATATATATATATATATATATATATATATATATATATATATATATATTGCAGAGCTGGAGAAAGGAATGAAAGTAGTTGATCAACAACAGCCCCGAAATGTACAAACTGGATGAACTGCTTGTAAGCATTTTAGACAATTCGTTGCTGCTACAGGGGTGCCTTTGTAACAAATAATTAGTGTTTGTATCACTTGACCCTGGGGAGGTGTGGAAAACACATAAAAGCGCTTAAAGGTCAACTTTCATTCCTTTCTCCAGCTCTACGACAACATAAAATATCTTAAGTTTTATTGATAGATCTATATATTATAGTATATATATATATATATATAATATATATATATTATATACATATATATATATATATATATATATATATATATATATGGTATATGTTATATGTATATATATATATATATATATATATATATATATATCGTAATAGTAAATTTGCGATAGATTTGAGGATGAGCTTAATCATGTACGAGATTAGATGAGATTTACCCGTTAAACAAGAGAACTTTGGAGTCTCATGAAACAATGAAAGCCTACGGGTCTATTAGAAGGACTTTCTTGTATAACAGGCATGCATTGAAGTTTTCACAACTTATGAAATGAAACTTTCTCCGAATGAGATATAAATTTTGTGAAAGACATTTTGTTAAAATATTTGAAAATTACTTTATCTAGCGTTCGTAGTATTATCAAAATAATTAAAGTGGTTTATTGAACCTGAGAATTGTGTTGACGTGATAGGTGAAAGTATGCTTAAAATTTCTTTGCTTTACGTACACTTTCGTTCCTAGATTGTAAATTGTCACCTGTTCTTCGTCTCTATTTTTTACTACCATTACAACTTTTCTTTCTTAATTATTTGCCTGTCTGCTTATTCACATGTTTATCTCATTTGATTTATCTATCATACTTACACATTTTCCCTTTTATTAGATATACTGTCAACCTCTCAACCACCTTAACAGTCAACCAATTTACCTAATAACTGGCTTTGTATAACTTTTTTTACTCTTTACGTTCACCTCCTAACTCTTCCATGTCGACAGGAAGTTTACTCTGTTACCGGTTCAGGTTCACCTAACCTTACTCCTTTACCTCCTTTTGTGTGTGTGTGTGTGTGTGTGTGTGTGTGAAAGATTTATTGGCGAGCAACATCACCCTCACAGTTGAAAGCACTGGCTGTAAGCTCCCTGTCAACCTCGTGATTGATTAACAAAACGCATTCGCCTTGATCGTTATATTTCCTTTCTTTCGAGAGCCGTTTTGACTTGTATTAATATTTTCAGAAAGTCTTACTATGTATTTTGTAGTGACCAAAGAGTTTTGTACCTATAATATGCGTTGATGTGTGCATTAATACATATAGGAGAGAGAGAGAGAGAGAGTATCCACTATTAACGTGTGGCAGTTGTTACTGAAATTTTATTGGTTGTAATTTCATTCCACACAATCACCTAATATATGGATTGCCTGCTTGTTTAATGGTCTGCGCACAGTGCAGTAATCTAAGTTTCAAAATAAGATATGCAAAAAGGTGTAACTCTAAAATATAAAGTTCCATCTTAGGAAGGGTTTTTTATGATTCGATTACTGACTACAGGATTATTTCAGTCTCTGCAATCAATACAAATACGAAATACCACTCACAATCTTATGTCATCTAGAGTGTCATTCACTCAACTTTTTTCCTCTTTCAAACATTTTCTAACTCTCCTACCAGCATCCGCCGCTCTTATTTATCACCAACTAACGTAGTATTGTCAGTAAATTGCCATGCACTCCATAACCTTTTCTTAATCCACTTCACAACTTTTCATGGAATTTCTTTTAAGTTCCCTCTTACTTCATCCATGTAAAAATTATTCAACAACAACAGTAACAGTTTTACCTTGTTGAAGATTTGGGTGATGTCTATATTAGGGGAATGTAGTTGTATTTCTCTATAAATAATTGTAAATAGAATTTACATGTCAATTTACAGCTAAATACCCATGCGAAGGTATATTCCATCTACACCTAATCATTATTCCAACCGTCGAACTTTTTCATGAAGATTTTCCTTCTCAGTCGCCTGGGGTAATTTCATTTCGTAACTTGAAAACTGTTCCAATTTTGCCGCGAGTCTGTACAGCTGTGGAATTCCGAAAATTGCTTGGCGATATTCGGGACGGAAACGCGTAGTTAAATATCACCATATTATGTCAGGCTTTGCAGAAAAAGAGGAAAGACTGCGCTGGAAACGTTATTAGGAGAGCGATTTGAAGGTCATATTTTCTGTCATGATTCTCGCCTTTGCATTCAGAACTTATAACACAATAACATTATCTGTCTTTGCTACAGACTTCTATTGTGAGCTTTTATGCCTGTCAGGGGCTATGTTTAATTTAATTTGTATGCTGAAGGATTTGTATATTTCAGCATTTGTACCCGTCTCAAATGGCGGTGGTCGATTATCTACTCCATCGCTTTCCTATTTGACGTCTGACTCCTCTGTTTGCGTTGCTCACATAAAGATTCAGGTGATCTGTTCTCAACGATACTTATGCGATAACCATAAGTTTAATATAATCAATTACCATAGAATATGAATCTACTTCATAACCGAAATGTCAGCCAGCCAAGTGGAAATTGGAAATATAAATATTTGATTTTCCATTAACCTAGATCATAAGTTTAAATAACATAGCACAAGCGCACCCAACCAACAAATGCATAATGCAGAAGAAGAAAGACAGAATGGAAAAATCAGAATTTATCATTGATTATTATGTATATAATATATACAAGGTTTTGTTTGGGGGAAATGCAAATTATAGTTGATCCATACTTTTAACTGCAGTCAATTGAAAGCCATGCTGATTTGTTTTCAAAGATGAAGTAATCACAAGAAAAATACGTAAATTTGTGCAGGTTCTTTTTTCGCATGTGTATCGTAGTTCACGAAGGACTTAGATACAGATGAACAACTGATTAAGTAAACGTTTGAATGTACTCTGTGACTTCGTGCTCATTTATTTAATCTTTCAAGGGACCATTATTACTACAGTGCTCGTTGAATTTATAGCTGCCCTCTGGTGTGATAAAACTTTCGCTCCTTAACTTGGCCTTCAGTTGTTATTAATTAAGAAATGTCAATACAGTTAGCAAAGTACTATCAATTTCGTTTTTGGGAAGGAAAAATGCAATGCCTAGATCTAAAGTCATAAAGCTATGTATTTAGAATGCCAAAACGTTTCATTATTGCAACATCAGAGAGCATAACTTCGCGGAGAGTAGCATAAGAATACAAATATTCCCCCAGAAATTAGCTGCTTTGAAAGCGGATACCTGATTTCATATTTTGGAGCGTGCATCTACATTTCGTTTTGGTCTCAGGTTACCAGAGATGAGATAGGTCGTCATGACCATATTTCTTTTAAGAAGCTAGCAGAATAGAGTTGTATAGCGTTTTTGTTAAGATTTACTGTTAGTGTTTCATTTTTGAGGAACCTTTGTTGATTTTAGTCTTGCGCAATGGTTTCACAGTGAAATGAATGTAGGACAATGGTTATCATGGCACGACTCCCCAAATTACTGGAGACATAAGTGTGAAGTGTTTGAACCTCCTACAGTGTTGTGGACAATGATTTTCGCGCCGACACAACCATGTCCAATTAACACTCAAGAGACGCGGTGCCGATGGAAAATTGATCCCTTTTCTAATAAACACTCAAAAGATGCGGTGCCGTTGGGGGGGCCGATGGAAAATTGATGCTTCCGAAAAGGCTAACTGATTAAAAATATGATGATTTAAGGCTTATCCTAAGTAATAATATGGCAGCCGACTTACGAGTGTACGTTCGTCTTCACCTTAATTCCTCTCAATCATCTTGCCTTAGGATTGTCCTCCATGCCATTTGCCTCATCAGTCAATCCCATCAAGTATCTCTCTCTTCTGGTGTGAAACTATACTGCTATTCCTACCAGATGGATCATGTGTCAGAGTCCTTTGATTTCTATTCCAGGGTGTTTTCAACTTGCGCCCTCATGAGTTTACTTGATGCCTCTGGAGAGGATATGTCGGAATATCTCGAGCTTCCAGAAAAGCATCCTTAAATCGAAGTATGAGCTCTCCGGTTTCAAAAGATCTTATATTGTGATCGCAGTTGTTGTTTTCGTCTGTTAAAACGTTTTCAGAACATTTCAGCTTCTGTTATACTTATTATTATTCCGTTTGTTACAAAGTTTTGTTTTATCAACTTTTGTCAATATGCAAAATAAATATTGAATGCGATCAGTTTAAAATTTTGTAGAGGGGCTCGTTCACCTCAGCGGATGACAAACCTCCAGTCACTTTGTGTAAAGCAGGCAGTTCTGAAGTTAAGCAACCAAACTGCCTCCACCCCTCTTTTATTAGCATAAGTTTACCCTGGACTTCTAACGTTTCTCCTTGTCGTCACTCGTATTATTTCTTTCCACTTGGATGGTAATATCTTTCTCCTGGCATTTTAAACTGAATGTTTTGTATTTGTTGATTGCCACTATCCATCCTTATATATATATATATATATATATATATATATATATATATATATATATATATATATATAAATATATATATATATATATATATATATATATATATATATATATATATATGTATATATATATATATATATATATATATATATATATATATATATATATATATATATATATATATATATATATATATATATATATATATATATATATATATATATATATATATATATATATATATATATATAATATATATATATATATATATATATATATATAATGTATATATGTTTGTGTGCATGTGCCTGTACACTTCCTCTTAGTGTCCTGTAAAACGAACATACGTGCGTATGATTACCCCCCAATCCCACTTCTACACCAGAAAGCTAATACAGGAAGATCATCCTCATTTCATTATTAAGGCATTATTCACTGTTGTTAAGCAAATTGAGTGTCTATGGTCTGATTGGTACTGTGTTCGGTAGCATATATTTGGTGGTCGGTTATTCGTTACTAATTAATAATAATAATAATAATAATAATAATAATAATAATAATAATATGAAGGTAGGAGACCCTCTCTCAAACATGTTTTGTTAAAGATGATGGCAGCATCAGTGGAATTGATTTTATATATGGTCTTTTCAATTCTTCTTATTATTCTCTTCTCATCAGGGCTGATATTTGCTAATAGCTGGCCGATGTTCATATCTCGGTGAAAGAAATGTTTTCTAAAAATAATAATTTATTGATATGATAACAAAGTGGTTAACAAATCTTAGTCTAAGGGTGTAACGGAATTCCAACGTTTCCAACCGTATCATCGGTTTATTTTCAAGGAAAGGTGAGCTTGAACTGATTGAAATGGGGTCGTTCGGCGGTATTTATTGTGTCCCAGGTGCTCTGTCTGATGGGCGCTGCATTTTCATTGCTGAACAGAGGATTAAGACCCTGAGTCAAGCCGTCTTGCAGAGGTGGAAGCTCGCACTGCTCTTCTCGTGCGGACGCTGGAGACTGGGAGCGTAGTATTGGGAAGGTCATTGCCGATAGACGGGGGCACCTGATTGGCCCGTTCGATCGGCTCTATGGTGCTGGCGGGCGGCGCCCTTCGTGCCACCGTCGGGAGGAGTGAAGTCTCTTGGGTGGTGTTGAGGCTGGGTCTCTCCTTCCCGATGTGTAGGGCCTCCAAGAGGCGGAGGCGACGGTGGTCTGCTGCCTTATCGATAATTCTGATATTAGGAATAATGTCATTCCTAATTATCCTGGTATTGTGGACGTTTTTGGCATGATTATGGATGGCGCCTTCCTGAGCGTGGCAGGATATCCTCTTCGAAAATCGCATAGTCGTCATACCAATGTAAGCGCCGGGGCATTCCCGGACAGGGCATTTGTACTGGTAGACAACGTTAGTTTTCTTGAGAGGGTCCTGCAACACGGGGGCTGGATTGTTTTTCATAATCAGGCCACTGGTCTTCTTGTTCTTGTAGTAAATTATTAGTTTCACTTTTTTCGCAGGGTCCGTGGGGGAGACGTTCCTTTCTATGATGGTACGAAGGGCTCGCTCGTCCTCTTTGTATTTCTTATGAAATACTCCCTTGTAAAAGAGAGTGACGTCTTCAAGGGCGGCGGGACGAGGCTCCTGCTGATACCACTTATCGATGTTTCTGCGAATGCATTTAGTGATGTCCCGGTTGGAATACCCGTTGTTAATTAAAACTTGGGCAACACGTTCTAATTCAGTGTGCGGGTATTCCAACCGGGACATCACTAAATGCATTCGCAGAAACATCGATAAGTGGTATCAGCAGGTGGAGCCTCGTCCCGCCGCCCTTGAAGACGTCACTCTCTTTTACAAGGGAGTATTTCATAAGAAATACAAAGAGGACGAGCGAGCCCTTCGTACCATCATAGAAAGGAACGTCTCCCCCACGGACCCTGCGAAAAAGTGAAACTAATAATTTACTACAAGAACAAGAAGACCAGTGGCCTGATTATGAAAAACAATCCAGCCCCCGTGTTGCAGGACCCTCTCAAGAAAACTAACGTTGTCTACCAGTACAAATGCCCTGTCCGGGAATGCCCCGGCGCTTACATTGGTATGACGACTATGCGATTTTCGAAGAGGATATCCTGCCACGCTCAGGAAGGCGCCATCCATAATCATGCCAAAAACGTCCACAATACCAGGATAATTAGGAATGACATTATTCCTAATATCAGAATTATCGATAAGGCAGCAGACCACCGTCGCCTCCGCCTCTTGGAGGCCCTACACATCGGGAAGGAGAGACCCAGCCTCAACACCACCCAAGAGACTTCACTCCTCCCGACGGTGGCACGAAGGGCGCCGCCCGCCAGCACCATAGAGCCGATCGAACGGGCCAATCAGGTGCCCCCGTCTATCGGCAATGACCTTCCCAATACTACGCTCCCAGTCTCCAGCGTCCGCACGAGAAGAGCAGTGCGAGCTTCCACCTCTGCAAGACGGCTTGACTCAGGGACTTAATCCTCTGTTCAGCCAATGAAAATGCAGCGCCCATCAGACGAGCACCTGGGACACAATAAATACCGCCGAACGACCCCATTTCAATCAGTTCAAGCTCACCTTTCCTTGAAAATGAACCGATGATACGGTTGGAAACGTTGGAATTCCGTTACACCCTTAGACTAAGATTTGTTAACCACTTTTGTTATCATATCAATAAATTATTTTTAGAAAACATTTCTTTCACCGAGATATGAACATCGGCCAGCTATTAGCAAATATCAGCCCTGATGAGAAGAGAATAATAAGAAGAATTGAAAAGACCATATATAAAATCAATTCCACTGATGCTGCCATCATCTTAACAATAATAATAATAATAATAATAATAATAAAAAATCTTGGACATACATGGTTAATTATTGTCAGACGTGTAAAACCGTATATTTCTTGCAAATACTACTGGAATACTTAGTTAATCAGCATATGCTCATGAAAGCAATGTTGCTCAAACAAAAGTTGCTTTTCACGATTTGCGATTACTTAACAGGAGCCGCTACCGACCCACTGTTGTTTAGGGACCAGCACTTGCCTGCGTGGCCACCAAATGTCACAGTGGTTTTCCTCTGGTCCGTAATTTCTTTGCTTACAGTTATGGATAATATTTTGTAGATTCATTCCTTCCCACAATTTGCAACCTTTATGCTCTTCGAATGGAAAGGGGCGTTACGTTGTCATTTATGGTGGTATCAGTACTCTCTCTCTCTCTCTTTCTCTCTGTTATTACAGGCCCATTCTGGTGATGCAGTACAATGCAGTTCTGGAGTATTCCAGAAGGTCTGAATAATTTGGTGATCATTTTGTCTTTATTAAGGATATTTCACGTCGAGATAAATGATTTCTGGTAATAATACTCTTCGGCAAATGATTGTGACAAAGCGGGAGAGTTGGTTATTGAATTCAGCTGTGGGGGTACCCGAAAACACGGAAAGTGGTTGATTTGCTCATTCTTCTGCTTAATGTGGACTTAATAATGTCTCATAAATAGTAAGTGGAAAAGAAAAAAACTTAACACTATTCAGATTATCGTTACCCGTAAATATTTGGCTGTTCCTACCATTTCTTTTTTGCTTTGTTCTCCAAATATTGGGTAGGGCTTTCTGTTGTACTTTTTTAATGATAAAAAAAACTTTTTCGATTTTTAAGCTTCCATCTCAATTTTCTAATATTATGCACTTTAACATACTTATTATATGTGCATTTCTGTGTATCATCTTTGTCTGCGGTAACTGATGCTGTTTATCTGGCCCTTTTTCGAGTATTCTTCTCGAACTGTGGTGCTTGATGTAGGTAATGCTGTTATTTCAGATCTGAATAGGACCTTACAATTGTCAGAAAAAAAATGAGCTTGTAAAGATGTTTCAAAGGCCACATTCAATATTTTTGTTTCGCATTCTTTCCACTTTGATAAAGTGAAAATTTAACCTCTTCAATCTGTCAGCATCTTGAACTTAAAAAGGTATAATCGAGCTGTGAATCTGAAAATAGTCTGTACTTCATAAACTTTACTATTTCGTACTCTTCAAAAATTCTTTTATAGCTGCCAGGTTGACCCCTTTCTATAGAAAGTCTCAATTTTTTTAATGTATGGCCTACCATAATTAATGGCTTTATCCGGGACATGATTTCAGTTAGTACCATTAAACAAAAGTTCATATACATACGGGGTTCATTGAAAGCCTTACGCTATATCAACGTTAGATGTCTACTGTAGATTCGCTGCAGTAGTATTACCGTTCCTAACAACAACTACCGTATCTCAATCATTATGAACATGAAAATAATTATGTGGCCCAATCAAGCAAAACTCTTAAAAGATGAAATTTATTCCAGAATACGAGAACCTCAACAAACGCAGCTTGCCAAACAACCGTGTTGTTATTCTCAATAACAAAAGAACCGCTAAATTCCGAATAGGCACCATCAATCTAACTAGAGGCTTTCGCTTCTGTTATATAGAACTGAAAAAACCTTTACAAAGCAACAGCTTGAAAAATATTCACTATTTCGTTTACTGTTGCTGTCGGTTTTAACGAGAGGGCCAACACAAACAGCTGGTGTGTGTGCTTTTTTACCTTGTTTCTAGTTGGACTAGATTGGTAATTCGTTCAATCTGCTCAGTGTCATTAGATTTGCTAATCTCCAGATAGCTTTCTCCCATTCTCGCCCTCCTCTGTTTTATTCAGGTTTATTAAACATGAAATTGCGTGAAGTGTGAATGCTGCGAAATTCTCCTGGAAAGAAATTAAGTTCGGAATTTGGATTTTGAAAACACTTGAAATGAAGGTTAAGTATTTGTCCTGTTTATAAAATGTATTTATATTTATACGATGAGTAAAATTTCTCGCTTCTCTCCCTATGTAACCCTGTGTGCAAAGTTCCGTGCTATATTGTCATGTTCATTCTGACACCGTGCTAATATTGTGTCTTATTGGCTCTCTATTCAGTTTAAACTCTTATACTATGTCGTTCTCATTAGCTTAGGTTTGTGATGACTTTGAAAGTTCCTCTTATTTGATTTATAGTTATGTAAACAGCTTGTTTTCCCCCGTTCAGCCTATATTATTTATACTGCCAGCGGGTGTCGAACTTTCCAAAGCTTTATAATTTGCTCCGATATCTTATGTAAACTGCTATTTACAATTCCTCTCAGACTTTGTTTACACTGCCCTATTTATGTTGGAATTCTGAACAGCTTATGAGAAATAGCTCTATATTGGCTGACTTTTATACTGATACCATATAAAAAGAACTAATTAGCTGTATACTGCTAGAAATATTTTAAGGTAAAATTAATTTGTTTAATTTATCATTACAGAACACGGGAAATAATCGCAGAGGTTCAAATTAATACAGAAGAAAAACTAGCAGTCTCTTACTTCAGAACATGATTTTTGAATGTCAGCTTCGAGGCTCACAGGACTAGGGTAAGTGTTATAAATAAGTATTCTGTTATACCCGGACGTTCATGTGAACTGAGTATATGTATATGATCAATCAACAAACGCCCCCCCCCCCTCCTCAACCCCCCCTGTTACGATATCTTGTCCTGCTCTGATATATAGACACACAAAAAACACACGCACGCTTTATCAACACCTGACTCGAAAATCCCTTTTTATAAATTACTGCAGTTAAATGGGTCAAAAACAATGCCGCTTCACAGACATTGTGGACTAATTACCTTTACTCTGACAATCATGTGTAAGACAATTTTGAAGGTATTAGATTTCACAATCATTGCCAAATACATCTCCCATACCTCTATGACAAACATTTTGAAAACCTATAATATATATATATATATATATATATATATATATATATATATATATATATATATATATAATATATATATATATATATGTGTGTGTGTGTGTGTGTGTGTGTGTGTGTGTGTGTGTGTGTGTGTGTGTGTGTAAAATAGAAGTAATTTTCTGTTCAAGCTGTCGGTAAAGTATATCAAAATAAATATTGTATTCATTGTCGTATTTGTTTGTCTGGAATAAAGGTGAGAAAAATTTAAATTAATTAAAGGAAAGCTATCTTCATTGAATTCCAGATCTGCTTCAAAATCCAGAAGCTTTATTTCGATGTCGTGAATTCTGAAGCTGCATATTAGCCTCAATTGTCTATTTTTGAAATATTGATTTCATAATGCTGGTGATTTTTTTTTCCATAGTGATTTTTCTTTCGTGTCCCTTCTTGGCGAAATCAAATCAAGGGCTTTTTACTTGGTCAGTGACTCTTTCACTTATTTTCTAGAACCTACTTTTCTGTATGACTATTTTTCTCCCTCCCACTTATTGTCTTTTCCTGAAATTTATAACCTTCAGCGTAACGCAAGAAAGGTCTCCTTCATACTGTCAAACACGTCATTTATAATTAGACACGAATCATCCGTAATGAAAAAGTAAAATAGTGCTAGCGAAGCTTGCGAGGCGAAGTTTGGGACGACCGAAGAAAGATTTTCTGGGGGTTGGTTGAAAGAGGTGGAGCCGAATAGAATAATTAATGGAATGTGGCTTTTCAGATTCGAGTGTAAAAGAAGAAAGATTATTGTTGCCGGACTGTAATTGAAGATAGGAAAGATTAATAGGCGACAGGAAGGCGACGCAAGTATTGTTGTAAGATAATTGATATGCTAGCGTGGAAGCCAAGGCAATGGTAAACGACTGACTTTAATGAACTTTTATGAAAGCGAAACACTGAAAGCACTGGTCAGGAGAATCAGGGAGCTGAGCTCCTTGATTTAGAAATTATATTCAACTTAGTCAAGCAGTAAATTGACATTCAGAATTTTGTTGACTGCCAGAGAATTGCAGAGAACTTGCATTTGTAATTTTAGTTAAAGGACAGAGTGTAACTGACGGTTAGTTCAGTTACAAATTTATTTTTGTTGAGTACACGGTACTGATGAAGAAATAAGTAAAAATCGAGTTAATTCGAACTCCAAAAGCATCACAGAAGAGGCGCTCAGGTCGGCAGAGAAGATGCAGGAATTTGGAAAAGCCTATATCCGGAAAGTCAATGATATAGCGTAATATAATGAATAGCGCAGCTACTTAAAATATAAAAGTGATCGTGAAACAATATATAAGCTTATCGTAACTGTAGTCGGGAGCCTTAAATGACATCTGATGAATGAATTAGTATGCAGTGAAGTCAATCTGAGGCTTCTCTTAGTCAGTCGTCATTCAAGCCTCTCTAAGACGTCTGCCAGGATAGATTCAATGGCATTTGAATTTAAATACAGTGTAAAGGGTTGGAGGGGGGTGGCTTAAATACAGCGTTTATTTAAATAAATAATCATTGCTCGCAGTGTAATGGATCTTGAAGAGGAACACATACGCGCATAGACATAAAAGCCATATGGTTCAGTGCAGTGAAAGGCAAGCATTTTAAACAAAGTAGAAGGAGATGTGCAAAGGTATGATACCACGACCACGAAAATGAAATGTAAAAGATCGACAGTGTATACATTTCCTGAAAACACCTAAAAAAATTGTTCTGTCGTTATCCAAAGATTAAGTACAATATGACATAGCTTATGAAATTAATCTAAGTAAAGATATATGTATATATAGTATATTATTATATATATATATATATTATTATTATATATATTATATATATAATATATATATATATATATATATATATATATTATATATATATATATATATATATGAAATTATGAAATTATAATAGCAACAATGCCCTCTTAATTTCTC
>NC_087210.1:21618348-21628348 GCF_015104395.2 Macrobrachium nipponense
TTTTGGAGTAAGTGTGGCAATCAAATGAGATTTAAAAGAAGATGGGTCGTTTTCGAGCTGCTTGATATTAGCAGGCAGGACGGTTCCAGAACATGGGACCACACACACCTAGACGCCTCGCTCCCGTATCGGTGAAAGTTCTCGGACATATAAGTGATCCTGGTGCCTCGTGTTTAATGTTCTCAGTACGATTCTGGCCTACCGTTGGCAAGGAAAATAGCCATTCTGGCAGAAGTTTATTTCTGATTTTGTAGATCAAGAGGCATATATCGTAAAAGTACTTCTGCTCCATCCGTAGCCAATTCAGTTTTTCAAACATTGGAGTAACATGGTCCTGTTTTCGGGCACCTCCAACGGCGACCTTTGCGGCAAAATTTTGTATTTTCTTGACCCTTTCCAACTGGGTTTTATTGGTCGAACCCCAGACCCGCAAGCAGTAGTTCAGGACACTCAGTACCAACGACTGTACCACCATGACTCGACAGTCTGGCTCAAATCTATCACTCACTCTGTTAAGATATAACAGGATGCCAGTTACCTTTTTGCGTAGTTCGTCAATATGTGCATTAAAAGTCATGCTACAATCATGAAAACTCCTAGGTTTTTAACTGTGTGTGACGGAACAAGTGTCACATTACTGAATTTTATGTTCGTGTTCTCCGGGGATGCGAGAGATATACTGTCTTGATGCCAAGAAAATGACCTGGGTCTTGCCTTCGTTAAGTAATAGGCCGTTACTATTAAAATAATATTTTGCAGTAGTCAATATATTTTCGGCTCTCTTTATCAAATCATCGAGGTTTTTCAAGTCCCCAGTCAGCAAAATCTGTGTATCGTCAGCATAAATAACAAGAAGTCCATCCCGTATATGTAGTGGTAGATCATTGATATAGATCAAAAACAGCAATGGGCCCAAAATCGACCCCTGGGGTACACCAAAAGATATCTCCTCAGGAGAGGATAGAATTGAATTAACACGAACAGATTGGAAGCGATTGCTCACATAATTTTTGAACCAAAAAGAGTCGACATTGACTTTAGCTAATTTATTTATTAGAATCTGATGATTAACGCTGTCAAACTCTTTGGATAGATCCAATAATAACAGGAGAGATAATTTCTTCATTTCTATATTTTCATATATTTTTATTGGTAACTGTAAGTAGCGCAGTTTCTGTTGAAAGATTGGGTCTAAAACCATGTTGCTCGTTAACTAGTAAATTATTTGAGTCAAGGTAAGACATCAGTTGAATGGCAATTATTTCTCGAGTATTTTTGAGATGACAGGCAACAGGAGATATTGGTCTATAATTTCCAACGTTTTCAGTGTCTCCACTTTTGTAAACGGGAACTACGTAAGGATGTTTCCAAAGGTCAGGGTAGTTACCTGTAACAATTGAGGTGTTGACAATAACAAGAATGTAGAATATTGTAACGGGCAGAGAGTCAATCAAAAATCGAAACGGAATTCCGTCAGAACCACAAGAGTTTTTGGGTTTCAGATGTTTTATTACAAGAATCAGAGTGTCCATATCAACTGGCTGAGGTCGGAATTTATTTATTGTAAATAATGATGTAGAGGGCTGATCATAATGGAGTTGATTGTTATTGCAGATATTTTCTTGTGATCTGGCGTACGTTTCCCTTCCTATATTGGCAAAATATTGATTAGAATCATCTGCTCTCTTCTGAGCATCATGTCTGTGGTTTCAAGTGATCCCCCAGGAGGAGACTTTTTGTTCGGAGGTATTATTTTATTGATGACATTCCATGTTCCCCTCATATTACCCTTACATTTGGAGAATTCTTCCTTATAATATAGTTTTTCTTCTTATTAGACAGCATTGCTTAACGTGTTTCTTTTCCCTTTTGTAACTACTTTCAACATTTAGGTCTTGTCTATTTATTTTAAGTTCCTTTTGTATATTGTCCCTAGATCTCATTGCATCTTTAACCTTTCGGTGTCGATCCAAGGAGCAGGCGGGTGTCTCATTACCTTCGTAATAAAAGGAGCACAGACGCCCAAACATTCACAAAAGTAACGTTAAAAATATGGACCTGATAGTGTACATCATCAGTAAAAAATAAAATTGTATTTAAGGAACAGCAGTCATTTAAGAGAAGTTCACAGAGGTAATTCTGCGAATAATTCTTGAGACAACGAAATGTCTAACAGTTGGAGGCGCTTTTCTTTTCTGATGTTTATATTTGTAGTTAACAGTTCATGATCACCAACTGAGCAAGGCAAGACATCAGAATGTACAACGAAATTAGGTCTATTGGTAATAATTAGTCCAAGAGAGTTGAGGAGGTCGTTGTAAATACGAGTTGGTTTTGTTGCCAATTGGCTCAAGTGGAGGGTTTTTATAATGTTGCCCATTCTATTATTTGGGGAGAGGAGGTTATCATTGAAGTCACCTAGAATTAAGAGAGGTTTGTTTCTCAAGCACATGGATCCAACACATCACAAAGATAATCATAGCTATCGTTTAGGGCATGGGGATGACGGTATACATAGCCTATGATAAAGGAGGGAAATTTATTATATTGAACTGACATCCAAAGATCCTCGATATGCCGTGGTCTCACGAGTTCAGGTGTCAGTAGCTTCACCCTCAAATGGCGTCTAACATAGATACACACTCCCCCACCTCTCCCCCCATCACTACGATAGATAGAGAACTCGGGGATTTCAATGAAATTGCTATGTATTTCAGGTAAAAGCCACGATTCACTTATACACATGATATCAACATTCCTGTTATTTGTTAAGAATTCGACGTCATCAAAATTACCTAGAGGGATTGTGCGTTTTATATGCTCCAACGGTAAGTCGATCTGTTGGAGTGTCATGACAGGGAGGAAGTAATTGCTATTCCCTATCTTGATTATCTTGTTTTGTGTCCATCTCTTACACCTGTCACATCTAATCCTACGATAAAACTGGCATTGAAAACAAAAGAGCATGACCGGTTCACCGCAGTTATAACAAGGGCGACGTCGCGATAGATTTACTGCTTCACCGGTCTGAGTTTGCCCGTATTTATAAACCGGCAAAATTAGTAGCCGAGTTTCTTTGCCACGCCCCACCCAAAGAAAAGCTGTGACGGCCATGATGATCACCCTCCGATATTTTGATCTTTATTACATTTATCTCATGTCTTCAGTCCATATATGATCTTTATTACATTGATCTTATACCTTCCCTTTTGTTTTTAGGTTCGTTTCTAAGAAACTTCTTGATAAACGTTGCAGAGGAGAGCAACTGAACTGTTGTTATTAACAAATAATGGAAGTCAGCAACAGCCCTGAAATCACCCTTCTAAGAAGAGAGGGCAGCATTTTAGTCAGAACAAACGGCACAGAATTTATGTACGTGTTATACTAACAATCAAACAAACATAAAATATTCAGATATGTACATTATCCGATAGAAGGGAATTTGAGTATTAAAATGAAGGCATATCATCCATATTGCGCGAATCCAGGGCAGTATCCGTGGATTGCCTCGTTAACTAATGGGCCTGTACTAATCTGGGCGTTTATCAGATTTTCCGGTGATTTCACATTCCGGATTTAGAGCAAGCAATATCGTCCATCAGGAGATAATGTATTTCACTGGGGTTTTAACATACCTATTATGAATGAAGAAGACAGACGTCAATACATCATGGTATCGGGTAAAAATAGTTTGTTTATCTGTTTTAGTAAATAAGGTGTCTTTATTTTTTTTTTTTTTTTTTTTTTTTTTTTTTTTTTTTGTTTTTTTTTTTTTTTTTTTTTTTTTTTTTTTTTTTTTGCATTTTATTTTACACTTAAAATATGCAGAATTTTAGGATACATTTCCAATTTACTTTGGTGGAACTGAATGGAAGATTCGTAAAAACCATCATCATTCTTAATTTGAGTGTTCAAACAAACGGATATTTCCTGATGGATATAATTGGTAGCGTTTACACACACTTCGTGTATACACAATCGAGGTTACACACACCTGGCAAAATAAGTGTTATTAAGTGAAATGATGGATTAGAGTGCTTCAGAGGCTTTGTTAAGTAGAAAGAACACTGATCTAATTGGGCGAATAGAAAGAAAAATTTGCGGATGTTTGAAGAGAGGAGAATAGACCGGCAGCCCGGACCATTGAGATACACGAACGAGATACCGACTGTAACCCCTACTGGTATTTAGGAGTAGACTTGTAAACAGTGAAACTGACCGTCTGCGAAAATATATGGTGGCTTACTTAACAAGCACCACTAATTGCTCGTTAGATTTTGGGTCTAGATCCATATATGAGATACCAGATGAAACAAATATATAATATATCTCCAGACTCTACTGATTATAGAATGACCAGTGACAGACATTTTGGAGGGTGGGTTCCCCCTGACAGACGCACTGAAAAGGGGGCGTTAATTGGATCTAGATCCAACTTAGGAGATACCGAGTAAAATTTACACTACAATAGCACTGCACATCCTAGAATACTGTGGTGGTAATGACAGACGTTTTAGTGGGTGGTTACCCCCTGACAGACGCCCCACAACGAGTGGGGAGGGGGAGGCAGGATCTACATCCTACATTTGGAGTTACAGTAAAAAGTAAAATTTTGTACTACAATTGCACTGCACATCTAGAATGCTGTGATGGTAATGCCAGACATTTTAGTGTGTAGTTACCCCCTGACAGACACCCCACAACGAGTGAGGAGGGGGGGCGGGAGACAGAATCTACATCTAACATGGAGATACCAAGTAAAATCCGTACTACAATAGTTCTGCACATCCTAGAGTACTGTGGTGGTAATACCAGACATTTTAGTGGGTAGTTTACCCCCTGAGAGACACCCCACAACGAGTGGGGGGGTAGGGGGAATGGGAGGGGGAGACAGGATCTCCATCCAAAATCTGAGACACTAAGTAAAATTTGTACTACAATAACACTTGCACGTCTTAGAATGCTGTGATGGTAATACCAGACATATTAGCAGGTGGTTACCCCTGACAGACACCCACAACAATGAGTGAGTGGGAGGGGGAGGGGGAGACAGGAACTGCATCCAACATTGGAGATACCAAATAAAAATTTGTACTACAATAGCACTTCATATCCTAGAATGCTGTGATGGTAATGACAGCCATTTTAGTGGGTGGTTTCCCCCTCCCCCCCTACAGACACACCCTAACATGTGGGCAGGGGGAAGGGCAAGCCCTGATAATGAATGTCTAGATTAGTATAGTGGGCTACTATTGACCCGTATTATACATTATCGTGATATATTTAATAAATAGTTTTTATCCTTTCTATATCCTTTTGTATTTATCTAACAGTGTTTCCCAACCTTTGGACACTTTGAGGAACCCCTGAGTACAATTTTCCTCATCCCAAGGAACCCCAATACACACACACACATACACACACACACACACACACACACACACACACACATATATATAATATATATATATATATATATATATATATATATATATTATATATGTAAGCATTTTTATTAATTACCTTTAGTAAAACAGAAGGAAAAAATCTCGCACGATATGTTACGGATAAAGTAAATTATAGGACTACGATTTCTCACGCCATGTTTTAACGAAAAATATATAATTATAAAAATAACAAATAATTAAATAAAACATGAATTCTACGGAACACCCGGCGATCGTTCACGGAACCCTAAGGTTCCTAGGAACCCCGGTTGACGATGGCTGATCTAACACAAAAATAATTTATTTGTTTCATATAAATAACAGTCATCAGTAGGCCCATAATAATTCAGTCATATTATTATTTTGTCAAGCAAGCAACTGACTTCAATTATAGTAGGGGAGCCCGGGGCTAGTTGGCTACAGGGGTAAGTTGACATACTCATCATGACTTTAAAGTTTACCAATAGGATGACTCTAATACATATACTGTGTAATTGCCACGTGGTTGCTTCAATTACCAGCAAAATTCTGTAGAGATAGAACGTAGGAGCTCGAATTTATGATACAATTTTTTATTTTGAGGTAGTAAGTAAATATTTTTAATCTTTCTGTTTATTTGCTATAACATCTATACATCATTAAAGATAGTTTTCATGATAGCATAGTTTTCCTTTGGTTTAAAGATTCTATAGCATTAAAATTATTAATTCAAGGCTTCTTGGTGTGGACTGGTAATCGTTTTTGTTCCAAATGGTAGGGATGGGCAAGTTGGCTCAAAATAAATGGGGCAAGTTGGCACACGTTATTTGATAACAATAGTAAGCCTATTTATTTATATAATTTACGTTTTGTTTCGGATTTTTGGGAGGATAATGAGATTAGTGTTCTTAGTTTCCTCCACATTGTTCTCACAAGTTGCAGCCCCTGGATGTTAGTGTTTATAGACATCTGAAGAAATGTGTTAACAGGGCATGTGATTCTTGGATGACTGGTAATCCAGGATCAAGTATGCCCATCTGTGACATTCCTGGTAAAGTTTCCTCGGCTTTACCTCTAGCTGTCACTTATTCTGATGTTTTCAATTGGTTTAGGATTGATGGAATTTCAACTTTGAATTACAGACTATTTCAAGATTTGGATTTTACGGGTGGTTATGTAACAGAGATGTCCGAAAAGACACATGGGCTTCAGATCAGTCATCAGCGTGATACAGAGTTTAAGAAACTGCTCTTGTTTATCCAGAAGAAAGCTCAGACTGAAGAGAGCCTGTGTTTGGTTTGGTAAGCCAGGAGAAAGTGTGGGTCCAGTGCAGGGCATGAAGACTATGACGAGGATTTATTTCACACCTGCCACAATTACAACTAGATGATGATCTGAAGTAATACTAATACCTTATATTTTGTATTTTGGAAATTCAGAGGGTATTTTTGCTAGTTGATTTAAATGCAATGTAGTAGTTTTCTTTTAATTATCAATGTGCCAACTTACCCCATAATGTGTGCCAACTTACCCCGTGGGTCAAGTGGCACGCAAAGTTATTTTTTTTCTAAAGCTTATTGTTATCTTATCTTGAAAGCAAACAACAATTATTTTGCTCTATGATTAAGAAGAATGTTATTTTTTTCAATGGTGGTAAGAATTTGGCAAAAAGTTTGTTTTATATTCGCAATAATCAAAATTGTAAAAAAGTGTGCCAAAAAACTAGCCCAGGCCCAGTCTCCCTACTCGCTTTAGCTTTGTTTACGATATGAAAATTAATGTAGCGGTGGTTGGAAGACTGACACTATAAAGTAGCATATAAGTTCTTATAATTATTAGAGTTATTCCTGTAAAATGTCTATGTACATACCATTTGTTAAATAGAGTTACGCACCCATTAAATAGATACTAATACATATGTAATATATACGGTATAGTCAGGGTACAGATCATAATAATTGTGCTACAGCCTACTCGGTTTGTTTTATCGAAGCAGGACTACCTTCTTTTGGTTTCAACTGACTTTCATGCTAATGAAATCATGGATACATTTTGTATCATCAGTTTTATGAATGAATATTGTTGTTACTATAGTTCGATTTTTTTTTCGGCTGGTGTAAAATTCGTCAAACATAATACCACCTGGCTGAGGAAGGACACAGAGGATCTCTATTTTTTAAACAATATCTCTACACACCAAGTTATTTCGAACATTTCCATTCTCTCAAGAAGATTATGAATAAATACAGCAAACTAGACCAAAACACAAATTACCTTGCATTAATGTAAAGAAAACAAGAGAAATGAAAAATTAGTGCGATTTGTCAATTTTTCTATCGTTAATGTTTATGAGTCGGTGTTTAGCGAATTGTTAGGGTTAGTGAGTATGCGTTTAGTGAATGTTTATGAGTAAGTTTTTGATGAATGTTTAGGGTTTAGTGACTGTTTAATGTGTCAGTATTCAGTGAATGTTTACCGAGTCTTTAGGGTTTAGTGAAGTGTGATGTTTATTGTGTAAGTATTCAGTGAATGTTTTGTCTTAAGGGTTTTAGTAAATGTTTTGTGAATATAAGTGAACGTTTAGTGAATGTCTTGTGAATGGTAGTGTTTAGTGAATATTTAGTGTGTAAGTATTCAGTGAGTGTTTAGGGTTTTAGTGAAAGTTTTGCGAATTTTAAGTGAGCGTTTAGTGAATGCCTTGAGAATGTTAGTGATTAGCAAATGTTTAGTATGTTAGTGTTTATTAACTTTTTAATGAGTGGATGTTCATTCACTGTTTAGTATTTAATAAGTATTTAGGGTTTGGAAAGCTAGTATTTTATGAGGTGCTTGGGTTTAGTGAATGTTTAGTGTTTAATTAATGTTTTAGGATTAAGTGAGTGTTTAGTGATGTTTTTACCTGAGTTTGGTTTGGGGTATAATGAATATTTAGTAAATTTAGTATTTCAAGTGTTAGTGAGCATTTAGTGCATAGTGAGTTCCTAGTGAGTGTTGGGTATTCAGAGTGTTTTGTGTTATTGAGAGTGTGTGTGAGTGTATGTTAAGTGTGTGTGTGTGTGTATAGTGAATGTATGCAAGTGTGAGTGCTTACTGAGTAAGTGCATTGTGAGTGTTGGTGGTTAGTGATTGTACATTACTGTTTAGTTAGTGGTTCGCTTCCATCCTCCAAAGAAAGTCCTGTATTTACACAGGAACCATTTATGATTGACACTGCTTAGATCCAAGAGCAGATGCTTAGGCCCGACAACAATGGTTGGAGTGCTTAGGTGTGTTTTCGTAAGGTAATTTTTCTCTGTGAAATTGGGTCGAATAATAATAATAATAATAATAATAATAATAATAATAATAATAATAATAATAATAATAATAATAATAATAATAATAATAATAATAAAGATTAAAAAAAGTAATAGTAATAAAATATAGTACTAAGAGCTGGACCGAGACCTTTCAATATGGCCTTCCGAAGTCACTCTCGGCAGGGAGATCGCTACTCCAGTGATTGACGCCCTATGCCTTGCACACAGCTGCATATTTGCACATTCGGTTGTCAAATTTTTATGACTGTTGGAGACGCAGTATAAATCATATTAACAATGGTAAATGCATTGAACAGACGTGAGGATATAATATGATGTTAGTGCCTGTCTACTGGATATAATGAACAAATAAAGAAAAAAAATATTATTAGGTAGAAAATTAGCGAATAATGGTAGTCAAAGACCAGCATCAATAGAATGTATTGATACACATTACATAGGCTCCCTGTGGTGCGTGCCGGCGGGAAGTTAAGAGACAAACGCACTCGGCTGGCTTTAAACATCAAACTGTGTATCATTTTTATTTAAGTTTAGATTTTCTTCCCTGAATATATATGGTACCTGATACTTGGTGATAGTGTACAGATCAATTTGAATGAGGCAGCCGAAAATAAGTGGACTATTAGATAACTGACATGATATTATAGGCCAACTTAATTTGGGAGTCAGGAGCTCCAAGTTGTATGATCGTCAACTTCGGGAGGGGGAATAAAATGGGGGAAAATGTTTTAATCTTTATAGTTAGCTTAGCTCCTGAACAATTCATTCACTATTTCCGTTTCCAGTAATTATTTGTGTTGTGATACATAATCTCTTTGTGAATGTGCGGGTGTTAAAACGGCCCTTTATGATGGGACTTTTGTCTTAATATCAATCGAATTCCCATATCCGATAAAAATTTCATTTCATCCACACGAACCAACAACAACTAAAGAACAATTCATTGATGGTAAGACACGTTTGGCTACGAACCTCGACATGGCTGCAGTGTCCTAACTATAGGCAAGAAAAGAAAATGACCAAAGACGCTATTAAAGCGAGAATACTTATCCTACATTTCTTTTTTTAGAGGAACTGAGAGTGACACCATATGACTCGTTTAATTATTGTCACCATTATGACTGGTTTAATTATTCAAAAATGGCCTCAGCACACATACTTGTAGCTGTTGCCAATTGTGACCTCCCATTCAGATAAAATACTTTGTGTGAAGTAATAACTCCAAACCAAAGGATAGTGCTAATATTATATATA
>NC_087210.1:21633348-21658348 GCF_015104395.2 Macrobrachium nipponense
ATTATTTAAAAGCTGGAACCGCCAACCAACCTTTAGTTAAGAGAGAGAAAGACTGAATGATAGGAGACAACAAAAAAGGAGACACGTTAACTAAGGTACAGTTGGATGGAGGAGGTTTGGGTATTCAACTGGGGAACCAGCTACTTAATGAGTAATGACTCTAAAATGGGTAATTCTTGGGGGTTTGGTGTTTTGCCCTATAATGCAAAAATCGTCTCTTTCGATATGTGTTTTGCAGATTTTGCATGGTTCCTGATATTTGAATGTTCAGGGTTTTACGGTCGAAAGAGAGGAAAATAGTCAACTGGCTTATTTAGATGTAATCGTTACACGAGAGAATGGTTCTTTTAACACTTCTGTTTTAGAGGAAGAAAACTTTTACAGGTCTAGGATCTAATTATTACAGCTCATGTTTTTATAATTTTAAGCTTAATTCATTGTCAACTCTTATACATAGGGCATTTTTTATCACATCAAACTGGCATTCCTTCAATCAGGAAATAAATTACCTATTGGAATATTTTAAAAATAATTGCTTCCCTCAAAAGGTATTTTATAAGAGGCTTCGGAGTTTTCTTAATAAGCAGTTTTTTAACAATACGAAAACATTTATCACGGTACCAAAGTTAGTCATTTATGCAAAATTTCCATTTTTACATGATGACTCCTTCAGAAAAAAGTTTACCCAGATTATGGAAAAACATTATGGTGCTGTCAGTATTAAACTAATACCAAAAAAATCCATTAACAATTGGGTGGTTTCTTTTAAAATAAATATCGATTGAGTACTTCTTGACCCTCAAAATGTAGTATATAAATATACTTGCCCAAAAGTGTAACTCTGGGACTTTACGTGGGATCTACGAAGAGGTTACTGAAGGTCAGAATCGATGTCTCATGTGGAATAAGCTTCCGAAAACAGGAAGTAGGCTCTCCAACCCTGAACATTCAAATATCAGGAACCAGCAAAAATCTGCAAAACACATATCGAAAGAGACGATTTTTTTGCATTATAGGGCAAACACCAAACCCCCAAGAATTACCCATTTTAGAGTCATTACTCATTAAGCAGCTGGTTCCCCAGTTGAATACCAAACCTCCTCCATCCAACTGTACCTTAGTTAACGTGTCTCCCTTTTTGTTGTCTCCTATCATTCAGTCTTTCTCTCTCTTAACTTAAGGTTGGTTGGCGGTTCCAGCTTTTAAATAATAATTTTCTGTAATTGTATATTTTAGTAAATTTTAGTCTTTTTACAATTTTTTTAATTTTTTAGTAAATTTTAAGATTGTTTTATAATATTATTATTTTAATTAATGACAGATTCCCAGAATATGTAATAATGTTTATACGAAACGTTGGAATAAAAAACTATGTAGATTGGCCTGTTTCCTTCAGTCAACGCCTGATTTGATGTATTCCTTGGTCGTCACCTGCCTGCCCTTGGTTGTATATGTATATATATATATATATATATATATTATATATATATATATATATATATATATATATATATATACTTTTTTGCCGTTGCATGAAAAACTTTGAACATGTTACGTCTTCGTTCATGAACGATTGAACAACAAAATTCACCACAGTGGTGATCCATTTCTTGACCATCGCTCTCTTCCACTGGCTTTCTTGATAAATTCGTACGGCGCATGAAGTGTCCTTTCCTGGCATTTAGAACCATATATGAAAAATTCACATGGCTTCCATTACTGTCACTTACGGCGGGACAATTTTTCGGAGGTTAGTCCGACTCAATCCATTAATGTTTCTGTGGTTCCAGTGGCCACTTCGGAGGGAGAAAAATATGTTTAGTGGCTTGACTGACTCTTGTTTAAGAGGATGTTCTCATTATTCCAACCTTCCAGAATTTCTAGTCGGCTTTTTTGAAGGTCTTTCCGTCTTTGTAATTTAGGCTCGCTCCTTTTTCTTCTGTATAAATTCTTTTATCCCTTATTTCTTAATACTTTATCCTTTTTTCTTTGCACCTTTTTTCGCATGATTCTCTCTCTCTCTCTCTCTCTCTCTCTCTCTCTCTCTCTCTCTCTCTCTCTCTCTCTCTCAATAGTGACATAACAGATATAACTTTTTTTTGTGGGTAGAATATAGAAAAGAAGTTGCACAATTTACTATTTGCAAATTATAAAGATCAAATCAAATTAACATATATCTATGCGCACTAACTGATTGAATTGTGAATGTAATGTGCAGAAATAGAAATCTAATCCTCTTACCATAGGTCCCCTTTTTAAGTATCAGGATAGATTAAGGCCTCTGATGACATCGAATACTGTGTATTTATTTTTTCGCCCCCGTTGTAGTCAAGGGAGACATGTGGGTGCCTCTCGTAGGTTTCTGAAAGTCTGCATCGATTGTCACACAGGTGTTAGCTATCGCACTGGGGTCCAGTCGAATCCAGTTTTCCAGTATACGACAGCATGCTAAAAGTGCTAAATAAAGATTGAATACAATAAATTTAAAAGTTTGTCGAGGGCTCGTCAACCTCAGCAGCTAGCAATCCGAGTCACTTATATAAAACAGGTAGTTCCGAGGTTAAACGATCAAACTGCTTCCATTCCTCTTTTCTTTGCTTAAAATTACCCTGGGCTTCTAGCGTTTCTCCTTGTCGTCATTCGTATTATTTCTTTCCATTTGGATGGTATTACCTTTCTTCTGGTATTTTAAACTGAATGTTTTGTATTTGTTTTCTTCATATTATTTTTAAGTCAGAGTCTTTTATGATGTTTTAATGTATTTGTTTATATTTTTACAGCTTTGAAAATGAGGCTAGTCCTTGAAACGTTAGCTATAAATCATTTAAATGCCTGTATTGTCTTCCTCAAATTCCTTAGGGCTATATATATATATATATATATATATATATATATATATATATATATATATATATATATATATATATATATATATATATATATATATATATTATATTATATAGCTGAGTATGCTTCACTTCCAGTTGGCAAAGAAAAAAAAAACTCCTAGATATTGTTAACTACTGATTTTTAATTCGCGTTCTTAAAGCACTTCATCATTAGAATACTATTTCGTTGAGACGACAAATGTTCATAGGTGAACATTGTCTTTGGATTTTATCGATAAAATATAAGATTTTCATTTCCCTAACTTGTTGACCAATGAATAATTTTGAGTGGGTTACATGCATGCTTAGAATGTATGCATACATATGAATGCTGGGTAATTGGCATCCACACCAAGCTAGCTCTCAGACATCAGTAATTCACTATCTACAGAATTCTGGATCAAGTCATATGTTATCTGATTCGATGTCCGTTATGAATAAGTCTTCTAGTGAATATGGACTGGTCGACTTACCTGTCATGGAATGTTAAGCTGATTAAGGCTTGTTTCGCTTAATCTATGTTCGTTAGTTTAAGCCTTCATAGTGAATCCTTTTCCTTGCTCTGTTTCTCGCTCTCAACTAAATCGTTACTGAATACTTTAACGAGAGAACTGAATTCCACTTATAGACTCATAAAGCTAGACCGAATAATTTCATCACAGGTGAGAAGTGACAATAAGAGCAAGTTAAAGTTTCAGAGTGAAAAGAGAACAAAGTGGACAGCTTGAAAATAGCAGGCATAAAGCAATGCAGTCAGAGCCGGGTTTACTTTATAAAGATCCTTCAATAATGATTGCAGTTTGCCATACAAGGCATAATATGTGTACTAGGCGTCCGAGACGTAAAATCACTGATGCAGAAAAAGGAAAGTCTAAAAAATTATTCATGAGTAATAAAAGCACCAAAAGTTGATTCGATCCTGAAGCCTTTTCTTGTAATTCATTTGCAGAGGGAAAGAAGTGTGGGCCAACTCAGACTTTAAAATATATGCTTAATCATATTTTTTTTTTACCTCAGCTATTATGTGATATACATTTAGTTCCTTCGGGAAAATAAATGTCGTTTTTTGGTTCTACTGGTGATCACCGAATGTCTCCATTTAATTATACAAGAAATTTCCTTTTTGCATTACAAACAAACATATTTACTACCAATAAAAGCACTTTTAGCATATCGTAGCTTGTTGGCGATTCCATCATCATAAAACGCCAAGTGCGTGTGTCTCGTATCTCCTCTTGCCAAGAAATGACTGGATTTTCCAGGTAAATAACGGATGGTCTTTCGTCACAATTTGTATTCCTAACTTACGACAAAACCCTCACTTCAGTGTTAGACCTGTTTAGTTGAAAATAAGGAAATTATAAAGACCCCAAGATAACAGAAGTATTCAGTAGGTAAAGGTTTTACAGTACGTGTAAGCATAGACAGACAGCAAATGTGTGTATACACGGATATATATATATATATATATATATATATATATATATATATATATATATATATATATATATATATATATATAGTATATACATATATATATATATATATATATATATCATATATATATATATATATATATATATATATATATATATATATATATATATATATATATAATGCATGTGTGCATGGGTGCGCATTTATTTAATTTATTTTCCGAAGTTCCCGTCATCATAATTCAGTTACATCGTCCAACTTTGGTGTTGGTGTTAGTGTCCAGTGTTCTTAATTAATTAGCTGTCGGGCTAGTGTTTTTACATTTTTTAAAAGTCAGTTCCCGTACTCTCATAGTTTCCAGATATTGGCTTTGTGTCAACTTCTATTGTGTTATTCTGGTATCTTCGTATTTGAAAATATTATGAAAATTACGCCTTATGAAATCTTTGATTAGTCATAAGATTTGTTTTTACGCATTTTCTAATAAGAATAATTGTGCTCTGCGAAGGAGTAAAAATATTCAATGGTAGGTATTTAATTGACATTATGTCACGATAGAGACAAACACTTCTTAATTCAGTAATACTCTAAAATCCGAGAAAATACAAACTCTACAGTGAATATAATATGAGCTAAATGAAAACTAAATTTCTAAACCATTGCTTACATAGTATATGGTATATGGAGCACTGAGACTTGATACACTCAGTCATCCACAAACTCAAGGCTTAACTTCAACCTAGATGTGTGCAACTGATATGTGCGTGCGCGCACGTGTGTGTGTGTGTATAGAACTAAAGTAATGTGAACCGTGAACATTGTGGGTTCATACAATTAAAGGAAGCATTTATTTGCTTAGATGCTTCATCTGAGGGATGGGTCACTTTTCACATCCTTAGCACAACCGTACTCGAGATCCTCTGCACGACACTCTTCCTCCCTCCTTCTCATTTCTTCTCCCTTTAGAGCAGTTGCTCCCAATTTTTTTCTGGTCGTCACCCACTTTTCAAACAGGATTTTTTTGTAAGTGGCCCACCTGTAAGTTGCCTCCACTGGCTACCTACCCATTAAACTCCTTTGGTTTTATACATACATACCCTCAGATTACAGGCCCCTGCATTCTGATATAGGAGCCCCCATTTTGGGAACCATTGCTTTAGTGTTTGGTCGGTGACGTCATAGCCTCTCCTAGTTCATAAGTTTTGTTGACGATGTCACTCTTCGTCAGACGTGTCGATTAAGATTACGTTACTCTTGACCAACTTCGTCACCACTCCCAGTATTCATCTTTTAACCATCACCAATTCTTACTTCACCATTTTCTTTTTCTCAGTGTCGAGTTCTTGATAGGCAGTTTGCAAAGTGTTTATCACAAACCTTGCACTTTCGCCTAGGGGCTTTGGAATGCTGACACGGTTGCTACAACCTGCCCAGGAGCAGTCATTAATCAACACTGCTAGCACACTTCCTCTCTCGAATGCTCGATTCATAACCGTAAGACCATGTGTTGCACTCTTAATAATAGGCTTAGTGTTAGTTCCTATTGTAGTTTCTCTGTATTTCTATAATTCTCTCTCTCTCTCTCTCTCTCTCTCTCTCTCTCTCTCTCTCTCTCTCTCTCCTCTCTCTCTCTCTCTCTTCTATATATATTTATATATATATATATATATATATATATATATATATATATAATATATATGTGTGTGTGTGTGTGTGTGTGTGTGTATTATATATTATTTATATATATTATAAATAATATGTATACATTCTGTATATAAATATATATAATTTTATATGTATCCTACATCATCACGTTTGTTAGTCATCTTCCATCTTAATCAATTTTGGAAGGATTTTCAAAGAATAAATTGCCTAAGACCTTCAGACGCTTCTCTCTAAGTTGAAAACGGCTAAGGCCACGTTTTGTGAACTAATGCCTGTATTGCTGTAGTTTTTTCATCCTAAGAGTGGAAAGCGCTCAAGTCTTGAGCTGTATTCTTTGGAAAATCTTTTAGGATGAAATTAACCAGCATCATGGACATTTCTTATTCCAGGCTGCGCCCAACCATACTACATAGCATGTTACTAGGTGCTACATCAGACGCACAGTGGTTTTATTAACGGTGTGGCCATACGCGTAAACATTACGATAGAACGCCTAATATTAGCAAGGCATTGACAACAGAGATAAGCTACAGAGAGGGATAGCTTGAGGTTGGTCATTAAATTTCAAGATAATATGCAAAAGGGGTTGTCACTATGAAGGCACGTTTACTGTTAGGAAAAGTGTAGATACCACCTGCTCTCTCTCTCTCTCTCTCTCTCTCTCTCTCTTCTCTCTCTCTCTCTCCGATCTATTTTCGTTACTTACAAATAAAATTGACAAAGTTGGATTATCACTTTTATGTACAAACATGTATATATAACGTTTAATAGGAATGGGAATGGTGCAGGAACACTGGCAGAATTCGTACATTCATTTTTTATCACAGTCAGTGTTAATTGACCTCTGGTGCATCTTCAACATCTAAAACCATTAAATTTAAAACAGTATTTAGAACAGTAATGATTTTTTTAGCAAGGTTAAAACGAAGAGAGCGAGGGTGGGATTTGATGGGAGTCAGAGCAGACATTTTCATTTTCCTTTGTCCCTTGAAACCTGAGATTTCCCTTTGCACTTTAATACTTTTTCCTGTTATATTTTCCTCGTCGTGTTGTCAATCCGATCGCTAACGTGTCATGAGACTCCTGTAAAACACCGTCTTTTTACTGTTCTCCCCTCCATGTCTCTTGTATCAATCACTTTTCCCGCTCCTCTGCTGGATTTCTACCAGTTGTTTTTGTATGTGTTTAATAGTCGCTTTACCCTAAGTGTAAAACTACTTGAAGTTCAAAAGACTATTATTTAGATGTTAACGACTAACGACGCAGACGCCTGGGTTACGTAAATTTTTCGTTATCTTTCGTCATATCTATCTCCTAAACAACAGTTCCTCAATATTTCACCCTCCCTAAAGCCCTCCTACCACTTTTCACCATTTCTAAACCTACGTTTTTTTTACCTCCAAGTCCACAAATTATTATGATATTAATTTGTTCTGCAAAAAAAGTAATCTTACACGATGAATAGAGCTTTTCAGATGTAATATCTCTGTAAATCCCATTTCTTCTTGAGGTTTTCAAAACCTAGTCAGTCTTTTTTAATACTGATCCTGAAAATTCTGTTCTCTGGAGACTCGATGATCTTCCATTTCAACTTCTTTGCACCGTCCTCCCTCTCGTATTCCACATATTTCTTATTTAACTCGAGAAAAACTTTCCGTGGAGAAGAACATGCGTATTTTGCCTAGTTTTTTTTCCCAAGTAATGAAAATGTCTTCTTTGCGATCTATGTCTTTTTAATTTCTGTCTGTCTGTCTGTCTGTCACTATCTTCAGGAACAGAATGAAATCAACATATGACAAAATCAACTGAGGTTTCCCAGTCCTTTCAATGAATGAACCTAAAGTAGCAATAAAAAGAAAGAAGGGGTTTAACTAATACCTGTTATTATATAATATGGGACCTATCAATCCAGTTTGATTATTTACTTTTGTGTATAGGGATAGTCTTATTAATTTGGTCATTTCTAATTGTGTTTATTTGGATACGATGTTTTCTAGTTCCTTATGCCCCATAATAAATGAACCATGGCCCATACGTGGAATTTTTTTTGTTAAAATAATTTTTATTTTCAGTAGATATGTTCAACATAAATTTAATCGACTTACCAATACGTAACAATAAAAAGGTCTCACATATATTTTTTATTCCTTTTATAGTGTCAGTGTGTAAATTGCACTTGAAAAATTGTTTTGCTTCGATGTTTCAAGTTGTTGCCTTTCTTTCACTTCAGAAAGAGACTAATAGTGGTGTTTCAAAACATTGCTTGCGATACTGGTCTTTTATTTCGGTTTCGTGATCCTTTGTCACCCCTTTTTGACAAGATTTACTCAGCAACCCTACCATAGCCCCTTCTCTTGATCCTCTTCTACCCCTGTCCAAAGACGGTGCCTCATACCTTTCCAATTAATGGCGCTTGGGCTACAAAGGACACGCTTAGAAGTATTTAATCTATGATGTATCTGTTTGGCAAGGAAGAGCAATTAGGAATACCTTTCGTTAAACTGCGAAGTAGGGAAACGTCTCTAAAAGATGGACTTGTGTTAAAAAGAGATTTGCTAGTTAACATCTGATGTTTCTTAAGACGTTGAAAGATACTGAATAAAAAGGTTATTATTCCTTCTCATCCTTAAAAAAAAAAAAAAAAAAGCCTGTTGTGTGTCACAAGCTGTACTTTTATCTTTTTTATAATTCAGAAATGAACCTGTTGTGCGATGTTATACTGAAAATTTATCATTTCAATATAAATGTTTGCTTACACGCGTTCCTTATTAATTTCGCATTTTCCTCCTATTCCCGTTTTTCATAATGTTTTGTTTATTTGTATAACTTTGCTGTTTCTTTCTTATTTAGGTGAGTTTACTTCCTTGTTGTCCTTTATCTTACAGATTTAGAGTTCTATAACTCCTAAGATTTTGGCTTGAGGATATTCTCTATATTATTTTACTTCGTGTTGTTTACTTCAGTTTTTGTTTGAAAGAAGCTACTCGGTAGAACCTGAAAATAAAAGTTTTGTTTTTAAATCCTTATCCAAGTAACAAATATTTGATTGTCTAGGGTGCATATTTGAAGTCTTATTACATCATATCGATGGACAATTTTTAAGTAATTTTTCTATAAATGCCATTTAACAAATGAAACATTTTAAATTTTTCAATAAATATCAAAAGGCTTTCAATAAATGGTAAGCTGTACATTAACATTCAATAGCATTAATCTCACCAAAGAATATCCTTTTTGGATGTTTAGTTGAAGACATAACGACTGAAAGGCCTTGTGAGTCCGAAACTGAGATATCGTCTTATGCCTTTCTTTTCGTCGGTAACTTTCATTTGCATATAAAAGGATATCGCTCAGCGTATCCGCGAAAGTTCGAATTCCTTGGGACAAAAAAAAAAAAAAAAAAAAAAATACCCCTCCATTAATTAACGAGAGAGAGAGAGAGAGAGAGAGAGAGAGAGAGAGAGAGAGAGAGAGAGAGAGAGAGAGAGAGAGAGTATTACTTGTTAATCTTGAGATTTGTAAGTTTCTTTTGCTTTCTCTCACTAAAGATTATCACTCTTTTTCTCTCAACCAAAACTCAAAATAAGTATTGCTACATCAAAAGCACTAGCGATTATGAAAAAAAATGTTTGGCCTAAAGCACACGTACTGAAGACAATAATTTACGTAGGACTTACACCTCCGCTGGTAGGATGAATTTAGAGGTCAACTGAGAAACAGCATTGCAAAGAAAACATAAAACGGAGCCTTGCTACAAAGTGAGACTACCTCAGGCCACTCAATTTCAAGTTAATGCCAAAAAGTTTCCATTTCTGATATTTGTCAAGAGATCTGGCAAATATCCTTGAAAGAGTCAGGATAAGTCAACTGTATTTCTCTGTCTTTGTTGCATTCACATAAGCTCCCATCTAAATTATAGCGCCCGAAGGTTTCCGGCATCTAGTAAAATGGACAATTGTCCTATTTCATTGCAGGGAGCAATGTCGGCTTCCTTTTACAAGTCTCCAAAAATGTTCCACTTTTGAAGAATATCCCTTCTTTCAGAGTAATGCTCTTCGAACGATTAATGTTTCGGTATTCATTGTTTCTTTGAAATTAGTGTTTTTTTTTTTTTTTTTTTTCAGGTATCAATGGTATAACTTCTCTCGTACCTTGTATCTCCTCACATCTCTCTCTCTCTCTTCTCTCTCTCTCTCTCCTCTCTCTCTTCTCTCTCTCTCTCTCTGCACAGAGACGATGCTTCATTCATTAGCATAATGCTCAGTTCTTGATTTGTCGAGACACATCCCCTACAATGGAAATCACTTAGACTCATTATCTTATTGTCTCTCCCTTGGATCCTTCCCACTTTTTTTAACATTGGCATATTGAACCCTCACACAAGTTGAGTGAGTTGTGCAAGCGAAATGTTTATCCTTGCACAGTGTATCCGCCTCCTCTCATGAGCAAGTCCTTCATATTTCCCTGTTGTAATCTCCTCTATGCTGTTTATTCTTTTCTTCAATGATCTCTTCTACATATTTCCCTTCGAAATTTAGATTTTCACGATTCTTCGAATTCCTCTGCTTTGTGGTCTGATTCCTGTCTTGCCGAGTCTCATTTTCGATTGTTCATATTTCTATTTCTAAATGCAGCCATAGTCACATATTTATTAATTTTCTTTCTTATAAGCTAGTTTTTCTTATCCACACACTACTTAATCATAGTTTATATATATTATGTGAAAGGGTTCGTACTTATACCCAAAATACAATGCTATATAACGAACGGGAAAGATAGCTGTTAAAATCGACTTTGTTAGATAAAAGCATTGTCAGCGCCGACAAGAAGTTTTAGTTTCATTATTCACCTCCTTGACTTTATAATTTTATTACTGCCATATATGGTAAAAAAAAATTCATGTCTAGGAATATTTTAGTTATGAAAAGTTTTAATTACATTGCAAACTTTGGAGGCCAGCGTAATATCCCCAAAGGCTTTAATAAAGGTTATATGAATGAAGAATGACATGGTTATTTTAGGTTCTGATGGGAAAATGCCACAAAAAGGAGCTTAGTGTAAGCAGAAAAAAACCCTGCGATTCTGGTGTAAATTTTACGCTTCTCTACAACTATAAATGGAAATAAGATTTGGAATGGAAATGATTTACTAAAAGGGGAAAGATTAATCCATTTCTGAAGGTAGTGGCTAGATAATTTTCGCTTGTAAAAGGAAATCTTTGAACTTTAAAAGAATTGCAACAAGCTGCTGATCTCATGCAGGAATTCAAGAGTAAAGATCACTAGGACCCTTTTCGTTTCCTCTATCTCTCGTGTCCTATTACACGTTTGAATGGCAACCAGGAACCTGAAAACCATGAATTTTAATCATTATTTTATTGCACCTCCGAGTCGGGACGTCGAGCTGTAACCTGCTTCCTATTTTCTTATGATTCCAGCACCTACTTATTCTTGCTGTGGCCAACAGTGTGCTTTTCTGGGCAAGGGTTGTTCGAGTGTTGTGCACTCAATCCTTTTCAGGTTTCCTCTACATTCCTCTGAAATTACTCTCGGGGCTCCTATGATATATTCCTCCTTTCGTACTTTTTTATTTTTTTTATTTTAGCACCCTGTGGTATGGCACCATCTATCAGATATACGTTACGCGGTCAAAATGACCACGTTTAACTAAAAGCACGGTCTAGAGTAGACCCTGACTAAAAGGAGAGAATTCCTAACTCTGGTAACGCGCGATCTACCTTCAATGCAGCCATCGCCTTCCATCTCTGTAGCTAAAATCAGTCATTACATCTTATGCGAATTCAAACTTTTGAGATACAAAAATTGAGTCTTAATTTCCACAAAATAGCCGACATGAAAATAAAATAAAAGGAATCTAATATCCCAGAAATCATTAAGACACCATTACTGTTCTGCATAATCATATTGAATAGAACTATCCCAACTTATTTTCAGTGTCATCAGTCTTTCTAAAAATAAATGTCAATAGAGAATTCATTTTTTTGTAGCGACAACCGAACACATCCTGAAAAAGAAACCACATTTATCAGCCTCTGAAATGCATAAATAAATGGAATGAATAAATGTCCTATAAATCTTTCTGAGTGTTCCTCTGCACTTCCAGTTCCCCTAAAGTTTTCCAGTCTTTCTTTCAGGTTACCTTATTGATGGACCCCCGAAGCGCCTCTCCAGATTGCGGTCACCACTAAAAAGTTCTTGTCTAATGCCTCCATACGTTCCCTTTTCATTGAATTCATGGAAATAAATAGTTGTCGTAATATATTGCAGTATCCCATGTTTCATGGTTTGATTATGTTCTAAATACACCATGTAGTACTTCTTAATTCCATTTATTTTTGTTTCTCCTCTCTTTACTCATCTTAACTGCCCCTTCATGAAATATAGTTTGTTTTATGTTGTATATTTTCGTATCATTTACTCACAGATTTATTTTATTACACAAATTTTAAACTTATAGACGTGTAATTGTTCAAATGAATATCAATAGATTCAGAAAGTACTATACCGCTAATACAAGTTTTCTCTTATAATATTTCAAAACTTGTTATGCTGAACAGCGTTGCTATTACATTAATAACACCATATTTGATGGATACTCGTACAGATTTTTTCGATAGTAATCATAGGCTAATGTCGCCATCCCTGGGAATATTTTACATTATTATTTTTATTATTTTGGTCAAAAGTACGTCGTTAACTCTGCGGAATTCCTTTGGTCACCGTGCATCGTTTTCTCCATTTAATGAACAAGAATCTGTTCGTACAAACAATGAAACCTATATTTGTATTAATTGCAGATAGGCGTCGCGAGTTCATATGTTTACATTTGTGGAGTGTTGATTTTCGGAGTGGTAAATGTTTAGGGCTATTGATGCGCAATGTCTATTCAACTTTTCCGTAAAAAATATTTAATAACAGCGATCATCCAACTGGTGATTTGTTTTCTGTTATTGACTTTCGAATCCATTTCATATATGGTGGCTTTACTTTTGTTCATATTTTGTTTCATATGATCACAGTTATAATACGTTTTGTTTGATTATTTAAAGCGGTTTTGTGATTGCGAAATTAGACTAAAAACTGCTTCACCGATGCACACAGCCTTAATTATATACTGATTAATTTTTGGTTTAATAATCTACTTCTGTCCAATATTTTTCAATTGAAATACAATATATACAGTATAAGTAGGAAAATGATCGTATGCCACTTGAAGGGAACTTGTCAGGTAATTTCACTTCGATGAGAGGTACTTAACATGTGCATTACTTTTATATATATATATATATCTATATATATATATATATATATATATTTATATATATATATAGAATATATATATATATATATATATATATATAATATAACTGGTCAGTTATTGCCGTATGAAAATTGCCAGACTCATATAACAGTGTAGCCCCTTGGGCGTTCGTGCCAACAGAGTACTTCATGCGAGGCACTGTATGCATTACTTAAGTTCTTTGCAGAGTGCCTTCGGCCCCAAGCTGCAACCCCTTTCGGTCGTTTTACTATACCAACCTCACATATTTTCTCTTCCATCTTAAATCCACCCTCTTCTAGCAAGAATTGATTCGTATAGCAACTGCGAGGTTTCCGCCTCTTACACCTTTGAAACCTTTTACTGTCAATTTACTTTTCGGCGCTGAATGACCTCAAATGTCCCAGTGCTTGACCTTTGGCTTAAATTCTATATGCAATTCAATATAACTGTCCAGAAGTAACCAGGCTTTTTTAGTATGACTCTCACCCCGTAAACTTTAGGCATTTGATCTCAAATGCGAGTTAAAGTTGAAATTCACTTTATATAAAACTCAGTAAACTGTTTGTGAAATCTTTAAGATCATTGGTTCCTAGATTAAAGACAACTAATACATATGGTTCTGTTCTAATCCACCATGATTCAGGATTTTGATTTTGTGACCGGGTACCGTCCTGTCTTTTGTAATCTTATTCGCATATTTCTTATTTCTTATGCGCCTTATTCTTAGAAACGCTTATTCATTATTTATGTAAACATTCGATCTTTTTAATTAAGAACTTGAAAATAACTGTCTCCCTTAAGACTACAATATCGTTTCTGCAAGACCTTTTATCCAGGTTATTTTCTCTTTCCTGTAGATAACCTGCAGCCATGAACATTTGAACTATTTCCTTTACAATATTCACTACACATCTTTGAAACTCCTGTGACGAATCTAGGAGCATGAAACGTAAAACTCCTTAATGGCGTTTTGTAGTCAAAAGAGGACATCGGGAGAACCTGTATTGTCTTCGAAAAGCTCATCCGGTATGGACCTGTGTCATGTTTACTAAGTGGAGCATAAAGACTTATTTCATCACCGAAACCGCTAGTCCCTCCGTGCCCTTAGCGACTAATAAAGACGAATTTACTTGGCAATGGGAGATACAAAATCACCCCCACGATGCTGCTTACAACGCTGCCTCTCTCCGAAAGACACCATGCACAGACGGCCGCTCGTACGAAATTCAGAAGTGAGAGTTTTCTTTTGGAATATTTACTAATGTTTTTGGATCAGCTAATAAATAATTACTTGAGTCTCTCTCTCTCTCTCTCTCTCTCTCTCTCTCTCTCTCTCATTAGAAAAGGACTGAATTTCATATCTGAAAGTTTTGTGAATTACAATCATATTAATTATTATTTTTTCTCTTTCACATTCTTGTAATGACGCGCAAATATGTATCTTATAACTGAAACGCTACAGACTTTGAAGCAAAGGAAAGGTGCCGTATATGTAAGGATCTTGACGTCTCTGCATATTAGGTTTTTGCTGGTGAGTCAGAGGCTGTAAGTTATATGAAATATTTCACTCGGCGGCCTCATAAGCAATTCAACATTCAAGAAAATATGATCACTTGAGATGGGTCCTCAAGAAAAGAAAGGCTCTCTCTCACTCTCTCTCTCTCTCTCCTCTCTCTCTCTCTCTCTCTCTCTCTCTCTCTCTCCTACGTTTCACAAAAAAAAAAAAAAAAAAAAAACAAAAAAAAAAAAAAAAAAACAAATAAAGCAGCCAAAAATCTAAACTTCGTCGTGCATTTCTTCAAAGTAAATTCCGAGAACTTGCGTTCTTCCAAGATTCCGTTCGTGCTATTCCGTGGGCCTTTTTTTTTGTTTTACTTATTTATCTTTTTTTGGCCTTTCCTCTCTTCTTAGTTCCTCAGATCTCCTGGCTTTGATGTTAACATTCACGACGGAGAGAGAGAGAGAGAGAGAGAGAGAGAGAGAGAGAGAGAGAGAGAGAGAGATTTAGACTTTAGGAACTTTATATTTTACCTGCCCGACTCGCATGAACTGAAGATTTCAAGAATTAGTCTTTTCATACCTTACGCTTTCATGTTGTCATTGTTAAGAAGAAATCTCCCAATATAATAATGAGAAGAAACTATGAACTAAGGTGTTCAAAGGGATATTATTGTTGCTCTCGATTCCAACCTCTAGATTCAGCGTTTTTGTAATTATGTGCTAATGACCTTTAGTATGCAAGTGATTTTAATTTTGTCCAAGTTCCACATATTCAGGTAAAACATTTTAGCCACGATAAAGAGCAAAAAGTAGTTATCGGATGCTTTTAAATGTGAAAATGATGAGGGAGAGTAAGCATGTTACATAGAGATGGTAAAAATACAAAATCTAATATACGTAAGAAATCGTATAGAAAACCGCGTCAAATTTGCGTTAGAAGCAATAATATTTTAGTTCCACTGGGTAATGACGGTGAAAAGGAGCAGCAAATCAGGAAGAGGTACACTCGTAGTTAGAAAAAAAAATTTGGAAGTGGCTCAAGAGCACATTTGGTTTAGAGAGGGCTATCTATGAAACTAGACGTGACGCTCCTCATCCATAGGGATAGAGAGAGAGAGAGAGGAGAGATAGAGAGAGAGAGCAGACTAAAACTTTAGAATATTTAGTTCTATCGGAATCAAACATGAGGGTAATATTGTAGCTGTCTTTCGTTTGATCATGAAAAAGTATGGGGCTTACTAAGGTATGACTTAAGTTCTATATATGAATTTTGTAATCGCTGTTTTTCATTTAAAAGAATATCTATTTTTCTTCTTTTGACTTATTGCAATGTTTGGGATGAGGTTATGAATTAAAAAACTGAACGTTGCTTTGGTATGCCTTACTTAATACCTATTATATCTATTTCTTCATCCAGTGACAATTTACGAGCAGGCTGCTTGATTGAGAAAAATTTATGGTACGGGATTTTTGGTTGATATTTCCTGGAAAAAAATCTGGAAAGAGTGGACATCGTAATAGTTGTCATAAGTTAAGATAGTGTAATGTAGTATCACCAATAATGAGCATTTTAAAATAGTATTGGCCGATTTCCATTACTGTGATGATCACTAAATGCAATAAAAATCTTTCGGAACAATTCACCTATAACTATTGTGTGAAATATTTAAACTGTATCATTGTGGTGCTGTGTCCATACATGCTACTCTTAGAATATGAGACAAAAAAATCTCCTTTATCTATTGAAAGCGTTAGAAAATCAATTTCCTTAGTTATAGAGAGAGTAAAGAAGATTTTATAAATGATTTTTTATCAACAATAGATTCTCATAAATACATCCTTATACAAGTGAGAATTTACAATGGAGATAATTGAATAAAATCGCTTTTATCTATGATACATTAATCATTAAAACTTCGGAAAAAAACGTAATTCTATAAACGTAATCATTGCGTTTTATAACATTTTATCTTAAAACATGGTCACACCGATCAGATCTCGATTTCCTATAGTTCCTTTGAAATACCCATTTGAGATTTGGAAACCTTGAATTCCGAATCAGTATAGAAACGATGCTGAAAATTGGGAAAACAATGTTGCATTCTAGTTAATATAAGATAAACGGATTCAAGGATATCCGGAGGTACTGCCATGAAGTGTAAACTTATTTCCCACACTAACTAAACTTCTATTTTTTCATGGAATAATTTTTATGAGACTTTTATCGACATAAATTTTCTTCGATCAGTCCTGCTATTTCAAGATATTTTTTTCATGTAGACTCATTTCAAAGATGAATAGCATTTGTGTTGAGCTTTGCGAAAAATAATGATAATTTTCTTTTACTCAGTGTAATAGATAATAACGAAATAATGATGATCATGTTTTACCCGGTATTATAGATAATTTCTGGAAACCAAACGTTTACAACGGTGTTTCAAATAAGAAACAAATGGCACGAGAAAGCTCAGGGCAAAAGTAATCCAATAAATTGCCATAATCATTGAGCCGACGAAGGTGGAGATAATCTCGGCTATAATCAATGTATGAAAGATAAATTCACGGAAAGATACAGCACTGGCTTAGGCGCAGAGAAGAAATATTTTCTTTTGCTATTTCATTAATTTATCACCGTCATAAATTATCTCACATCGGAGACTGGCTCTTGTGAATCATGTGGGTTGGGATGCAGTCGGTCGCCTCTTCTTTCCTTCGGATGAAACAGGATGAAGGACTACTCTGTTCTTCTCTCTCCCCAACCGCCCCCCCCCCTCCTCCCCACCCACCCCCGCCCCTCCATCTTTCACATTGTGCCGAAACTATCATTTCCGAATACCGTGGGGAGTAAGCCTACAAACTACTTTGTTGTTGTTCTTGTTGTTCTTGTTGGGTGGGAAAGAGAGGTCTATGGAAAAGTCTAACAAGGTGTGAAAAATGTTTTGCTTTCATTTAAAGATACAGAAATTTTAGTATAGGATAATTATTATTTGTATATATGAATGAAAATGTTAAAAAGAAATAGTATGCTTGTTAAACAGTACAGAACAATTACTTCTAATAAATACATTATGATGTATTTATTTTGATTTTCGTTGCTGAAACAACATACTATTTGACTGTAGATTTTAGCACGTTCCACTAGTAAGCTGGAGGTTGGATCATGCCTTTTAAACCTTCAAATGAAAAGTGGTTGTAAGGCATACTTTTAATTGTTCCTTGTTTTTTCACTTTCATCAAATGCTTTGTATTTCTTCATTTGATTTTGTAAAAGCCTTCCTTTTTTTTCACTTTCATAAAATGCTCAGTTTTTCTTCATTTAATATTGTAAAAGCTTTCATGTGGAAATTCAGTTTGAAAACAGTCGCAGATTTAATTCTACGAGGTAATTCGTCAGAGAATGTCCGGCGTATCGTTTTGGAATGCTTCTTGGAAAGAATTCACAATTTTTCCTCCTGTCTTCAAAGGGACAGAGAAAATAAGTAAAGCAAAACAAAAATCTTACAAAAAGCAGGGAGACAATTCGATCCGGATTTTCAATTTGCTCTTGTTATTTTTAATTAAGAAATCACATAAACTGTTTTCTTCAGTATGCAGCATTTAACTCTTTCCAAACTGCATAAATTTATATTTATTAAAAAAAAAAGAATCACTTAGGTTCTTTTTGCACAGAGCTGATCTGATTAGCAAGGTTGTTCATCTTATACCAACAAATACTGGGAAAATAAAATAGCACAAAAATAAAAATATTAAAATATATTCGCGCGGCATTACCGACGATTGCGTTCAGAGCAAAAACGGGAAAGCGGTTTGCTTTGATCAGTTGAGAGAAGTGTTCTGAAAATAATAGTGCATATCTATTTATGTGCTTACTGAGCGTCTGTGCCAGTTGGATTACCCTTTCATATGATAATACATATATGACTCAGTGGAAAAGTTTTTTGATGCACCCCAAATCATAAAACTGAAATACTTGAATTCATTTAAGCTTCCCCTGAAACACCAGAACCTTAACTGGCATATCCGCCCAATCCTTACCTCAAGGTCAGAAGGCACAAACTAAAAAGCTAACTTTTGTTCGTCTTGTCTTAATCTTGGGTGCCAGCCAGTTAAAGTTTTGAAAGTCATTTACCAAAAGAGAAGAGATGTCATTGGAAGGGATTATGGTACTTCCAGCCTGATTAAGGGTTCATTTGCCATCGGAATTCCTAAGTCAATTGCAAGCTATTGTCAAACAGGCGTTCGTCGTGCATATCGCATTCGTGACATGCTTCTAACATTCCTAAGATGTTTGCAACAACTTGGAGCATCAACAGTCGACATAGTTTCCATATTATAATGGATAACAACGAAATTTATCTCCTCTTATAATGTCCGTGAAAAAGCGCCAAAATGACCATTATTCGAATATTCAGACCAAAAATATCGTGTCACTGAGAAATTAAAATATCGCAGAACGGGGTAAACCTTTGATGTGCATTTCATGAGTGCTTTTCATTTTTCCTTTCATGTTTTAATACAGAGTGGTTAAAGTGGTATATGGGAACATCCTGATTAGTTATTCAGCTGACTTTCATCTGGATTAATGTTAGCAATTTGTGGGGGCCTTCATATTATATATATATATATATATATATATATAATATAATATATATATATCTATATATATATATATATATATATATATCTATATGTATATATATATATATATATAATTATGTAATGTATATATATATATATTTATATATATACATATACATATATATATATATATATATATAATATATATATATATATATATAGATATATATAATATATATATATATTGGTTTATTACTCATGCGGTCGACATATATATTTTTACATTTGCCAACTGATGTGATATTTTCTCTGAGTGATATAATCATTGTAAAGGTGTCTATAATAGTGAGAAAGCCAATCACAGGGATGCATTTCGAATCTTGCCTTCTCTAATCTAACTTATCCCATGGGCATTAGAAAGAAGCTTATAATATGTATGTCTTTGAATGTGGTGTTTAGCTTTGAATGGGTTTGCTTCATAAGGAGCAGTTGCCATTGCATGTAACCATAGATGATTTTGAGTATTAATGTTCGCAAATTATATTTTATAGCCTTAAAAATGCGAGTGGAATTCGTCACGAAAGTCGGCATCGAAAATAAACAGTTAAAGGATGAGCATACCTTTCCATATTACTTCTTTCATGGTGTATACTTGAGCCCCAGCTCCGTCACACTTACACACGCACCAAATAACACATAAATTTGAAAGCATTAGTTACCTTTACTCAATACAGCAGAAGGCCAAGCTTTTTTGCGAATTGACCTACCTTTCCTACTACCAAGAGTATACAAGAACGAAAGGAGGTATCTTGCGCATTCCGTACAAAACTAGAGTTTTATTCTCATTAAGGAGAACTGAAGTTATTTATGTTACATTGAAAGTCCTCAGATCGTTGTAAGCGCAAATTGTAGTAAAATACTCTAGAAAGTGAGAAAATTTTACATCATAATAGGAAGAGTTAAATGACAGTTAAAACAACTGAACTTGATTGTGGCTATAGTAATATCCATGAAAGGACAATGAAAATAAAGGAAGAGTGAATGGTACCAGGATAAAACTACCAATTATATAATAATCAGATGAACATGATTCCACCTTCAGATTTTTAATTGTACCCAGAAGAGTAGTCATACAACAAATAAAACCTTAAATTCATCACAATATTAAAAGATGAGCATAAGAAATGAAGTCCATAAAAACGAAGTTCCTAGAAATCTTTGTGTAGGAGAAAAAGGTGCCATAAGAATACAAAATGCAATTGACTAAATGGCCTCCAAGACAAATCACATCGAAGCGAACATAAACACATTCTTTACAGCATAAGTAACACAGTATTTTCCTTTTTGCCCTTGGGTTGGCATTTCGACTCGACTCTTAAATATTAGAAATTCAGATATGAGCCACATATTCATTAAAGAGGTCACCAAATTGTGTTAACTTAATAGATCCCAGCAAGGGCGCATAGGACAGTCTTGCTAGCATCATCCCTCTCTCTGCCTTATTTGCTAAGCCCCGGTCTCCTACAATGGAGTGTGTACCAGGTTCCTAATGCCACCTCTTATGTTCAGTACGAGAGCATACGAAAAATTTTTATAGACGGACAATATTATTCTTAGTAGGATTAACTCCGGTTTGTTTGGGGTTTGGGGGAAATTAATAACCGATGAGGTACACACACACACACACACACACACAACACACACACCCACACACACACACACACACACACACATATATATATATATTATATATATATATATATATATATATATATATATATATATATATATATATATATATATGTGTGTGTGTATGCGTGTGCGTCTGTGGAGCCTCCGAATGCAAACTGAACCATATACTAAAGAAAGAGAAGCACCTTGTAGGCAGGAAATGCCCTTTTTCTTGGCAATAAGCAGTGTGTCCTGTTATTTCTAGGCATATCAATGGTTCGGAGCTACTATGAGATTCAGGGCCTCTGTAACACGGTTTTTTCGCAATAACTTTTTATCTATGCATTTCATAAATATAACGCTTATTCAGAATACATATTATATCAACACATTAATTTTGAGTGTATTCCGCACTACGTAGGTTGAATAAATTTGGTACTTATAATGTAAAAGTGACCTTTTTTGAAGACGGGCCAACTTACTCAGAGAAAAGGTTTCGAACGCACTCGTTACGTAACTTATGACATCATTTCTTCCCTCTTTCTCGATGGATGATTGGTTATACGTAACGAAGGCTAAACCTCTGGCAACAATGACATTTCAAATTAAATACAAGCAAAGCAGTACACCTTTATGAACTCTGGAACTCTCCACTGATAATTGTCATAATGAACAAACCAACAAAATATGTTAATAAATACAAAAACACTTCGATTATTAGTCTAACTCCAAAAATAAGTTTCCAAAGAAATTACAGTCTACTTTATAGGTCACAATCAGATTGACAAGATGTAGGGAATAGTTGGTAATTACCAAAAACATAGTAGGCAAGCTTGATTTGATAACTGCTATATCCAATGTCAAGCAATTTTTATTTATTGGCTATCTACCTATTTACTGAAAAAAAAAATAGCCCGTACCGTATATTGGCTTTAAACCTTCACCAATAATTATCGTCAGAATGGTGACTTCATGAGGCTCTACCCACTTTCGCCTCTTTATAATTCAGGATAACACTGAAGGCTACCATGGGCATTGTTGGATTAGAAAATTTAACTTCTGGCTATAAAAACTAATTTCTCGAGTAGTTGTAAGAAGTGCTAAATGATCCTCAAGGATCCCAGCAGTTGGTCTAAACGTTTAATTCATGTATATTACTGCTATACTGTTGTGGCACTACTGCTAGCACTGATACCCCACCCACATCTATGTATCGTTCTGCCATTCATAAAGTCTTTGGGTTTCAGAGCCGATGGAATTTCTGTCTGGTGGATGGGCGGGTCAACATTTAGTCGAAAGGTGTTTGTTTACCTTGCTTACGTAATGAATGTTTTTCGACTCTTGGCTCGTAATCATTGGCCATGGCGTCGGCTAGATCATTTTTACTCTATAAAAATTAAAACTATCGGGTTTAGGTTATTGATAATGCTGACAAAATGCAAAAGTGTGTGGTTGTAAAAATACATATGTCAACTTTCAGCTACATCCGATGCTTTGACAAGGAGCAAAGTCCAAAAAACCGAAAGTGTTACAGAGACCCTGAATCTCATAGTAAGTTGTTAAGTGCACCAAGCCATGTGGATCCACTGGGGGAGGATATGTCATCTGAATGGCAGCTGTACTTCCTTGCATAAGACCAGTATTCATTCTCACTCCTGAAAGTTGCCAAATATCCGGCCAAATGGAGATTGCAGACCCAAGCCATGTATCTGTTTTCAAGTTGTTTTTTTTAATGTAAAAAGTTCATGCATTTTAGGAATTTGAATGTTCCTGGTCGCGGTGCAGAAGAAAATGCAGAGGGAGTTAGATCATTCAGCTGCGAGGAATACAAGTTGAAAGGAAATTATGTAGAGCAGGAATGGAAAGGCCACAGGGACCGAGTCTGAGGGAGCTGAACGTTGTAGGGCTGAGCCATGTGCAAGTGGTATTGAGGAGACTCGTGCGATTGGCGCAAAAGTACGAATGCACTGGTATGATCATTCTATAAAAAAGACTGAGAGTGACCGTAGGAAAAATAAAAGTAGTCAGAGCGGATACATTTATGCCAGGACTGGAAAAGAATGAGAGTGAGAGGCTTTTCTGGTAGTCTGAATCCATGCCTTGCTGAATTTGGAGAATCTTACTCAGGTAGGTTAGGCAAGGGATTTGGATTCTAACGCATACAAATGAGTGTAAAATGACGCATGCATGTTGACTGTTGTAAATATTCCTTCCTTACAATCGAAATTGATTCTTTACTCCATGACAGCTAATTACTAAATTTGTAGCAACATGCCACAGACTGAGAATTTAGTTATACGGAAAATGTGTTGATTTCGACTCTTAAATATTTGACCTGAACTTAGAACTTTTCCCATAGCCGGATGGGTAAGCCCCTAAAACCGCAGTATCAAGACCAAAAGTCAAAGTTTCGAATTTAATACTGTCAAAATTCACTTACTACGTATAATTCAATTTGGATGTTAGTTATTCCCAAGGTGAAGTCAATTCGATATTTGAGGTAACCAGGAGATATCATTTAGTCTTCGTACAAACCTTACAACAAACACAGACTTCCGTGCACTCTATTTCTTTGCAACAATAACATAATCTGTCTTCACAAATAAATTTCAGCAGGGAAAGAAAAACATTGAAGATATAAGCTTCCTTCTCTCTTTCGCCATCCTTCTCTTTCAGCCTTCGTTACAATTAAACCAGAAATACTTTATTTGAATACTATATTCGATAAGATATGCTCACACAAAAGTACTGGTAAACATTCCTGCGAGTTGCTCACTTTTCGGGCAGTGGATTATTTCCTTGGTGACGTCAGTCACACTTAGGTTCCTCCCGGAATCGTCAATCCGAAGCTCTCTTTCTCTTCAGGAGATTTCCCACAGCCCCACTTTCACTGGTTTGCTTATACAGCGATTTTCGAAATCTCTGTGAACAAAAGTAGTTTCGTTCTGGACCTTTAAGGAAACGCTTTCCTCCCGGTCGGTATGTTCTTTCGGAATGTTAACTTCAAAGTGAACGAAAGATGAACGAAAGATGTATAATCACATTCTGTTTCATTTATAGAAACATATGAGGATAATTAGTTCAAGCGTGTTTACTACACTTTGTGCATAAGTAATTATATAATAGTATGTATATATATATATATATATATATATATATATATATATATATATATATATTCAACATACAAATGCAACATCTCTGTCAAAAATTTGTATCTGATAACTTTTTATCAATACTTGTGCTTGTGACAACCTGCATACTTTCGAATGATAGGGCAAATTTACACTGAATACCTCGACGTCTCCATCATTAGCATATTTCGAAGCTGACGATGCCTCGTGGCGGTTGCTCGAAAGTTGGGATCATTTTTCTTATTTTTACGTATATTTTTGTTTCTTTTATCTAGCAACGATTTATAAAGATAAAATGTTGTTTTACATATTGCACGAATTTAGTATTAGCTTGTACTTATTTTGCAAGAGATTTTGGTATATATTATTGTAACTGGATGGTATTCAAGGTTTTGCAATAATTAATATTTATATCTGAAAGTTTCAGAAGGCACATTTGATGGCCAAGAAGGCCGCAGGATCCCCAAGCCCTTCTTTATAGCTTTGCTATGTGCAGCAAGTACTGCTACATTATGGTACAGAAATGGGTTTATAACACTAGATGATCGCTAAACATAGCGAACATCTACCGATGATTTATACACTCTCTTCAGATATTGAAGATGATAGTTTTAGAACCATCCTGTGGCCATAGAGGAGAGAGAGAGAGAGAGAGAGAGAGAGAGAGAGAGAGAGAGAGAGATTCCGCAAATCCAGCAGAACGAGTTATTCACTTTTCCAAAAGTATTCCCAGCTGCAGCATCAGAAGGGGAGAGACTATGGCTATTCAGGAGCCAAAACTCTGTATATTCGTATATTTCCGTAGAAAGAAGCTTCTCGGTTTTC
>NC_087210.1:21663348-21666399 GCF_015104395.2 Macrobrachium nipponense
TTTTAAAGGTACAAAGTTTGTTTTTGCATGTAACGACCGGGACTTTGAGACGAGTAGTAGAATGGGGGCGTTAATTTCATTAAACGAGACCTTTGCAGGAAATACTGGCATTACAGAAAATACAGCTATTTGTGAGGAGATATGTAGGAAAGAGAAAATTTCAAACTTTAGAAATATATGTGCCAATAACGATGCTGCTTCCTCTCCTGTTTACTCCCACTCAGGTCATTTCTCCATCAAACCACCCAACCACCATAGAACAAGCAGTTGACAATAGAAACATTCCCCCACGAAGATCAAGACGAATTCTGGAAAGAACGAGGGCTCAACCGCCTGATCAATTCATAATTTGAACTAGCTTGTTACCTAACCGTTGTTTTTTTCAAATGTTGTGCTCTTACTTGTCAGTTCCTTGAGGTGGCATATCACACTTTAGTGAACAAGACCACAGTTGATGGTCGAAAGCTTTAATCCTATACAAAGAAAATTTATATTTTAAACTACAAGAGGAATTTACTTCATTGTGGATTGTATCCCCACATATTGTATATATATATATATATATATATATATATATATATATATATATATATATATAGAGAGAGAGAGAGAGAGAGAGAGAGAGAGAGAGAGAGAGAGACATAAATTGCCGTAACCATAAAAAAATGAACAGTTCTATACCTTCATTTAACGAGAGAAGCATTTAAGTACTGGTCCTTGTTTCATGCCTATTCCTGTGAATAAACAATAAACAAAAGACACAAATTAGGCCAAGAACAAACAACTATAAACATAAAAGAAGTGATGCAAAAACACAAAAACGAAAAAAATATTGATTTTTCAGTTAACATTGACGGTCGTGAAATGAGTGCACTGAATTTCCGCATACACCTTCAAGAGTGGGAGACTTAATTGATAAAGTTTGTCAATGAACTCTTTTAAAAATGGCCACTGGAAGGACACTGAGTGATCGTGGCCACGAACTCGAGAACTTTAGCAATTCACTTTGCATTAATTGGCACTAGGATCCCCCACGGTCTTTTCTCCCTCAGAATTCTGACTTTTAAATTCGCCTTATCGTTATCATCGCTGACTTTCTGACCTTGAGTGCTCATTTGATGATCTCTTAATAAGATCATCAAATGATATCGTAATATTTGTATCTAGCCTGACAGTCTGCAACTGTGAAATTAACACATTATTAAGTAAACAGTCTAATACATAATAATATATTCCTAGCATATATCGCTATCTGGCATCATTGGTCTTAATTAAGGCTCTCATTAAAATAGACGATTCCCAATGGAACAGTCTTCCATGGAATCATAAATTTCGCAAAACATTTCATTACTGCTACTAAGAGCTATATAATCACACGTTTGAGTGACCCACGAAAAGAATTATACTTTATTTGCATGGCAAATATTCAACGTTTGATCGACACATCCACAACATTTGAAACCATTGACAAGTGGAATAATAAGGGAAATGATTTCATTTTTATTTGGGACGAATGGTTAGGGAGAAGTTAGACCTTTACTGCCATTTCAGATTATCAGTTATTGAAATAGTACATCTACTTTTTTTCCACAGATATAACACATTAATGAAATGTAATAAGGTAAAATACTTGAGCGACGGCAAAACGAAAGATCATTCAGTTTCATAAATCAGAACACAATTTGCCGATTCTGAGTGTTGGTAACTGTACCCAAGAATGAATTAACTCATTAGCTAATTAAATCTTCGAGCAAACTATTTTATCAACGTAAGGAATGTTTGTAAGGCAACACAAAGAAATGCACAGACAAACCTTGACTGCTATATACGCCTAATTAGCGCTATAGTTCAAGGAATCAGATGTAGAATATAGATAATTATAGATCTGACCCTAAACGCAATGCCACAAAAAAGATGATAAACTGAATCTGGTAATCCATGCATATAGCGTATTACACTAGCATTCTAAAAGCAACAGCTTCCAACAAAGCCCCTCGTTGAACATAGGCCGAAGAGATGAATTAATCATAAAGCGAACATAATAAAGCAGCAAAAAAGAACTTTCAATCCGAAATCGCCAAATGTTCTCGATGCGACAAAAGCAACAACAATTGACTGTCAGAGTTTCCTGGAGGATGATGATCAACAGACTGAGTAGACTATAGAGAATCTCCTGAGATGATTTTCATCTTATGAAGTCCAAGGTCCTCGAAGATTATAGGGGTCCTTTTTTCGTAGGGGCAAAGGGAAAGGGTATTTTATCTATTTGTAAGAGCAAGTGCAGGATTTAACAATGAGATAAGAGGAGTTCTTACGTCGTTAGTACTTCCAAGAATTCTTAATCATTTGCACATGAATTTTTTTAAACAAGAGATATCGTGAGGTGATATAAGATGAGAAGGAACAAGTTATCGAAAACTAAAAATAAAGATATCAATTAGCTCTCACTCAAAGCAGGAATCCATCACTTATCTTACTAAATTTCTTACGATCCTTATTCTAGTTCTATAATTATGATGGAAAAGAATTAAATAATTACCATATTGTTTCAACTATTGTCTTCTGCTTCTGTTGCTTAATCATAAGTGCCACAAGTACATCATTCTATCTCTCTTTTAACCCCAAAGGCATAGTTTAGAATCCTAGATGTACTTTTCATGTACAAATCACTTTGGATATCAGTTAACTCAATAGGAAAGACAATCCAATATTAAAAGGCATTTGTGATTCTGTGGCAGCATTTCTTTATTCAAGATTCAGAAGAGACTGAATAGTTGCTAGTAGTGTGTTTTGATAGTGAGGAAATAGCATGATTTTTTCTGCTGATGTTTAGAATTGCATTTTTTATTGCCGATGCAAGTCTGAGGTTGAGGGAGATTATACAAAGTTGTTGGCAAAATTATTTTTCCTATTTGCGAAACCTAGAGCCGGTGCCCGAATGCATGAATAATTGTTATAGTTGTTTGTTTAACCATTCCCTGTGTTTGACTGCTCCTAATCTGTTGTTTGGTTTATTCATGTATGTGTGGGGACTCAATTGGTCTTTCGCTC
>NC_087210.1:21666899-21676899 GCF_015104395.2 Macrobrachium nipponense
ACTTCCATCAAATCACCACCTCTTTGTTTTACCTACCCTTGCAAAAAAATCATTACTGATCGAAAATACTGTTTCAAATTTAATGGTTTTAGATGTTGAAGATGCACCAGGGGTCAATTAACGCTGACTGTAGTGATAAATGTCTGTGCGAATTCTGCAAGTGTTCCTGCACCAATCCCATTCCTATTATACGTAATATATACATATGTATACATAAAAGCGATTATCCAGCTTTATCTACGTGCATACTTACTCAATATGATTTGTAAGTAATGAAAACAGATCAGAGAGAGAGAGAGAGAGAGAGAGAGCGAGAGAGACCGCAGGTGGTATCTATACTTTACTTAACAGTAAACTTGCCTTCGTACAATGAGAGCCCCTTTTACATATGATCTTGAAATTGAATGAGCCAACCTCAGGCCATGCCTCGCTGGAGTTTATCTCTGTTGTTAATGCCTTGCTAATATTAGGCGTTCTCTCCTTATGGAAATGAACTCGTAATGTATACGTATAAGGTCACACCGTTAAAAAACCACTGTGCGTTTGATGTAGTAAGGGTTGAGACTATCCTACGATTAGCGGCGTTGACACGTCTCCCATCTTGCCACAGGAGGTATTTACTCCTAATCCAAAAAGGTACATTTTCAGGATTAACCTCCTCTAGATTAAGGTTACTCCTGAGAGTGGGCATATTCGATCGTACTGTCCAGCCTTTTGCTTTTATTCACAAGTGACTTCGTTTTAGGTAATATATGCCATGTGCATGTATGCTTACGTTTAACGTATGTATTTATATATATAAAAGGTATATATATGTACACATATACACACACATGCAAAATTTAGATGAGTTATATATATATATATATATATATATATATATATATATATATATATATATATATATATATGCAGAAGCCAGGTACTATGTCGTACCTCTAAGTAAATGGGGATAAAATCCACAATGAAGTAAAATCCTCTTGTAGTTTAAATGTATGGAATTTTTCGAAAAGGTTTACGTTGACACACTACCGGAAGACATCAAGCCTGAAATTTGGGTTAGGTATGTAGATGATGTTTTTATTGTTTATAGACACGGCGAGGAAGCCTTTCATAGGTTTTTAAGAGTTGCTTAATGGTTTTTTGCCCTCTATTAAATTTACAGTGGAAAAGGAAATGGAAAATAGGCTTCCCTTTCTAGATATGGTAGTTCATAGAGACACAGTTAGTAGTGACTTTAAATTCAGCGTGTATAGGAAGAACACCCACACAAACACCTATATTCATTACTTTTCATATCATGAACCTAAAGTAAAGTACAACGTTTTAACCAATTTGTTTTTTCGAGCATACCGAATATGTGATCCCCAGTTCATTGACGCCGAAATAAATTTCTTGGTAGATAGTTTTACTAAACTGTGTTACCCAAAGTTTTTTTATACTACAGTCTCCTATCTAAAGCTAGATCGATGTTTTACGCCCCTCATGATATAACTGAAAAGGCAGATTTTAAGGCATCTCTTGCTCTTTCCTTATAATAGAGAACTAATAAATTTTCTAGGCAGCTTAAAGGAAAAAAAAAGAACGGGTTCAACGTAGTTTTTCAGTACAACAGTACAATCAAGAAGAAACTCATTAAAAATAACCGGGTAATAGAGAGAATGTAGGAGTATATGTAATACCTTGTAGTGATTGCAATGAATGTTACGTGGGAGAAAGCGGACGTTCCATTGATAAGAGAAGGGAAGAACACGTTGCTGCTTGCAGAAGGGGAAGTTCATACAGTGCAATTGCGCAACATACATGGGAGAAAAACCACGCAATAAATTTTAACGGTACAAAGGTTGTTTTTGCATGTAACGACAGGACTTTGAGACGAGTAGTAGAAGGGGCGTTAATTTCATTAAACGAGACCTTTGCAGGAAATACTGGCATTACAGAAAATACAGCTATTTGTGAAGAGATATGTAGGAAAGGAAAAATTTCAAACTTTAGATATATATGTGCCAATAACGATGCTGCTTCCTCTCCTGTTTACTCCACTCAGGTCATTTCTCCAACAAACCACCCAACCACCATTAAACAAGCAGTTGACAATAGAAACATTCCCCACGAGGTCAAGACGAATTCTGGAAAGAACGAGGGCTCAACCGCCTGATCATTCATAATATGAACTAGCTTGTTACGTAACCGTTGTTTTTTCAAATGTTTGTGCTCTTACTTGTTAGTTCCTTGAGGTGACATATCACATTTTAGTGAACAAGACCACAGTTGATGGTCGAAAGCTTTAATCCTGTACAAGATATATATTTTTTAAAATACAAGAGGATTTTACTTCATTGTGGATTGTATCCCCATATATATATTATAATATATAAAAATTTATATAAATATAATTAATATATATATTTAGATATATAATATATAGTATACATATCTATATATATATATATATATATATATATATATATATATATATATATTTACAAAAAAAAAAATATATATATATATATATATATATATATATATATATATATATTTATTTACATATATATATATAGTATATATAATATACTATATATATATTATATAACCCAATTAAATTTTGCATTAAGTAACTCGAAAAATGTACAGCAAGGTCACGTAGTATAATGTTTTGATCTCCGGGTTTTGCTTTTGTACCGACGAATGGAGGGGGTGACAGACAATCCTCTTATACCATGGCTTATACTGTGACCCTTGGCGGTCACTTCCCTTAATCATCCATACACGAGGAAATGGCAGCGCCGCTCAAAAAATCTGCCATATCCACCAAATTGCCACCCTTTTTCCTGAAAAGTTTTGAAACAAGTTTAAGAAAATATAGCATCAGTGTTAATCACCCTCGAGTCTCAACCTTTCGTAGCCAGAGTATAGTAATATGTTAGTATGGTGGGCGCAGCCTGGAATAAGAAATGACCATGAGGCTAGTAACTTTATCCTAAAAGTAAAGGGGATTTTTCCAAGAATACAGCATAAGTCTTTAAGCGCTTTCCCTCTTAGGATGAAAAAATATAGTCATACAGGCATTTGTTTATAAAAACCAGGCCTAAGCCGTTCTCACCTTAGGGAGAAGCGTCTGAGGAGGGTCTTAGTATTTTTTCTTTGAAAATCTTTTTTGATGAATATGGAAGATGACTACAAACGTGATGACGTACGATATATATATATATATATATATATATATATATATTATAATATATATCAATATATATATCATACATATACACATATATATATATATATATATATATATATATATATATATATATATGCGAATACCACAGGAAAATGTTTTCAGAAATCCAAGCGCTTTCGCCTATACTCTGCCTATCATTTTCCTGTGGTATTCGCTTATTTAATGAAATCACGTGCATCTACTGTGATTCTATTACTAAGCATTTTATAAAGAGTATAACACGTTGTCTTACGGTTATGAATCGGAGCATTCGAGAGGAAGTGAGCAGTGATGATTAATGACTGTTCCTAGGCAGGTAGTAACAAACCGAGTCATCATTCCAAAGCACAAAGGCGAAAGAGAAAGGTTTATGATAAACTCGTGATAAACACTTTGCAAACCGCCTATCAAGAACTCGACAGTGAGAAAAAGAAAATGGTGAAGTAAGAATTGGTGATGGTTAAAAAATGAATAGTGAGAGTGGTGACGAAGTTGGTGAAGAGTACCGTAATCTTAATCGACATGTCTGACGAACAGTGACGTTGTCAACAAGCCTTATGAAATGGGAGAGGCTATGACGTCACCGCCCAAACACTCAAAAGCAGTGGTTTCCAAATTTGTGGCCCATATAGCAGAATGCAGGGGGCCATAATTTGAGGATATGTAGGTATAAAACCAAAGAAGTTTAGTGGGTGGGCAGCCAGTGGAGGCAACTTACAGGTGGGCCACTTACAAAGATCCTGTATGAAAAGTGGGTGACGACCAGAAAAAGATTGGGAACAACTGCTCTAAAGGGAGAAGAAATGAGAAGGAGGGAGGAAGAGTGTCGTGCAGAGGATCTTGGGTACGGTTGTCCTAAGGATGTGAAAAGTGACCCATCCCTTGGGGGAATGGGACAACTGGTCGCGACCGACTGGCCATGGCCCAACTGGCCATGGCCGACTGGACGCAGCCCAACTGGCCGCAGGGGCCGACTAGCCGCAGCCCAACTGGCCATAGACGAAGAGATGAGAGAAAAAAAATTATTTCTGTCTATCTGTCTGTCTCTGTCTCTCTCTCTCACACACAGAAAATATTTAGATACAGTAAATCTAAAAGACGAAGAGTATCTGAGAGGAATTGCTCATAACTTCTCTTATGATATATAGTTATGTAACTGCTATTTTAAGCAGTTTTTTATATCCAATAATTCAACTTTTTAATGAAATTTAACTTTTTTTATCTTTAATTATCTTTTATTTTCTTGATTTTTTTATTCAATGATTCAGCTTTTTAGTGAAATTTAACTTTTTTTTATCTTTAATTATCTTTTATTTTCTTAAATTTTTTATTCCAGTAATTCAGATTTTATGTAACTTCTATGTAATTCAGCTGTGTAATAAAATTTACATTTTAAGTATTATTCTTTTCTTAGAGAAAACCTCTTTTCAAAAATGATATGCATACATGAAATAAACAGTTTATAACCATTAACAATAATTACAAAGTTCAACAATGTATTTAAAACAGGAAACAGTCCAATTGGCAAAGTATCAAGCTCTCATTTAAAAAATGAAAATAGTTTACAACCATTAATAACAATAAAAACAAGTTTTATTCGAAAGAGTTTATAACCAATAACAACAATCACTAAAATCAAAATGGTATTTAAAAAAAAATAGATAAATAAATAAACACTAGTTTCCTTCAAAAGATAAAAAAATCTCTCTCTCTCTCTCTCTCTCTCTCTCTCTCTTACCGCTGCGGCCAGTCGGCTGCGGCCAGTCGTCCCCAGCGGCCAGTTGAGCTGCGGCCAGTCAGCCACGGCCAGCTGGACCACGGCCAGTCGGCCGTGGCCAGTTGTCCTAGACCCATCCCTCGGTAGCTACTGACAGGACTTTGCACAACTCTCTCAAGTACATTCGTTTTCTTTCAAGTCAAAGTTCGGTCTTGTTTATTTAGTTTCGGATTCAGATGAAGCAGCTAAGCAATAAACGCGTCCCTTAATTGAATGAACCTACAACGTTCACGGCTCACATTACCTTAGTTCTACACAGATTGGACGATCGCTCGGCAGAGGGCCAGGTCGTGTTGTGGTTTCTGTCAAGGAAACAGGAGTTTTATACGACTTTTAAGGCACTGAAGGCGTTTTAAATGTACTCGCAGGTGTGTGAACATGCAGTGACTATTTTGCCCCTCCTTTAAGTAAAGTAGGAATGTGAACTTAGCATTTATTTAGGTGCAAAACAGCAGGACTCATTGCCCCGGTTTCCTGGCCGGGAAAACCATATGCCCTCGGGCTATGCTCGAGGCGTCTCTATAGCCAACTTAGCGAGTAGTAAAGTTGCGACGACGCACAGTCTTTTGTGCCCAGCGAAAACCAGACGCAGTGACTTCCGTTTTCTGTGTCTCCAGAATGAATGCGCCAAGGTTGAAAAGAATTAATACCATAGGTATTAGATACTTAGTGGTGCAATTTATGAAGACGACATTCCTTAATTCTTGATGATACTTTACGTATACAGGACGATGAAATTGAGGGCATTGCAGATTTGGGGAAAACTAGATTAATTGTTAAATTAAGCTCAAGAGAGAAATATGAAAACATTTGTGAAGATTTCGGTGGCAAAGAAATCAGTGTAAGAGACGACCTAAAAATCCGAGTTGAGGATTTGTCAACTTACAGGTCGTATGTAACAGTGCGAAATGTGCCTTTTGAAATGACTGACTTTATGCTGAATGACATTCTTTCCAGATACGGAACAGTGAGTTATGTGAAGAAGAACACTCGAAGTCTGGGAAGATACAAAGGTATTGATAATGGTGTCAGAACAGTTTCTATGGATATTAATCGACAGATTCCTTCCTTCTTATATGTTGAATGTGCCAAGGTTTATATCTATATATACTATAAAGGGCAGACTAAAACTTGTAGACTTTGTGGGCAAACCAGCCATTTTGCTAATGAATGTGAAGTTGGAATTACACAAAGACTAAATATCATTAGTGAAGTAGACTTCCCTCATTTATCTGGCAATCAAGAAAATAAAGGAAATGAAATGCCAGTAAGCCGCCAGGACCCAGTAGACGTTCGAACTTGTGAAGGGATGCCCCAAAACACTTCTATAATTGACCGTCCTGTCGAAGTCGGAAGTAACCCAGCATCCAACGGCCAACCAGACTTGCAAACGGAATCCGAAATGCTGATGGAGACTTGCCATTTGATTGACCTGCGAGATGACATTGACATTCCTCCAACTGTATCTGAAGAAAACAGTTTGGCCCCTATAAATGGGACCTTAGAGCTTAATGGTGGGACAGACGTATTGAATGCAAGTTGCTTCATCGTACAACGAACTACTGAGACTGATGCAGTACTCTTGTTGCAACCTACGGAACAATATCCGAGGAGGCGAACGTTTGTTCGCCCGACAGTAATCCTGTCGAAGCTTCACCTAGTGAGAATGATATGAGATCTTGTGACGTCATGGAAGAATCAAGACATTTTGAAGGCAACGTTGACGAAGACAGAAGTAACACCGACACAGCGCATCCTATGAGTCAAGATTTATTTAGCTCAATCATCCCCTCCAGAAGTCAAGATGATATACAAAATCCAACAGGCGATTTAATGTTACCACCCTTTAATAGTTCCAATTATTATAAAGGTGCTAATGACACGATGTCAGAACAAGAAAGTTGTTGCTCATAGAAAATGAAATACCAGCAGGTCAAAAATGTAATAATGATAATGAAACCACAGTGACCGATGAGTCGGACTGTAATTCAAGCATTGTAGAAAACATGAAAGTAAACAAAAAGCGAAAGCAACGTAAAAATGCAACAAAAAAGAGTAAAAGAAAATCTCATAATAACTAACATTCATTAGGATAGCCACCCTTAATATTAAACGGTATTAATGATAGAATGAAACAAGAGATGCTACACTCATTTAACACCTTTAACAAAATAGACATTCTTTTAGTCCAAGAACACAATGTTAAGGATATTAAAGATATAGAGTTTTTGTCATACAGGTATAATGTAATTTTCAATCCAGCCATTTGTCGTAAAGGTGGAACCTGTATTCTCATCAAGAAGACTTTAGATTTTGTAATTAAGCATGTTGAAAGAAGTGGAGATTCTAGAATATGTTCTGTACATGGTGAGGTGAATGGTAGTAAGATTCGTATTGTTAACATTTATGCTCCTTCAGGTCATAATCATACAAGGGAACGGGAAGAGCTTTTTGACAAAGAATTGCCCTACTACTTACGGTATGATAATAGCCATACTATTATGGGAGGTGACTGGAACTGTGTTTTGAGTCCTAGAGACAATTCTAATAATAGTGAATCAAACGTGTCGAAATCACTGCTCAGATTAATTAGGACCCTTAGGTTTAATGATGTATGGTTTTTGCATAACAGGGAACCCCAGTATACTTATGTACGCACAAACTACGGTTCGCGCATTGATAGATTGTACTGCCAAACGCTCAAAGACAATGTAATTTCAAGCGAAATGCTACCTGTGTCATTTTCTGATCATTCCGCTGTCATTTGCAAAATTAAGATTAATCCAAACATTAGTATTGGAAACTCATTTTGGAAACTTAATACTAGTTTACTAAAAGACGAGGAAATTAAAGAAAAGTTTAGGAGGTTGTGGACATTCTTGAAAACACGTAAAAGGAATTTCTATCATATCAGTAATTGGTGGAATGATTTGGTGAAACCAGAAATAAAACAATTTTTCGTCAGAGAAGGTAAAAGGATTAGCAGGCAGAAGTTTGGGGTCATCAATTATTTTGAAGCAAAACTAAGGAAACAATACATGAAACTTAATGTGTCAGGAAACTCAGATTATGCAGATATTACTATTCTCAAAGACAGAATAAACAATCTAAAATCTCAGATTTTAGAAGGGGTTAAAGTACGATCGAGAATTCAAGACAGGATTGAAGGGGAAAAAGCCTCCTCTTACCTTCTTGGACAGCAAAGAGCAATAAATAGTAAAAAGGTCGTGACAGAAATAGTCGCAGAACGAAACATAATTCCGAATCTTGATGAAGGTACTGTTCTCACAAATAGCCAGGCCATTGAACACTATGTGTTCAGGTATTACCAAAAACTTTACCGGAAAAACATTTGTGATGTACCTATGCAAAACTTCTTTATGCAGTTTGTAGAGAAAAAATTGACTGATTCTGATAATGATATATTTCATAAGAATATATCTCTCAGAGAGATACGTGATGTTATTCGTTCCATTGCTAACAATAAATGTCCTGGTATAGATGGCATCCCAATAGAATTTTATAAGGTATTTTGGGAAGATATGAAGGATGAACTAAAGCTATTGCTTGAAAATATTATAGAAATGAAAACTCTCTCCAAGAGTCAGAGTATTGCATTGGTCACTCTCATATCGAAAGGCACCGATGAGAGTGCTTTGACTAATTGGAGACCAATTTCATTGTTGTGCTGTGACTATAAGATACTTGCTAAGATAATAGAGAAAAGAATGCAAACAGTTATCTTCAACCTTATCAATTTTGTGTGCCTGGAAGATCCATAAATACATGTAATATTTTAATTAGAGATATTGTGTATTATTGTAGTGAGAAAAGAGTTCAAGGAGCTGTTTTAAATCTTGATTGGTCGAAAGCATTTGACCGTGTTGATATTAATTTTGTACTTCAGATTCTTGAAAGACTAGTTTTTGTGATGAACTGATTTCCTGCATTAAGATATTGTACACGAATATTGGAAGTTGTTGCATTGTTAATGGTAACATTGGTAAATACTTTAGTGTGGAGAGGGGAGTCCGACAAGGCTGCCCTCTTTCTATGCTCCTTTATGCTGTTTTCCAGGAACCTCTGTATCTTGCTATAAAAAGAAATAGTTGTATTGAACACTTGCCCTTACCAAATGATAACCACCTTAAAATTCTTGGGTTTGCCGATGATACAAATATTTTCGTTGCCAGTGACAAGGGAATTTTGGAGATTAGCACATTAGTGTCTAAATTTGAAGCAGCCACGGGTTGCATGCTAAATAAAAATAAGACGAAAATATTTGGATTAGGCCCATGGGGTGATAGGTCTGTTTGGCCTTTATCATGGCTTCAAGGATATACAGGTTCTTTACAACTTCGGGAATTCTATTTTCTGATAATTACGAAATGGCTGTTAATTCTTCTGGACAAATATATTATGTAAAATTAAGAATACTTTGGCGAGCTTTCACAACAGAAGACTTACATTTCATCAAAAAGCTGTTATTGTCAATACCTTGATTTTTTCAAAGACATGGTATGTTTCCCATATTTACCCTTTGCCTGTCAAATATGCAAAACTAATAAGTAAAGAAATTTTCTTTTACATTTGGGGGAAAAAATGTGAATTCATTAAAAGAGACACTTTAACAAAGTCAAAGATTGAAGGAGGGATAGGAATGTTAAGTCTTTTATGGAAGACACAAAGTATTCTAGCTGCCTCTTTCTTAAAGTTACACTGTGAGGAGAAATACAATTTTATGTCAAATTATTATAACAATTCACATATGAAGGGCTTGTTTACCGGAAATTCAACACAAAGAGACAATTCATGTGTAATGGCACCTATGTATTCTGAGGTCTTAGTAACAGTTAGGAAATGTAAAACATTTCAGAATTTCCTTTCTTAAATCGAGAACTATATATGTGAACTTATTGCCAAAGGTACAGCCAACTGTTGAGAGTAGATACCCCCTTTATAATTGGCCTCTGATTTGGGAAAACATCAACATGAAATTTCTTTCT
>NC_087210.1:21681899-21684399 GCF_015104395.2 Macrobrachium nipponense
TTGAGGGTGGATGCTCAACGTACCAATTTGCAGCCGTCTAGCCTCAGTAGTTTTTAAGATCTGAGTGCGGACAGAAAAAGAGTGGACGAACAGACAAATAGCCATCACAATAGTTTTCTTTTTCAGTAAAATAAAAGCAAGAAAAACGAGGATGTCATTTGAAGACGAAATAAAGGAAACTTGAAACCGCGGAATAACTTCTCTCGGATGAGACATCGATTTCCTGCGAAAATGGATAGGAATAATTTCTGCTAAGTATGAAAGACAACAATAATTCTCAGATGAAAACGACAACACAGATGGCGAAGCAGAAAAAAATCCTGCAGAAAAAGTTTGAAGTACAAATGATTCTGCCGTAATTCTCGTGTCTTTCCAGATACCATATTATCTTACTCCTTTTTCCACTTGTGTTTCTTTCTTTGGCGTTTATTTCCAAACTGATAACAGCGGAGGGGCAGGGACGACTTGGGATCGTTTCTTGGGAATTGACTGAATTATAAACCTGGAAGTGAGTTGATTTTTGTGTATCGCCAACAGAATGAAAGGAGGTTAGAAGTCATGCTGTGTTTCGGAAACACATGAAAGGATGGTGCTATATCTCACGTTTAAACCTAGTCTTAGTCATGTCTTCAAACTTACCATAGCATTGATGTAAAAAAAAAGTCATTAATTAACAAACACGTATATAGTGTGAAGAGTAATGCCGTCCAAATTAACTTCGAAACATCTCAAGTTTGTAGGAATAAAAAATGAAAAATTCTCTGTCGTCTAAATCCCAAATTATTTCTGTAATTGTTTTTACGAATCTTCCATTCAGTTTCACCAAAGTAAAATGGAAATGTACTCTAAAATTATGCATATTTTAAGTTTAAAATAAAATGCTAAAAAACAAAACAAAAAAATCACCCTATTTACCTAAAACAGGTAAACAATATTTTTACCCGATACCATTATGTATTGACGTCTGTCTTCTTTATTCATAATAGGTATGTTATACCCCAGTGAAATACATTATCTCCTGATGGACGATATTGCTTGCTCTAATATCCAGGATATGAAATCACCGGAAAATCTGATAACGCCCAGATACAGCCATTAGTTAACGAGGCATTCCACGGATACTGCCCTGGATTCGCGCAATATGGATTATACGCCTTCATTTTAATACTCAAGTTCCCTTCCATCGGATAATCTGCATATCTGAATATTTTATGTTTGTTTGATTGTTAGTATAACACGTACATAAATTCTATATCGTTTGTTGCGACTAAAATGTTGCCCTCTGTTCTTAGAAGAGCGATTTCAGGGCTGTTGCTGACTTCCATTATTTGTTAATAACAACATTTCAGTTGCTCTCCTCTGCAACGTTTTTCAAGATGTTTCTTAGAAACGAACCTAAAAAAAAGGGGGAAGGTATAACATCAATGTAATGAAGATCATATATGGACTGAACACATGAGATAAATGTAATCAAGATCAAATATCGGACTGAACAATCTTATAAAAAAATCCCTTAGCCAAATTTAATATATGCCATATTCCTGTCCTTATATGTTAATTTTTGGAATTATACCTTTAGTTACAAAATTCACTCAGGAAAAAATAATGCTCTTTGTGCCTTGCACACTATACGTTTAAATCCAGAAGTATATTCGTCATACATTATTCTTGACAAGGAGACCAGGAAGTGGGTTCTTTTGAGAAGATCGTGAGCAAAAAAAAAAAAAAAAAAAAAAAAAAAACGATAAAGTCTGCAGAACATGATAAACACGAGACCGGAGAAACAATTCCATTACTTGCTGGAAGAGAAAATGTAACAGAATCAAACGATCAGGATGCCGTTAAATTTTGCAGAATGAAAGCGAGATTTGTTCTCAAGACCATTTACTTTTTTACCGTCTCTGGCAAAAAATAAGCATTACATAACTATACGTTGAAATTCTCAGTATTCAAAAACTTTTCACTAAGAAATATATGCATAAACTAAGATGTTTTCTTAAGGAAAAAGGATTATGGCTTTGATAATTGTAATCTTCAGATAGCAAAAATGAAAATAAGGTTTGTTAATTTTTTCTTCGAACGAAATAATGTCTTAAAAATGGTCTGTCAAGGAGAGGGTGTTAATAAAAAAATTTAATAATTTTAAAAGTCTACCTAATGCACGCTATGACATACTTCTACGGTATACAAAACAGATACACACACATATATCTATATATATATGCATCTCTCTCTCTCTCTCTCTCTCCTCCCTCTCCGCTCGTCTCTCTCTCTCTCTATATATATACATATATATATATTATATATATATATATATATATATATATATATAGAGAGAGAGAGAGAGAGAGATGAGATGAGAGAGAGAGAGAGAGAGAGAGATCAATAAATGTGGGCTTACAGACTCCCCTCACAAGCCGAAACACATCTATCTAGGCAAACAGAAATGTGATATTCCCCAGAATACCATATTACTCAGTCCCCATTCAAACGCAGGATA
>NC_087210.1:21689399-21699399 GCF_015104395.2 Macrobrachium nipponense
CAATACTTGCGTCGCCTTCCTGTCGCCTATTAATCTTTCCTATCTTCAATTACAGTCCGGCAACAATAATCTTCCTTCTTTTACACTCGAATCTGAAAAGTCACATTCCATTAATTATTTTATTCGGCTCCACCTCTTTCAACCAACCCCCAGAAAATCTTTCTTCGGTCGTCCCATCCTTCGCCTCGCAAGCTTCGCTAGCGCTGTTTTACTTTTTCATTACGTAAGATGCGTGTCTAATTATAAATGACGTGTTTGACAGTATGAAGGGGAGCTTTCTTGCGTTACGCTGAAGGTTATAAATTTCAGGAAAAGACAATAAGTGGGAGGGAGAAAAATAGTCATACAGAAAAGTAGGTTCTAGAAAATAAGGGAAAGAGTCACTGACCAAGTAAAAAGCCCTTGATTTGATTTCGCCAAGAAGAGACACGAAAGAAAAATCACTATGGAAAAAAAAATTCACAGCATTATGAAATAAAAATGTCAAAAATAGACAATTGGGGCTAATATGCAGCTTCAGAATTCACGACATCGAAATAAAGCTTCTGGATTTTGAAGCAGATCTGGAATTCAGTGAAGATAGCTTTCCTTTAATTAATTTAAATTTTCCTCACCTTTATTACAGACAAACAAATACGACAATGAATACAATATTTACTTTGATATACTTTACCGATAGCTTGAACAGAAAATTACTTCTATTTTACACACACACACACACATATATATATATATATATATATATATATATATATATATATATATATATATATATATATATATATATTTTATAGGTTTTCAAAATGTTTGTCATAGAGGTATGAGAGATGTATTTGGCAATGACTGTGAAATCTAATACCTTCAAAATTGTCTTACACATGATTGTCAGAGTAAAGGTAATTAGTCCACAATGTCTGTGAAGCGGCATTGCTTTTGACACATTTAACTGCAGCAATTTATAAGAAGGGATTTTCGAGTCAGGTGTTGATAAAGCGTGTGTGTGTTTTGTGTGTCTATGTATATGTATGTAATATATATATATATATATATATATATATATATATATATAGATATATATATACATACACACACACACGCACGCTTTATCAACACACACAAAAATGACTCGAAAATACCCTTCTATATTATATAATATATATATATATATTATATATATATATATACATAGACACACAAAAAACACACGCACGCTTTATCAACACCTGACTCGAAAATCCCTTCTTATAAATTGCTGCAGTTAAATGTGTCAAAAGCAATGCCGCTTCACAGACATTGTGGACTAATTACCTTTACTCTGACAATCATGTGTAAGACAATTTTGAAGGTATTAGATTTCACAATCATTGCCAAATACATCTCTCATACCTCTATGACAAACATTTTGAAAACCTATAAAATGAAAGTTTTACTACACCATACTTATCATCGCTTGCTGTGGATGTAACTTCAGACACTGACCTAAACAATGTGAAAAGTTTTGTTTACAGGGTGCCTACAGATATCACCAGTGTGTGTGTGTGTGTGTAGAAGGGGTGTTGGCTACGTGAACGAGAAAATAAATTATTACTATTTTAGATAAAAACCAACACACTGCGATCATTCAAAACAACAGTACCATTTATTCCTTTTCGAATGATAAATGATAATAGCTTAATAATTTCTATTCATTGTTGCACCAAATGAAAAATTTACAAAATACAGAACATCATAAAAATACTGATATACATAAAATTCGTATCCGAATGTGGTTCTGCCTGTTACCAGCACCAATGATACAAAACAATCGAAGCCTCCATTAAAAAAATAAATATATAAACTATCAAAAGCAGCAACTAATGACAATCCCCCATTATTTCTACCATCCAATGAATCATTCAAATTCATAGGTTTACGTTTACACGCTGCAATACATGAAGACTCAATAAATGAAACTTCATTTAGTAATGAATCAATCTGTGTTGATCCACACATTACATTGGCCAAAACAAATATTTTAATGTGTACTTCATTTAACTTCGAATTTAATCAAATTCTGATTTCATGTCACCTGGAATTCATTCACATTTAGTACATCTGCAGCTTCGAAATTAATTGCGTTTAATCTAGCGTTATATTAAAATTTCAGTCTGACTTTGACAGAATACGGACAGAGATTCATATCGCTTTATACAGACTTAATCGCTATAAGTTATTTACATTAACGATTCTACGTCTTTTTAGTAGGAGTAATGATACAGCCATTAGGCATAAGAAGTCTCAAAGCAATAGCGCTATAAATACATAGGGAACATTCAAATAAAACCAAATAAAAAAACAAACCAAAAAACTACTAGCTTGCAAAGTTTCTACAGCATGAATTACCATTTATCACTAACGAAATCAACGAAAGGAAATATAAAAAAAATGCAGATAAAAATAAAGACTAAATCACAGATGAGTACCTTGACAAGAAGGGCAAAGCCGTGAAGGCGGAGGAGCATCGGACCTGAAGTTTCCTCCTAATTGAAATAATCCGACCGGAAAATCATGGCGGGAAAATTGTTGCCTACTTCTCATGCATGAAGGCGAATCAGAGCAGGACAAAATATCGTAAAGGTGGGGTTGGGAGGGAGGGGGGGGGGGGCGTTTGTTGATTGATCATATACATATACTCAGTTCACATGACGTCGGGGTTATAACAGAATACTTTATTTATAACACTTACCCTAGTCCTGTGAGCCTCGAAGCTGACATTCAAGAATCATGTTCTGAAGTAAGAGACTGCTAGTTTTTCTTCTGTATTAATTTGAACCTCTGCGATTATTTCCCGTGTTCTGTAATGATAAATTAAACAAATTAATTTTACCTTAAAATATTTCTAGCAGTATACAGCTAATTAGTTCTTTTTATATGGTATCAGTATAAAAGTCAGCCAATATAGAGCAATTTCTCATAAGCTATTCAGAATTCCAACATAAATAGGGCAGTGTAAACAAAGTCTGAGAGGAATTGTAAATAGCAGTTTACATAAGATATCGGAGCAAATTATAAAGCTTTGGAAAGTTCGACACCCGCTGGCAGTACAAATAATATAGGCTGAACAGGGGAAAACAAGCTGTTTACATAACTATAAATCAAATAAGTGGAACTTTCAAAGTCATCACAAACCTAAGCTAATGAGAACGACATAGTATAAGAGTTTAAACTGAATAGAGAGCCAATAAGACAATATTAGCACGGTGTCAGTATGAACATGACAATATAGCACGGAACTTTGCACACAGGGTTACATAGGGAGAGAAGCGAGAAATTTTACTCATCGTATAAATATAAATACATTTTATAAACAGGACAAATACGAAACCTTCATTTCAAGTGTTTTCAAAATCCAAATTCCGAACTTAATTTCTTTCCAGGAGAATTTCGCAGCATTCACACTTAACGCAATTGCATGTTTAATAAACCTGAATAAAACAGAGGAGGGCGAGAATGGGAGAAAGCTATCTGGAGATTAGCAAATCTAATGACACTGAGCAGATTGAACGAATTACCAATCTAGTCCAACTAAAAACAAGGTAAAAAAAGCACACACACCAGCTGTTTGTGTTGGCCCTCTCGTTAAAACCGACAGCAACAGTAAACGAAATAGTGAATATTTTTCAAGCTGTTGCTTTGTAAAGGTTTTTTCAGTTCTATATAACAGAAGCGAAAGCCTCTAGTTAGATTGATGGTGCCTATTCGGAATTTAACGGTTCTTTTGTTATTGAGAATAACAACACGGTTGTTTGGCAAGCTGCGTTTGTTGAGGTCCTCGTATTCTGGAATAAATTTCATCTTTTAAGAGTTTTGCTTGATTGGGCCACATAATTATTTTCATGTTCATAATGATTGAGATACGGTAGTTGTTGTTAGGAACGGTAATACTACTGCAGCGAATCTACAGTAGACATCTAACGTTGATATAGCGTAAGGCTTTCAATGAACCCCGTATGTATATGAACTTTTGTTCAATGGTACTAACTGAAATCATGTCCCGGATAAAACCATTAATTATGGTAGGCCATACATTAAAAAAAATGAGACTTTTTATAGAAAGGGGTCAACCTGTCAGCTATATAAGAATTTTTGAAGAGTACGAAATAGTAAAGTTTATGAAGTACAGACTATTTTCAGATTCACAGCTCGATTATACATTTTTAAGTTCAAGATGCTGACAGAGTGAAGAGGTTAAATTTTCACTATATCACAGCGGAAAGAATGCGAAACAAAAATATTGAAAGTAATGTGGCCTTTGAAACATCTTTACAAGCTCATTTTTTTCTGACAATTGTAAGATTCTATTCAGATCTGAAATAACAGCATTACCTACATCAAGCACCACAGCTCGAGAAGAATACTCGAAAAAGGGCCAGATAAACAGCATCAGTTACCGCAGACAAAGATGAGACATAGAAATGCACATATAATAAGTATGTTAAAGTGCATAATATTAGAAAATTGAGATGGAAGCTTAAAAATCGAAAAAGTTTTTTTTATCATTAAAAAAGTACAACAGAAAGCCCTACCCAATATTAGGAGAACAAAGCAAAAAAGAAATGGTAGGAACAGCCAAATATTTACGGGTAACGATAATCTGAATTGTGTTCAATTTTTTTCTTTTCCACTTACTATTTATGAGACATTATTTAGTCCACATTAAGCAGAAGAATGAGCAAATCAACCACTTTCCGTGTTTTCGGGTACCCCCACATCTGAATTCAATAACCAACTCTCCCACTTTGTCACAATCATTTGCCGAAGAGTATTATTACCAGAAATCATTTATCTTATCGTGAAATATCCTTAATAAAGATAAAATGATCACCAAATTATTCAGACCTTCTGGAATACTCCAGAACTGCATTGTACTGCATTACCAGAATGGGCCTGTAATAACAGAGAGAAAGAGAGAAAGAGAGAGAGAGAGAGTACTGATACCACCATAAATGACAACGTAACGCCCCTTTCCATTCGAAGAGCATAAAGGTTGCAAATTGTGGGAAGGAATGAATCTACAAAATATCATCCATAACTGTAAGCAAATAAATTACGGACCAGAGGAAAACCACTGTGACATTTGGTAGCCATGCAGGCAAGTGCTGGTCCCTAAACAACAGTGGGTCGGTAGCGGCTCCTGTTAAGTAATCGCAAATCGTGAAAAGCAACTTTTGTATGAGCAACATTGCTTTCATGAGCATATGCTGATTAACTAAGTATTCCAGTAGTATTTGCAAGAAATAATTAACCATGTATGTCCAAGATTTTATATTATTATTATTATTATTATTATTATTAATTTTTTTTATTATTATTTTTTATTTATTTATTTTTTTTTTTTTTGTACTCTATCACAGTCCTCCAATTCGACTGGGTGGTATTTATAGTGTGGGGTTCCGGGTTGCATCCTGCTCCTTAGGAGTCCATCACTTTTCTTACTATGTGTGCCGTTTCTAGGATCACACTCTTTTGCATGAGTCCTGGAGCTACTTCAGCCTCTAGTTTTTCTAGATTCCTTTTCAGGGATCTTGGGATCGTGCCTCGTGCTCCTATGATTATGGGTACGATTTCCACTGGCATATCCCATATCCTTCTTATTTTCTATTTTCAGATCTTGATACTTATCCATTTTTTCCCTCTCTTCTCTTCAAACTCTGGTGTCCATGGTATTGCGACATCAATAAGTGATACTTTCTTCTTGACTTTGTCAATCAACGTCACGTCTGGTCTGTTTGCACGTATCACCCTATCCGTTCTGATACCATAGTCCCAGAGGATGTTTGCCTGATCGTTTTCTATCACTCCCTCAGGTTGGTGCTCGTACCACTTATTACTGCAAGGTAGCTGATGTTTCTTGCAACACAGGCTCCAGTGGAGGGCTTTTGCCACTGAATCATGCCTCTTTTTGTACTGGTTCTGTGCAAGTGCCGGGCATTCACTTGCTATGTGGTTTATGGTTTCATTTTTCGTATTGCACTTCCTACATATGGGAGAGATGTTATTTCCGTCTATCGTTCTTTGAACATATCTGGTTCTTAGGGCCTGATCTTGTACCGCTGTTATCATTCCTTCAGTTTCCTTCTTTAGCTCTCCCCTCTGTAGCCATTGCCAATTGCCATCGCTGGCTAGTTCTTTAGTCTGTCTCATGTATTGTCCGTGCATTGGTTTGTTGTGCTAGTCCTCTGTTCTGTCTGTCATTCTCCTGTCTCTGTATATTTCTGGGTCTTCGTCTACTTTTATTAGTCCTTTCTTTTTCCCATGCACTCTTTAGCCACTCGTCTTCACTGGTTTTCAGATATTTGCCCCAGTGCTCTGTTTTCGATGTTGACGCAGTCCTCTATACTTAGTAGTCCTCTCCCTCCTTCCTTTCGTGTTATGTATAGTCCTGTCCGTATTTGCTCTTGGGTGTAGTGCTTTGTGTATTGTCATATGTTTCCTGGTTTTCTGATCTATGCTGCGGAGTTCTGCCTTCATCCATTCCACTATTCCTGCGCTGTATCTGCTTACTGGCACTTGCCCATGTGTTTATGGCTTTTATCATATTTCCAGCGTTGAGTTTTGACTTGAGTATCGCCTTGAGTCTCTGCATATATTCTTTCCTGATCGTGTCCTTCATCTCTTGGTGTTTTATATCCCCTCCTTCCATTATTCCCAGGTATTTATATCCTGTCTCATCTATGTGTTTGATGTTGCTCCCATCTGGTAGCTTTATCCCTTCAGTTCTCGTTACTTTGCCTTTTTGTATGTTGACTAAGGCGCATTTTTCTATTCCAAACTCCATCCTGATGTCCCCAGATACAATCCTTACAGTCTGGATTAGGGTATCTATTTCCTTGATGCTCTTACCATACAGCTTGATGTCGTCCATGAACATCAGATGGTTGATTCTGTTGCCTCTTTCTTGAGTTGGTACCCGGCATCCATCTTCTGGAGTACTTTTGTCATGGGAATCATGGCTACTACGAAGAGTTATTATTATTATTATTATTATTATTATTATTATTATTATTATTATTATTATTAATTAGTAACGAATAACCGACCACCAAATATATGCTACCGAACACAGTACCAATCAGATCATAGACACTTCAAATTGCTTAACAACAGTGAATAATGCCAATTAATAATGAAATGAGCATGATCTTCCTGTATTAGCTTTCTGGTGTAGAAGTGGGTGGATGGGAGGTAATCATACGCACATATGTTCGTTTTACAGGACACTAAGAGGAAGTGTACAGGCACATGCACACAAACATATATACATTATATATATATATATATATATATATATATATATATATATATATATATATATATATATATATATCTATATATATATATATATATATATATATATATATATTATATATATATATATATATATATATATATATATATATATATATATATATATATATATATATATATATATATATATATATATATATATATATATATATATATATATATATATATATATATATATATATATATAAAAGGATGGACGGTGGCAATCAACAAATACAAAACATTCAGTTTAAAATGCCAGGAGAAAGATATTACCATGCAAGTGGAAAGAAATGATACGAGTGACGACAAGGAGAAACGTTAGAAGTCCAGGGTAAACTTATGCTAGTAAAAGAGGGGTGGAGGCAGTTTGGTTGCTTAACTTCAGAACTGCCTGCTTTTACACAAAGTGACTGGAGTTTGCTATCCGCTGAGGTGAACGAGCCCCTCGACAAAATTTTAAACTGACCGCATTCAATATTTATTTTGCATATTGACAAAAGTGATAAAACAAACTTTGTAACAAACGGATTAATAATAAGTATACAGAGCTGAAATGTTCTGAATACGTTTTAACAGACGAAAACCACAACTGCGATCACAATATAAGATCTTTCGAAACCGCAGGGCTCATACTTCGATTTAAGGACGCTTTTCTGGAAGCTCGAGATATTCCGATATATCCTCTCCAGAGGCATCAAGTAAACTCAGGAGGGCGCGAGTTGAAAACACCCTTGTGCTCTCTCACAAGAGGCATCGTACTCTGTCAGTGGCGAGCTGGAATAGGAATCAAAGGCCTCTGACACTTGATCCATCTGGTAGGAATAGCAGCACAATTTCACACCAGAAGAGAGAGAGAGAGACTTGATGGGATTGACTGATGAGGCAAATGGCATGGAGGACAATCCTGAGGCAAGATGATTGAGAGGAATTAAGGTGAAGACGAACGTACACTCGTAAGTCAGCTGCCATAATATTACTTAGGATAAGCCTTAAATCATCATATTTTTAATCAGTTAGCCTTTTCGGAAGCATCAATTTTCCATCGGCCCCGCCCACGGCACCGCATCTTTTGAGTGTTTATCAGAAAATGGATCAATTTTCCATCGACACCGCGTCTCTTGAGTGTTTATTGGGAAATCATTGTCCACAACACTGTAGGAGGTTCAAACACTTCACACTTATGTCTCCAGTGATTTGGGGAGTCGTGCCATGATAACCATTGTCCTACATTCATTTCACCGTGAAACCATTGCGTAAGACTAAAATCAACAAAGGTTCCTCAAAAATGAAACACTAGCAGTACATCTTAACAAAAACGCTATACACCTTTATTCTGTTAGCTTCTTAAAAGAAATATGGTCATGATGACCTATCTCATCTTTGATAACCTGAGACCAAAACGAAATGTAGATGCACGCTCCAAAATATGAAATCAGGTATCCGCTTTCAAAGCAGCTACTTTCTGGGGGAATATTTGTATTCTTATGCTACTCTCCGCGAAGTTATGCTCTCTGATGTTGCAATAATGAAACGTTTGGCATTCTAAATACATAGCTTTATGACTTTAGATCTGGACATTGCATTTTTCCTTCCCAAAAACGAAATTTATAGTACTTTGCTAACTGTATTGACATTTCTTAATTAATAACAACTGAAGGCCAAGTTAAGGAGCTAAAGTTTTATCACACCAGAGGGCAGCTATAAATTCAACGAGCACTGTAGTAATAATGTTCCCTTGAAAGATTAAATAAATATGCACGAAGTCACAGAGTACATTCAAACGTTCACTTGATCAGTTGTTCATCTGTATCTACGTCCTTCGTGAACTACGATACACATGCGAAAAAAGAACCTGCACAAATTTACCTATTTTTCTTGTGATTACTTCATCTTTAAAAACAAATCAGCATGGCTTTCAATTGACTGCAAATAAAAGTATGGATCAACTATAATTTGCATTTCCCCCAAACAATACCTTGTATATATTATATACATAATAATCAATGATAATTTCTGATTTTTCCATTCTGTCTTTCTTCTTCTGCATTATGCATTTGTTGGTTGGGTGCGCTTGTGCTATGTCATTTAAACTTATGATCTAGGTTAATGGAAAATCAAATATTCATATTTCCAATTTCTACTTGGCTGGCTGACATTTCGGCTATGAAGTAGATTCATATTCTATGGTAATTGATTATATTTAACTTATGGTTATCGCACAAGTATCGTTGAGAACAGATCACCTGAATCTTTTTGTGAGCAACGCAAACAGAGGAGTCAGACGTCAAATAGGAAAGCGATGGAGTAGATAATCGACCACCGCCATTTGAGACGGGTATAAATGCTGAAATATACAAATCCTTCAGCATACGAATTAAATTAAACATAGACCCTGACAGGCACAAAAGCTCACAATAAAAGTCTGTAGCAAAGACAGATAATGTTATTGTGTTATAAGTTCTGAATGCAAAGGCGAGAATCATGACAGAAAATATGACCTTCAAATCGCTCTCCTAATGACGTTTCCAGCGCAGTCTTTCCTCTTTTTCTGCAAAGCCTGACATAATATGGTGATATTTAACTACGCGTTTCCACCCCGAATATCGCCAAGCAATTTTCGGAATTCCACAGCTGTACAGACTCGCGGCAAAAATGGAACAGTTTTCAAGTT
>NC_087210.1:21704399-21732722 GCF_015104395.2 Macrobrachium nipponense
AATGTACATATAGTTTAAACAATGAAAACTATAGGATGTACTATTATAACGTAAAAAAAAAAAAAAAAAAAAAAAAAAAAAAATACTTGAAATGCGTGTCAGAAACAGCGACATAAAAACGCAAAATATGTATATGGAAAAATATCATAGTTGATAACAAAGAAATTAGTTTTGCGAATATTATGAAAAAAGGAAAAAAAAGTGGTAGGGAAATATTTAGTAGTAAATATGATAATTCACACTCCCTGATTGACAAAACCATCAATCAAACATCCCTTCTCAACGGCTTTCTTCACTTTATCATCCTCGTTTTACAACAGAACCCTCCACCTTGAAACAGAAAAGAAAGAAAAGCATATTTTCGCCAACATAAATTCAATAACTTTCCATGCAATATTTTGCAGAGGGAAAGAAAGAAATAGAGAAAGATCGTAAATTAATACCTTCAAGAAAAAGCAACAGCTCTAAATAAGACTTCCATGTGTGTGTGGTTTATTTAAACCGTTTTAAAATGTAAGATAGACGCCTCAAAACCACCGAGAGAGGAACAACTACCACAGAATGGAATGCAATAAATTTTGTCTGTTCGCAGAGCGGGACTTCATGGCAGCTGAATTTTGTAATCTCCGGTGCTGCATCTTTTCATTTTTGTTGCTGTCGTTCGGTTTGCTGTTCATACTTTCACATTTACGGAACAATTATCCTTCTGGTATGCTGGAATAAGTACCTTGGGGTTGGCTCTACCTCCAGCAGTATGTATTTATATATCTATATCTACTATACTCCATATATACATACATAATTATAATATAATATATAGAGATATCAATAGGATATATATAGATAGATATATAGAATATATACACATACATAATAGAATATAATAGAAGAATATATATAGATATATATAGATTAGTATATACAATATAGATTATACATTTGATATTTATATTACATATATATATATAGATATATATAATATCAGATGTATTAGAGAGATGATACATATATGATATATATATCTGTATCATGTATAGATATATATATATATAATTTTGAAATATAGTATAGATGATACATATTACATAGATATATATTTATATAAATACATATAGAGAGATAATTATATAGATATGTAGAAAGAGAGAAAGAGATACAGAGAGATAGATATGGTAATACATATATAGATATATATATAATGTAGTACATGTATATAATAGATATATATATATTATATATATATATAGATAGATATATATATATATAATATATATAATATGGTATTATATAAATATATATATAATATATATATATATAGGATAGTATATATAGTATATATTATATATATATATATATTATATATATCTTATATATTGTATATATGTAATATATATATACTAGATAAGATATATATATATATGTGTGTGTATATATATATATATATATATATATATATATATATATATATATATATATATGTATATATACATGTATATATATATATATATATATATATATATATATATATATATATTTATATATTATATATCTATATATATATATATATACATATATATATGAATTCTTTATCACATCCCGATATTTATATACAATCATTAAGCTACAAGTCGTTAATAACCTATCCACGCTATTTTCTGGAAAATCCCCGATGGGGAATAATCACCGAAAGAGAATTATAAGTGATAAATGGATCGGTACCGCCGGGTCTTGAACCTTCGGCACACTACCTTTCCAACGACGATTCCGAGGTATCGTGGATTGGAACTGAACTGAACGGAACTGAATATAGAATTTATGCCAAAGGCCAAGCACTGGGGCCTATGAGGTCATTCAGCGCTGAAATGGAAATTGACAGTAAAAGGTTTGAAAGATGTAACAGGAGGAAAATCTCTCAGTTGCTCTACGAATCAATTGTTAGGAAGGTGGAACGTGAGATGAAGAAGGAGAATACGAAAGGAGGTACAGTAAAAGAAACGAAAGTGGTTGCAGCTAGGGGCCAAAGGCATGCTGCAAAAAAACTCCTACACAAACTACACGTGATCTTTCTTTGACTGAAGATCTCGAACAATGTTTTTCTGCGAGATGTTCGTGGTTATGTAGGATATCAGGATATCTAGTTCTAGTTCTAAAATTTTCTCAAAACGCTCAACGGATTATATTTATGTAAATTATACAGCTTTTGTTATTGCTCATAAATGGCCCTTTTCAGAAGCTTGATCTTCGTTTGCAGTGGAAAATAATTATAATAGCGCACAAACAATGAGAATAGCATGACGAAATGTGACTAACCCTTCTATCCAGGTATTACTGTGATGACTTCATTTTATCCAAGTATTACTGCGATGGCTGTCCATTTTATTCGGATGTTACTGTGCTGACTGTCTCTTTTATCCAGGTATTATTTTGATGACTGTCGATTTTAACCAGATGTTACAGTGGTGACTTTCCAGTTTACCCACAATAAACCTAAACACACATCCCTACTTAAGTGAAACCACCACTAAGCACACATCCCACTAAACCTAAACACAAACCTCAATACAGAATTATTAATTAGAGAAAAGAAAAACATTTCAATGTATTACTTCTAGTACATGAAATGAGGTACGATAAACTCGAGTTTATTTACCACATAAGTTACAAAAGGAAGATGGAGGGGGGATGGGGAAAGGGGAAGGGGGTAGGGATTTGAAACCTACCCATTATAAAAGTTGGGTCGAATGATGGCCAGGTGCTAAATTTTGTCTACTTTGGTCAATTGGTTACTACATGAGTTACGAAAGGAAAGGGAAGAGGGAAGGGGGAAGTGAGGTTGGAGGAATGGGAAGGGGTAGTAGGTACGGGTTTGAAACCTACCCTATTATCTAAGTTGGGTCAAATGATGGCCACGTGCCAAACTTCGTCTAGATCAAGCAAGTGGTTACCACAAACGTTACCCAGGGAACCTGTTAAGAAACTTAGAAAATTTCTCCTGCATCTCCTTGTACTGAGAGTCCCTTTTATCCAGGTATTACTGTGCTGACTGTCCCTATTATCCAAATATTACTCTGGTAATTGTGGTGACTGTCCCTTTTACCCAGAAATTTCTGTACTACTGTCCCTTTCATACAGGTAATTTACTGTAGTGCGGTCACATGTATCCATATATTACCCCTTTTTGCCAGGTGACTTATCTCCTATTACCAAAACAGGTTATTTTAGTGGACTGCCCCATTTTATCCACATATTACTCTGCTGACTTTCCCATTTATCCAACTATTACTGAGATGACTGCTCCTATTATCCAGGTATTACTATGCTGACTGTCTCTTCTATCCAGACATTACTGTGTTGACTCTCTCTCTTCTCCACTATTAATGTGGTGTCAGTTCTATTTATCCAGGTACTGCTGTACTGTCTGTCCCTCTTATCCAAATATTGCTGTACTGACTGTCTCTTTTATCCAGGTATTACTCAGGTGACTGCCCATTTTATCCAAACATTATTATTATATTATCATTATTATTATTTTGGTGGGAGACCCTCCTTTTAAACAGGTTTTGTTAAATGTTATTGCTGCTTCAGGTATCATTAATCATGTAGAGGTTTTTCTCTATCTTTTCACTGGCCTCTTCCATACTGGGGCTGAAGTTGGACTTGAAGTGCATCAGGAGTGTCACTATGCATCATCCAAGCGACCTAAAAAACCACGGATTAGTCATTAATATCAGTCATTGTTGGTTATTTTTACTTGTCACCCTTTCACACCCCTTTTCACCACCCTGCTTAATGGGGCTAAAGTTGGACTTCAAAGGCATCAGGAGTGTCACTATACATCTCGGCAATCTCGGTTATTTTCATGTCACTCCTTCCCACCTCTTTTCACCCCACATCCCTGGGGCTGAATTGGACTTGAGGGGTACCAGGAGTGTCATTAATAATCTCAGCGACCTCAAAAACTATAGATTAGACACTAATATCTGTCGTTTTCAGTTATTTTTATTTTCACCAATTCCCCGCCCCCTGCCCACACCCAACCCCTTTGCTGTTGTTTTTTTCGTGTTGCTTGTGGTTTGTGCAGTGGTCTTGGGTTGTGATTGTTCCTTTTTTGTTGTTGTGTCGAGTTGTGGTTGTGCTCCTTGATTATTGTTGTGTTGTCCTTGGTTGTTGTGTTGTTGTTGTTATTGGGTTGTGGTCCTTGGTTGTTGTTGTTGGTATCTCTTGTGACCTCGACCAGTGGACAGCACAGGATAGCCCAGAGTATCTGGAGAGTTGGTAAGTGCGTGTGTTTTGTGTTGTTTTTGTTTTTGTTTTGTTTTTTGTAGCTATAGGTCAATTGTCCTGCATGTATTTTGTTGTGTAAAGAAGAAAGTGTGACTGGGGTGGGTTGGGTAGCAGGAGTGATTAGGTTAATGTGGGGAGGGTTTTGTAACTTGTTTTTTCTAGCTTGTGGTCCCGCCACAACTTAGCTAAGGTGTATAGTGTGTCAATGACGAAGCTCTTTTCAGTCGTAATCACTCATGAATGAAAGTTATTCTTGAGGCATGGTTAATTTGATATTAAATAATACTGTTTGCTCAATATTTGCAAATACTAAATGTATTCGTTTATAAAGGGGAAAATTGATATGCATGTATGTATGTATGTATGTATGTATGTATGTATGTATATATATATATATATATATATATATATATATATATATATATATATATATATATATATATACATGTATAGAGAGAGAGAGAGAGAGAGAGAGAGAGAGAGAATACAATTTAGGCGAAAAGCCAAGCGCCTAGACCTATGAGGTCCTTCAGCACTTTCTGTAAAGAAAACAGAGGGCGAGTTTTAATTAAAAAGGTGACAGGAAGAAAACCTCGCAGTTGCACTATGAAACCTTTGTGAGACGAGTTTAATTAAAAAGGTGACAGGAAGAAAACCTCGCAGTTGCACTATGAAACCTGTTAGAAGAGGGGTGTAAAAAAGAAAATGAATGAGAGCAGTTGCAGTTTCGGGTCAATGGGACGCTGCAAAGAGCCTTAAGTAATGTCTACAGTGCATTTCTCAATTAGTTCCTTCAAACATAATGATGGCTTCAGAAAACGGCATCACAATTGTCACCACTCGAAATGAACCATTGGTAGGTACAACTTCCAGGACAACTAACGGTTACACTTATATCAACAGCGCGCCAAACCTATATACATACTACATATAAGTTAAAAAAATGATGATTATAATAATAACACCCACCACCCAGCGCCTATAATGAATGACAACCGTTCTCTGTAGCATGGCACTTCAGTGGATCGTTGAATTATAAGTAAAATTACCGCAAAGAACAAAAGAAACTTAGCGTGTAGGAATCCTAAGCAATCTGATGATGCCAGAAATAATTTGTCAAACGTTAGCCTACTGTTCGTAGATAACTAAAAACAATGCCTGACATTACCTTTGGAAGCCATGGAAATCCTCCAGCAGATGGTTCATGGAAATGACTACCTCACTCACTAAATGAGACAAGCCGATCCTCAGGTCTTGCTACTTTTTCACGTCATGATAATCCGGTCAACACTGTTTCATTACAGCCTGTTTTGGTGAGTGGTGTTGACGCGTAAAGCGATAAATTATGCTTGATTATACGCAAGGTTAAGTAGGATTTTTGACAGGGGTGAAGTCACTTCACTGTCGAACATCGCCTTACCAGCGGAAGAATACCAGAAATAGCACAAAAATGAGTCTGCATATTTATCGTTAACACGAAAATAATTATAGAAAAATAGCAATATCAAGAACAAAAGAATTTAAATATAAAGCTATATACACAGAATTAACTATCAATGTTCATGGCAGCCGTATTTGATGAGACAGGAACTACTTGATTAATAGGAGACAAGTCACATGGCTCATTTTCTTCTCGCTCTCGGGATCTATGGTGACAGAAAAGGCTAGACCAACAGTGAATGAATTTACAGATTTTTCGTATAATAGTCGTGCTTTGAACCTTGAAGTAAGTACATTGCTGTGAGACTTTTGTGGTATAATAAAAGTTCATGAAAGTGCAAGCGCAGGCCTGCATATTAAGCATAATGAAGCCTCAACATCTGCTCCACTAAAGTGAAAAATATATTGGCAAATCAGCTCATGGAATGTGGTGAAAACGCCTCTAGCACTGTACCCAGGTCAATGAAGTCATCATTCCAATGTCATGGCGTCCAGAGAGGTAAGCAGAGTGTTTGTATTACATAATGACAGTTAATAAACAATGTATGGACGACTTTTTATTTAACAAATAAAAATGGTTGTCATTTGGGTAAAACTGACGGCTGCTACCGCGATCAGCTGGCTCGCGTACTTCCCTTTTATGTACGTATTTACAAAATGAGGATGAAGCGTCAAACAAACAAAAGACGGCAATTATCGTACACTTAAACAAAAGACATTATAAATATAGACAGAAAACATATACAACGAGAGGAAAATATTCCAGTCGGTGCATGGCAGGAAGTAGGTAAACCCCAGGTAGTGGCGGTGTTCAGTTGACCGTCCGATTTGTGCACGTTGTGACATATCACCGCAGCCAATATAATTTCCTGAAGCCTCTATAAAACGTGAATTCTTATTGCCATCAGGATTTGTGAATAAAGATAGCATTTGATAATTAGTGAGTTTACCCAGAGATATGAACTGTTATATTGTCCATCAGTGTTATGTAGGAGGAAATATTAGAATTGCCATGTGGTAGTTCTGTTCTTTAACCCCATGGCTAGGGTCAGTTTCCTCATGCCATCCTTTGACGGCTGCAATAAAGAACCTAAGCGTAAATTGGAGGATATATATATATATATATATATATATATATATATATATATATATATATATATATTATATATATATATGTATATATATATATATATATATACATATACATATACATACATACATACATATATATATATATATATATATATATATATATATAGTATATATATATATATATATACGGAGATGGGCATCAGTCACGACTTGTTGTTGGTGAACACGGAGCTAAAGACCTCTAGTCTCCTTTCGAAGTAAGTATTTTCTCCAAAGTTAGAAATTAAGGCCAAATTAAAGCTTTAAACAGAGGGTAGTGAAAAGGGTGCCCAACGCAGTGCAAATCTCACCAAAACGCTTTTGAAATGTTTACGTACGCTTAAATATTTTAGAAGATTGACGCCATCTCGATGTTTGCGGGGTCGCTTGTGTCAACAAACTTCCCATTTCCTGTGATAAATCCGCACACCACTTGAAACCCTAGACGTTGGGGCACTTTCATCACAACAATCGGAACACGGTCCCTAACCACGACGTTTTTAAGGAAACAACTGTTTTGGTAGAGGAAGACGACGTAGCGTGCACTAGATAATTATTTAAATAAATAGTAAAATATCAATATTTTACATATTTATTATGATTAATTTGAAAATATTCGTTATTGAAAAAGTAACGCGATTCTGACTCAAATTTAAGTAATTACTTTTCGGAATAAGAACGTTCTTTTAAGTCCTGTATTATGACGTCACGACATCTTGACTTTTGTACCTATTGTAAATGAATTGCTATACTCAACTTTCTTGCAGAACAGTTTAATAGTTATTCATGCAGATTGTTACAGCTATTCATGTAATTGTTATAATCGTAATGCGCATATATATCTTTATTACTTACTTTTTGGATATATGAAGATGTTTTACTGCTGCATTACCGCCGTAGTGTGACGCAATCGCTTTCGCTCCCTGTGCCCCTGTCTGTTTTCGCACCATAAGAAATTAATGGGGCCGAATTTGCAATGACTAGAAAGTCGTTAAAAGAGGAAAGTTAGCATTGAGGGGCATATGCCTTGATTGAAAAAAATACAAAATTATACAATAGCTAGCTTGTAAAAAATACTTGATTACAAAAAACGTGATTGACAACTAAGCAGCATACCTACTACCTATGGGTTTCAGAAACAGTGCAACACGTTTTTTGGCAATATTTCTGTAACGAACACTCGTATCAGAACGAGAATTTGCTATAGTGTTTAACCAGTTGCCATCCAAATTTATAAGGGTATCGGTGAATCCCTAATCGTGAAGAATAACGACACTTGTCCTTTTACCAAGAGACAAAAACTCCATTATCCAGAAATGGATACAAACACGCGTAAAAAGCTCCACCTACCCTCTTCCCCCACCTCCACAGCCACCCCTGTCCTTCCCCCTTCCATCACCTTCCTTTCTCTCTCTCTCTCTCTCTGTTGCCAATTGGTATGTGTTCACCCTCCAAACTGGCTATAAGACTTACACAAAACGTGGAAATTGGTGAAATTAGCCAATGTATTGAAAGTATGTATACATAAATATTAAAGCAATTTGATCATTACAGCATTACTATGACAACTAGAATTCATGGAAACAGTTTATGATAATGCATCGGCGTATGTGTGAAGCTCCACTAATGTGGCAACGATGATTTTGCCATTCTTAGCATGCAAACATTAAAGGTTACATTTATTTCTGGCATGCAGTTATTTAAAAAATCAAAATACTAATATAGACTTAAATCAATGAAAAGTGCTAGCACCCCAAAAAAATAATAATCCACTAATCGTCTTCTGCTCCGCGATGGTTTTCGGCAGCCAGATGTACGACAAGGTTAGAAACATTGGATTGTATCTACTTTAGAAATATCTGTAATTTTTCGGGGTAATTTGGTTGCAAAAAAAGGATAATAGACATGAATTAAATAAACATTTTGAAATAACAAAGTAAAGTTAAACTACATAATGAGTAAAGTAAACAATTAAGGGAATAAAGCTTTGCTCATCATAAACAGTGTCGTCTGCTGCTGCTCGTAACTGTGTTTATTGAGTGAGTGCTTAGGACCAGGAACAACAGCATGGTTCAAGTGCAATGTGGATTGAATTAAGACCAAAACGTATATAATTACAATCAAATAAGCACTGTGTAGTTTCAGGTGTGATGGCAGTAAGGATAAAACCACCGATTACAAGGTAAAAATGAATTCAGTTCAAACCATGACCCCGGGAATAACAAGTTTCATACTTTCACTAATATAAGCAACAAAATGTTGTTTTATTGTGCTGATTACAACTGCAATCTTGAGTAAGATCAATAAACGTTACATATATGTGCTAACATTGTTCAAATGAGTGCTGGGAAGGCTGGGAAAGATGGCGGACAGTCCGTGATTAGACCGGCCAGCCATATGACCGCCGCCATATTGGATTTCAAAACTGCCTTGAAAACATATTATACGAAGAGCGTCACATGCTTATTTTAGTTCGTATGGGACTTTCATATATTACATTATGTTGACGAAACTTCAATCTTTTGAATGGTATGCTTAGAGTTGTAATTGTATTCTTGTTTCACCAATTAAATATCTAGTGAATAAGACCCGGCCAGCGTGATGATGGTGGATTGTTGTTGATTGTTTACTTGCTGTTAAAGGATAGTGAAATCGAGTGAAATGGTTGGTTTAATACATTGTCATAGTCACACGGCCACGATGTATTTCGTAAGGTTTCGCAAATTTCTTCTGTGCTATGCAATGAGTTTTGTTTTATTTGTTATTGTTTTTTTATGAATGTTTGCTTTGACGTCTCACGAGGAGGAGGAATGAAAATCTGATTTTGTTGTACTTCTTATTAGCCACCATTTAAGTGACCTACTTGTGGTATTGTAGGAAGATATTTGCTCGCCGATCATTTTACACATTTTATTTTCGGTAACAATTCCTTAGGCACCTAAAACTAAGTTGCTTGCTAGTCTAACCTCAACGGAAATATGAGGACAACTACCTAAAGAAATGAATGAAAGGTACTGAAAAAGTTTATTTATGTCAACTAAGATGAATCATTACTAAACCCTAAAAAACAATCCTCTTATCATTCACTCATTTGCTTTAATCTACGCAGCAAAGTTGCATGATTTATGAAAGCACGTCATAAAATCTATTCAGATCGGGATTCAAAAGTCCAAAATCAGTCTTCTAAGTTGAAAGCACTTAGAAGACTGCTTATACTGCAATCCAATTTCTATTATATATATACACGATATATGTGTGTATAATTGTTTCAGCACTGCTCATGTTCCTAATACGCTAGCCATCCTTAACCATAATGCCCTAAGATTTCAAAATGATCTTATTGCATGCAGAAGGCTTCAGGGCAAAGACCCCTTTAGGAGATAAGGACCCAGTATTTTAGGCTTGATTATAATAGTTGTGGTTTGGTTAAGTTATAAATCTGAATTGCAAGCTTTTTCATTTCAATTTACAGTAGACTAGCCTAGGTTAGGTTGTGGCTACAATATCGAACCCTGTTATTAAAGTATCAGTCAGAGCGCCTCAGTGGTGTGGTTGGTATTGTCTTTGCTTGCCACCTCGGTGGCTGCGAGCTCGATTCCCGGGCATTGCATTGAGGTGTCAAAGATGCATACTTCTGGTGATAGTAGTTCACTCTCGACATGGTTCGGAAGTCAATGTGAAGCCGTTGGTCTCATTGCTGAATAACCACTGGTTCCATGCAACATAAAAATACCATACAAACAATAAGGTATCAGTGATAATCAATCCCACAAACACACATATATATATATATATATGTGTGTGTTTGTGGGATTGATTAGTACTGATACATTAATACCAGGGCTCAATATTGTATCCACGACCTAATCTAACCTAGGCCAGAATACTGCAAATTAAAATTAAAAACTTGCAATTCAAGATTTATGACTTAACCTACTATCATAGTCAAGTCTAGGATACTGGGTTATTAATTATAGAAGGGGTCTTTGCCCCGAAGGCTTCTTCATACAGTTAGATAATTTTGAAATCTTTACATCTTAACATAAATTGACTGTTTACAAATATTTACGGCTTGATTTTACATTAGTCTTGGTGCATTATGGTTAAGATGGATAGCATATTAGGAACATGAGCAGTACTGAAACTCAACTGATGCATTTCTTTTAAGTTTCACCAATTAAGTGAGATTTTGAAATTCAGGCAGTGTTGAAAAAAGCCCGGCTTCAGTTTGTAGGGCATGGTTCCTTCAGTGCAAACATAATAGTGGTTGCTTGCATTATTTTTTTTTTTTTTTTTAATTTGTGTGACATTCATTTCAGTTACTTTTTAGTTTACATATAATAATTACCCTAATATCATACAACTATAGAAGCAGGTTTTTGGGTGGGAGAAAAATACAAAAATGAGTGAAATGGCAGGGATGCATTCTAACATCCAAATGTGATAGCTTACTTTGCAGGTACTGATTGTGTTATTAAGGTCAGGTTTATTGAACATTGGTCTCATGAAAATGTGTTTGGTTTTTAAACCATAATTAAATACATTTCCTTTGTTTAGTGTACATTTTAAGGTGTAACATTACGCATGATAACCTAGATTACAGTGGGGCCTCATTATCCACGAGGGATAGGGCCCAGAACCCCCCCGTGATAAGTAAATACCCGTGTTATCCTGATACCCCCCTCAAAAATTGCCTCTTAAAACTGCCTACTTTAATAGTTAACCCACCCAAGACCACTATTCCAATGTTTATACTGCCTACTTTAGTTCAAACACCAAATATGTTTTCAACTATCACCTAAAACTAAATTCAAGACAGTTTTAAAGTTATTGTACAAAATTAGCCTTAAAAAATAAATGTAGTATATGTACTACTGTACATATGTAGCCCTACTAGCCTAGGGATTACAGCTAGAAGCCTACATACGCATGGTGGGCCTCTTTTTTTTTTTTTTTTTTACAAGGAAAGAGAGGAGGGTATGAGTGGTAAGAGAACTATCAAAATATGATAAATCATTCATGGATGGGTACGCACCCAACAATCTATGTTGATAAAAGATGGCGACGATTTTGCAGTGCAATCCAGTAATATAATAACGATAATGCTACCAACAGTATGCAGCGAAACATCTCTTCCCTTCGTCACAACGCGTTAATACTAGTATAATTCCACGTAAAAAAACCTTCATCTGACCTTTTAGGCGTCTTTCCCATAAGAGTAAAAGAATCAGGGTTTGGATGCCACATAATTAACTCGTTTATATGGGTACAATTTAAAGAACGCGCCGCACACCACATTTCATAACAACAACAAACAAACGTTTGTAGGCCAGTGTTGCCAACTGGGAATGGCAATTTCTTGCTAGATTTTGTTCCATAAAAGGCTAAAAAAAATCACATACCGTATATACTCAAATAACGTGCAATCTCCCATATCGTGCGACCCCCTAATTTTCACCAATAAACAGTGGTTTTGTGTTTTGTCATGTATCTCATGTATCATGCAAGTTCATAAGGTTGGTGGTTTAGCCTGCTAATGGCCGAGTCATTCAGATGTGTGCTGATGCTAGTCAATTTACGGTAATTTTCTTATTAATCTCGAGAATTGAATAGAAAATCTCAAGATTAAAAAAAAATCCAAGATAATAAAATAATTGTAAAAAATAACACGCCTTGGAGTCCTTAATCATTCTCTCTCTCTCTCTCTCTCTCTCGCTCTCTCCTCTCTCTCTCTCTCTCCTCTCTCTCTCAGGAATAAATACGTACGTACTGTAATTTGCAGTAAATGTGTAGACATTGTGTGCGTGTTTAAAAATGTGCAGTACACACACATTCCGATGTTTCGGTTTTTGGAATTTTTCAGATTTCGGAAATGTGAGGTCAGATGCATAATTAAACAAACACCACTACTGCAGCAAAAACATTTTTTCCCTTTATGTGTTTTAATTATTGTTAATTTATTAATTACAGTTTATTTAAATAAATATTAATATAATACTGTTAAATGAATGTGAGATAATTAAGATCACCTATAATAAAATAGTGGGACAATTAATACCATATGTTCACTATAGGTATATTTAAGTTTTCAAAACAAACTTCATTCCCGCAAAACACAAAAAATATATGTACATAACAATCAAAATATAATAATGTTTTGCAGTTCAACTTGTGAATTTTAACAATAAGTATGACTATATAATATATTTACCATATCGATCTTGAAGTTGAAGAGTCGTAAAATTCTGAGGATGGTCCGGAAAAGGATTTGTACTTTGTGATTACGTATCGCTACAATACCATGTGGTATTTTCATACCACTATATTGATGACGCATCGCTACGACACACTGGTGTTTTTCATACCACTATACGTTAAAGTTTAAAACATGACATAGAATCGACTTTGCGACTTCGTTCACTTTGATATTTTTAACGATACAATTACTATCATTTGTACTACTAAAACCATCTTCACATAAGTAATTTTTCGTAAGATATGTGTTGTTGCAAAAGCTAGCTTATACATAAAAGGCTTTTATAATTTAAGTCATCTTAGATATACATATGCACCCAAACTTATTGTGGGAAATTTACTACTGTTTCCTCGGATATTGAAATACTTTAGCATCATTCAAACACTTTAATAATATAATCATAAATACTAGGCTATACATATTTACATCGTATACAAATACTACATACAGTTATATACACATACTTTTATATACAAAGTTAACAGTTATATACACATACTTTTATATACAAAGTTAATCATATGAGTAGTGATCAGACGACAGCTGTGCACTGGACTACGTACGTACTACTTGGAAGATAAAACGAACAAAAATTTTGTTGTTGTTAGTCGCCGGGATAGATTAACATTTTTTCCAGAGATTAAAAAGCTGAATTTTGTTTTGAAGGTATGTCAACCGTGATATTATATTATTGTTTTCACGAAGGAATAATTATATAAAGAAAATTATTGAGTAATTTTTGCCGTCAGCAGTCAGAAAAATCACGAACATGGTAACGTTCAAACCTAGTGCCATCCATGGCGTATGTCTATAAATAGATCAGAAGCAGAGGGCAGTCATTGGATAACAGATCTCCATGGCTACCAACCAACCAATCAGGTGTTAGTTATACTACTCTGTAATTTCTTAGAATGAACGTTTACACACGAAGCTAACGATGATGTATGTGTTTTGCATACAGTACGTAGTTTTAGTTTTTTTTATTAGTGTAAGTATTTTACTGATTTCATGAAGAATAGAATGATTCCTTCTCATTACTTTGAATGCAAAATGGCATTGAAGATTCTTCCGCAAAAAGAAGAGAAAAAAAAAAATTCCTTAAAAGATGATACCTATTTACTAACAAGCGGTTGACATACCTTCAAAACAAAATTCAGCTCTTTAATCTCTGGAAAAATGTTAATCTATCCCGGCGACTAACAACAACAAAATTTTGTTTGTTTTATCTTCCAAGTAGTACGTACGTAGTCCAGTGCACAGCTGTCGTCTGATCACTACTCATACGATTAATTTTGTATACAGTAATGTGTATATAACTGTTTTAACTTTGTATATAAAAGTATGTGTATATAACTGTTAACTTTGTTGTATATAAAAGTATGTGTATATACTGTATGTAGTATTTGTATACGATGTAAATAGTATGTATAGCCTAGTATTTATGCATTATATTATTAAAGTGTTTGAATGATGCTAAAGTATTTCAATATCCGAGGAAACAGTAGTAAATTTCCCACAATGAGTTTGGGTACATATGTATATCTAAGATGACTTAAATTATAAAAGCCTTTTATGTATAAGCTAGCTTTTGTAACAACACATATCTTACGAAAATTACTTATGTGAAGATGGTTTTAGTAGTACAAATGATAGTTATTGTATCGTTAAAAATATCAAAGTGAACGAAGTCGCAAAGTCGATTCTATGTCACGTTTTTCCTAAACTCAGTGTTTTTCTATGCGTTGACTTAAAGGAGAACGTTATTTTGGTTGTTTTTTATCACTGGCACAACCCCATAACAATGCAGTGTATGTATGATAATTCTAAACTATTATTCACTACCAACAAAATAACGATGATATTTTGTATTGAAAATTAATGTTACGTATATTCTAAACATTATTACTACGTAGCATGAATAGTACTATAAAAATTTCGAAAGATAATCTTGCTGTGAACGCTACCATAATTTGATTTTCATATACGTACGTACATTTGTCAGCTGGGTGGCCTCGCATAGATAAAATTGATTTCACTGATATGGAATTACTCCACGAATAGCCTTTTTATTATGAAGATATGACGATAATATATAAGGTAAAAAATGCTTTTATGTATTTCGTTTACGCTTCGTCGCCAATAACAAACAGCAATACTTACGATAATCTATGACAAATAGCGTTTGTATGACTTCATTGTTCAGAGAAGTTATATACGAATACTGCCAAAATAATAATGAAGTTCGAATTAATTTTAGCCTTAATGTTATTACTACTGTAATTACACTACCACTACTATTAAAATTTCTAAAAGTTTATCAAAACAAAAATGTCGCTTTGAACGCAACCGTATACATAAACCATTTTCGTACGTAAAGGTATATGCTTACATTTTGTGGCTGGCCACTCCGACGATAAGTTGAGTGCAATGATGTGGAATTATTCTTCGAATAGGCTATTTATTATGAAGATATGACTATAATATATATGGTAAGAATGGTTTTATTACCTTTATTGTCAGTTAATATCATAATGTGAATGTTTGTGTAAGTTGGTGGTTATCGCACTGCAACTACGCTTAGCCTACCAATGAACGTCGTACATAAACCTGAATAGGCTTTATTTATTTCGAAGATAGGACAATATATATTAGGTGAGAATGGTTTTATTACCTTTATGTCAGTTAATATCATTATATGAGTCTTTAAATGAAGTGTGGTAGTTATCGGACCACGGCCGAGGGTTAGCCTACCCGAAAAACATCGCATACGCAACACAAACAAAAAACCCGTGATGCAGCGATTCATACCAGTGATGTAACATGAGAAACGGTCCCAAGAAAAAACCTGATTAACTGGATCCGTGAATACTGATGCCGTGAATAAGCGAATGCCGCCCAGCTGTATGTTAGTTGGAGGGCCAGATAAGGCCCAAGCCTCCTACGTTAGGTTAGTGATTGTACATTTAGGTTAGTTTATGGACCCCGGGTTTGGGTTGGTGGGGGAATCCATGTAGGTAAAGTTCTCCCCACCCCCCCCCCACCCCTACCCCCACCCCACAGCTCACAAATTTTAGATTGCATGTGTCTTCATTTTAATTTACAGTAGCCTAGCCTAGGTTAGTATAGGTTGTGGGTCCAATGGGTGAATTACCATCCTTAAACTTAAACTTGTATGCATATTTATTTTGAGATTAATAATGGAAACAGAATTACATACCATGACTAATGTTCATATTCTTGTTGAAACTCTTTTATAACCTTGACTCAACGATGTTTCTTTTAGAGTGCAATATAGGTAAACAATTTTTTTTCTCCTGTACAAAAATTCCACTGTTCACCTGTGCTTATCTTGCACATATTTTATGCAGTTCTATTAATTTTTCCCCAGTGTTATACCAGTCTGACCTGTATGAAAGTTTTCACAAAAATTACATGGAATACGATATACATCTTTTAGCTTTGTAATATACTTTGTAAGTATATTTTTTTACTTTTATTTTGATTAAATGCCACATTAATCCCAAAATTCCCAAGTAGATGGGGAAAAACTTGAAATTATTATAATATGGTACTGCAAGTAGGTATTTTGTTTCATAAATTTCTATTTTGTGACCGTAGAATATCTGTTTTTGCCACTTTTCATCCATTGCTTGACGGAAAATCAGGATATTCAAGTTTGTTGCCTATATTCCTAATTATCTTTATTTCATCAATGTATTCAGGCCTATATATATGTAATGATCTTAAGGACATGGATGTGACAATTGATTTCTTAACTGTATTGCTGTGACCAGAATAAAATTGAAGATAGGCAGAAATATTGGTGAGTTTTCTTTATTCATTGTATTTAAACTTAGTACTAGTTCAATGCATTAGGCCATCCAAAAACGGTAGACAATTGTTAGTTTCCATATCCATAGTGAATTCTATTAATGGTACTGCAGGAAATCCCGCACTCCCCCGATTCGCGGGGATGTATGCCACACCCGGCCCCGTGAATTGCTAAAATTCACTAACGCCTCATAAAACACTTAGAACTGCTAATTTTGATCGTTTAAGCACAAAAAACCTCCAAAAATGCATATATCTGAGTATATTAATAGTTTTATTACAAAAAGTGCAATTAGTTATGTAAATGATATGAAAATACAGTAATTAGTGAATATTTCTCTGCAAAAAATACCGCAAATATGCAAATTTTCTGCAAATAATGCATACATATGTTCCATAGACAAAACCATAAATCACGAGCCCGCAAATCCGGGTAGTTTACTGCAATTCGCTTAATTTTTTACAAAGAAGTTATGTAAATTTCCGTTATCTGGTCAAATACGCATTGTGTTATCAAATACCTGAACTATACTGCATTGCGGTGAATTATGATTTTTATTTCTTTTATGTTTTGCTTTCGAAAAGTTCAAGTTGCTTAACAGTGGAAGTGAGTGGTTACCCATTGCCACTTCAAATATTTTATATCATCATCCTCTCTGTATGTAGATTCTACAGCAAGATGTCTGAATAGGTCGAGGAAATTGTAGACTGAATGCCCTCGATATATCTTTTTTGAGAATTTTCTTTTCATTTTTTAGGCTAGAGTGATAATGATTATTGAAGAATGTTGGTAAATCACTATTTTAATAAGCACTAATTTCAGAAATAAATCACAAGCCCCTATTTAATATTAATTTTTTTTCTTTACAGATCACAGCCGTTGGCCACAAGTCTGTCATGCAATGAGAGAGACTCAGGATAGAGGTAAAGTTCGACGTAATTGTCATGACAATATAAATATTTAACTTCAAGACTGTATTCACTGTGCGATTTGGCATATTATTGGTTTCTTGAGGACACGCTATATCAGTCAAACTCACCCTTGACACATGAAAAAAAACATAAGTCTGCGTTTCACTCATTTCTATTCATCAGACAATTAAATATAACTGAGGTGGCTTTGATGAATACTGTTCAGTTCATATTAGATCCTGAAAGATAATAAAGAAGAAAATTATAAATGCAAGAAGGTATTACAAAAGTACACAATCTCCGGCTTCCGAGAACAAAAGACCAATATTTACTCAGCTTTTGCCTGATGGTAAACATTGTTTGACTAACAAGTGGAGTTCTGCATGTTTGAAAGTTTTATTGGGAGTGTTTAGGGGGAGTGTATAGTTATTCCGTCGATTGCGTTTATGTCAAGTTCATTATATATAGTTCTGTGTCATGTTGTACAGAAGTCCTGCTGCAAATCATAATAAATTTGGCAAGTGATATACCTAAATTTGTTGTAATTTATGATGTTACTTCCATTATTCATTATTTTTTATGACATTTTTATATAATGGTCAGTCAGCCTTATATTTTAGAGTGATGAAAGTTGAGAGGTTGCTACCTAGAAAGGTGAGTATTTTTCCAATACGTTTTAGACCAAGTCATATATGTGCAGGTCACACATTGGAAGCTATAGGGTTAGTGATTGTACTCCAGAATATTTTTGTCTTGATCTTTGTTTAAATATCACATTTCAGTGGAAAGGCTAAACTTTTATTTTTCAATGTTTTATCAGTTCCAGCTTTGGTGAAGCCTGGTGCATATTTAACTACGAGTTAAGGGTGGTTGCAGCCTCACTGTTTTCTTTGCCCATTATTTAAGGTAACCTTTCAGTTTAAATCCGGGTAATTTATGAAGGAACTTGGTAGGGTTGGTGATAATTTAAAAAGCATTTTGGACCATCGTTAATGTTTCAAGGTAGAACTTTTTAAAAGCCAATATTTCCTTTTTTATTAATAATTACTCTTGTTAAAGTTGATTATATAACCAAGATTTTTTTTTTACCATGACCAGTTTTTCAATTTTCCAAGGTCACAGTGAAATTTGAAATATAATGTTTCAAAATTTTCTGTCTCCAAATATACTGAAAGTATTATAGTTACAGTATTAATTTTCAGGATGCTTAATTAAACTAATTTTGGGTAAATCGCCACCATTTGAGTGTTGGGGAAATTCATCACTCTTAGAGAGCTATAAATCATTTGCTTTTATAACCTTCAAGATGTTTGTTACCTTTGGTGTTAGTTAAACGGAATATTTATTAAAATGTAAGACTTTAAATGTTGTGATAGTTCTTGGTTGTACTACAATTGCAATGGTCACACCAGCGCACGATTACATTGAAGCTTCTGATTGTCAGAACGGATTCAGTTGAATTTTGTCAATATTATTGCTATTTGACTGTCGTGCAAGGCTTTGTCTTTGGCTGGGGTTTTATTATCATCATGATTATCCTACATTGTCCCCGATCTCTTTTGATTCCAATGAAATTTGATAGGCAGGTACCTTTACGGTTACCTGTTATTTTCAATGATAAAATTTCGAGGTCTCAAAATTAAGTATATGTTAGTTTTACCAGACCACTGAGCTGATTAACAGCTCTCCTAGGGCTGGCCCGAAGGATTAGATATTTTTTTACGTGGCTAGGAACCAATTGGTCACCTAGCAACGGGACCTACAGCTTATTGTGGGATCCGAACCACACTATATCGAGAAATTAATTTCTATCACCAGAAATAAATTCCTCTGTTTCCGCGCTGGCCGGGCCGGGATTCGAACTTCGGCCCACCGGAATTTCGAGGTCTCAAGTCAGTATACACCGTAGGGGGATAGAGCCGTCAATGTACCTCACGGGGTCCACTGTAGGCATTACTAAAAGTGCTTTGCAGGTTCCCTTCGCCCCCTAGCTCAACCCCTTTCATTCCTTTTTCTGTACATTCATTCATATTTTTCTTCCTTCTTTCTGTTCACCCTCTTCTAAGATATTTCACAGTGCAATTGCCAGGTTTTCGTTCTGTTACACCCTTCAGACCTGTCTACTCTCAGTTTCCTTTCCAGCGTTGAATGACCTCATATGTCCAGTGTTTGGCCGTTGGCTTCAATTCTGTATTCCATATCATTCTAAGTCAGTATAGAGACCAGAATTTTAGAATACTTTCTCTAGATCATAAAATCACTGATAAAGCTGTAGCTCCACAATGTGTACTACTTACATTGGGGCTGGTTAATTTGAAGAAGTTAGCCTAAGGAGCAAAGACGGGAGTGAAATACTTCATTCTCCAGAGCTTGGAAGTTTACTTTTAGAACTTTAATTTTACGTCCTACAAAAACTTCCAAAAACCAAAGACCCCTAACTATCAATTTCCATGACATAAGTATAACTTTTGGCAATTAAATGAAGTCTAAAGATTAAAAAAATGGAAAATACTCCATACTCCTTGTATCACATTTACCACCTACCAAGTTTCTTCAGTCAGAAAAATATAGTAAAAACATACCTGTGGAAAGTAATCCTTAACTATCAAGTATTTTCCATTTTTTAAAAATCTTTATGCTTTATTTAATTGCAAAAAGTTATGTTTATGTCATAGAAATTGATAGTTAAGGGCCTTTGGGTTTTGGAGTTTTGGAAGGACGTGAGATTAAAGTTCTTAGAGTAAAATTCCAACTCTGGAGAATGAAATATTTCACTCCCTTCTTTTCTTATTAGGCTAACTTCTTCAAATTAACTAAACGGTCACTTGCATTGATTGCTTATTTTGTGATGAATTCATAACGATTTTAGTAGTTATATGCAGTTGCACCATCCGTTGGGGTCTTAGCACGGTTCTAACATTCCCCCGAAAATCACAGCTTAGAAACATGGAACGTATATTTGGAAACCGACATGACTGGCTTTGTGCTTCAATATGGCCTAAAAAAAACCGACAGACTAGTGTTCCTAACAATTTTGTGTAAAGGATAAGGTTCTCTCCCTCCCAGTAGCTGAAGCTTTATGTGGGGTTAATCCGTGGTTGCTTTCAGTGTTTCCTATTTGGGATTTTTTTTCTCTTACTTCCTCTCAATAAATAGATTAAAACACTTAAGAAAGTGACCCACCCTTCTCGCTCTTTCTTTAGAACCGGTTTCTTTCTGGCGCAGTGTATTCCTTGCCGTTACTTGTCTCGTTTATTCAGTATACCTAAAAAATTATAGTGCATTCTCAGGTGGCGTCGTCAAATATGCTACGCCATCCCGTCTGACATATATTCTTTAATTTACTCTATGATTTTGCTCGCAGATTTTTTCCCGAATCGCTAAATAAATAACTTTTTGATCTAAAAGGAATAAGAAAATAGTTGGCAGATGAAGCAACTATTAACTGGCAAAGTGAATGGGGGCAAGTTTCCTAGAAAAATCAGAACTAATAGCATACGTCACTAACTGACGTTTCTAGGTTTGAAGGACATGATTTGCATACAAGGTGAAACTTTGGACCACTTATCCGGTATAGGTAATCTAATTACCTACTTCTTGTTGTTATTAATGTTGGTATTATTCATCCTTGTCGTTAGATCTCATAGAGGTGTTAAGGTTTTCCGTACTTCGTTAACTGAATAACTGGTTTATATTAACCTGGCTTATTTTTATAATTTCGTTCAATGTTCACTTGATCTCTCGACACGGTTTCGTGGACTTTGACCGAAATTTCAAAATCACAGACCTTTTTACCATAAGGGTCAAAATATCCACATTTAGGAACCTTTTAGCAAAATTATTTCTTGGGTAATTGTTAAATGTTAAATTTACAGTGATGGTGTCCCAAAATTGGCCGACAGAAATGCGGCATGTTCTAACGCCTGCCAAATCAGTAGCAAATCAGTTCCGGCAATTTACTGCTGCGATGGATGAGTCCGGTGCAAAAGGGAGTTTGGGAACAAGTTGAAAATTTCCGATAACAATAAGTTTGAAGCCCTTTCCAAATTGGCAAAACTTGCTTTACAAAAAAAAACAAAAAAAAAAAATGCTCATATAGAATGCTAACACAAATCCAAAGTATTTGCAATGATTGCAAACATATGGCGCAGAACATTTCTCTCAATGAAGGTCTGTATAACATTTTATGACGTGTAAAAACATCGTCAAATCAGCAGATATTGTAATGAAATCATATGCTTCAGAATGTAAGGGACAAAGCTTATGCCTTCTATGTGATGATGCCCTGATTTATAGCGATAATGTTAATGATGGTACTGTGGATAATTTATGAATAATAATCCAATAGTATTTGAAATTTCAATTTTGCAGTAGTAATCCTCGAACATAATTAGTTCAATTGCGAGTTATTACAACTACAACAAGCAAAATTAGCATTTTTGCGTTTCCTAGCGTTTTTTTCCCCCGGTTACATGGTTAGCCGTTATTTCCTAACGATGCGGACATAAACAAAATCGTTGGATTGTTTATTGGTATCATAAGTTGTAGTATTAGCATTATTGAAAAATGTTACTTGTTATCTGTATGATTTATAGCTATCTTCAACGATAATCACGCTTTGTTTATGTACATTAAATTTGTTTGTGAATGATAAGTAGCAATTAGTTTTTTTTCGACATGCAGCGTTGCAAACACAATAAACGGACTCCTAAACGTTTCGGAAAATAGGCTAAAAAGAGAACAAAAGTAGGTAAGGTCCTTATTAGCTAATTGTAATAAGTTCAGGTACACTGAATAATAGTCATGTGAGAGGGACGATCGCTCGGCAGAGGCCAGGTCGTGTTGTGGTTTCTGTCAAGGAAACAGGAGTTTTATACGACTTCTAAGGCACTGAAGGCGTTTTAAATGTACTCGCAGGTGTGTGAACATGCAGTGACTATTTTGCCCCTCCTTTAAGTAAAGTAGGCAATGCGAACTTAGCATTTATTTAGGTGCAAAACAGCAGGACTCATTGCCCCGGTTTCCTGGCCGGGAAAACCATATGCCTGGGCTATGCTCGAGGCGTCTCTATAGCCAACTTTAGCGAGTAGTAAAGTTGGCGACGACGCACAGTCTTTTTGTGCCCAGCGAAAACCAGACGCAGTGACTTCCGTTTTCTGTGTCTCCAGAATGAATGCGCCAAGGTTGAAAAGAATTAATACCATAGGTATTAGATACTTAGTGGGTGCAATTTATGAAGACGACATTCCCTTAATTCTTGATGATACTTTACGTATACAGGACGATGAAATTGAGGGCATTGCAGATTTGGGGAAAACTAGATTAATTGTTAATTAAGCTCAAGAGAGAAATATGAAAACATTTGTGAAGATTTCGGTGGCAAAGAAATCAGTGTAAGAGACGACGCTAAAAATCCGAGTTGAGGATTTGTCAACTTACAGGTCGTATGTAACAGTGCGAAATGTGCCTTTTGAAATGACTGACTTTATGCTGAATGACATTCTTTCCAGATACGGAACAGTGAGTTATGTGAAGAAGAACACTCGAAGTCTGGGAAGATACAAAGGTATTGATAATGGTGTCAGAACAGTTTCTATGGATATTAATCGACAGATCCTTCCTTCTTATATGTTGAATGTGCCAAGGTTTATATCTATATACTATAAAGGGCAGACTAAAACTTGTAGACTTTGTGGGCAAACCAGCCATTTTGCTAATGAATGTGAAGTTGGAATTACACAAAGACTAAATATCATTAGTGAAGTAGACTTCCCTCATTTATCTGGCAATCAAGAAATAAAGGAAATGAAATGCCAGTAAGCCGCCCAGGGAACCCAGTAGACGTTCGAACTTGTGAAGGGATGCCCCAAAACACTTCTATAATTGACCGTCCTGTCGAAGTCGGAAGTAACCCAGCATCCAACGGCCAACCAGACTTCCAATAAACGAATCCGACGCTGATGGAGACTTGCCATTTGATTGACCTGCGAGATGACATTGACATTCCTCCAACTGTATCTGAAGAAAACAGTTTGGCCCCTATAAATGGGACCTTAGAGCTTAATGGTGGGACAGACGTATTGAATGCAAGTTGCTTCATCGTACAACGAACTACTGAGACTGATGCAGTACCTCTTGTTGCAACCTACGGAACAATATCCGAGGAGGCGAACGTTTGTTCGCCCGACAGTAATCCTGTCGAAGCTTCACCTAGTGAGAATGATATGAGAATCTTGTGACGTCATGGAAGAATCAAGACATTTTGAAGGCAACGTTGACGAAGACAGAAGTAACACCGACACAGCGCATCCTATGAGTCAAGATTTATTTAGCTCAATCATCCCTCCAGAATCAAGATGATATACAAAATCCAACAGGCGATTTAATGTTACCACCCTTTAATAGTTCCAATTATTATAAAGGTGCTAATGACACGATGTCAGAACAAGAAAGTTGTTGCTCAATAGAAAATGAAATACCAGCAGGTCAAAAATGTAATAATGATAATGAAACCACAGTGACCGATGAGTCGGACTGTAATTCAAGCATTGTAGAAAACATGAAAGTAAACAAAAAGCGAAAGCAACGTAAAAATGTAAAAAAAAGAGAGTAAAAGAAAATCTCATAATAACTAACATTCATTAGGATAGCCACCCTTAATATTAACGGTATTAATGATAGAATGAAACAAGAGATGCTACACTCATTTAACACCTTTAACAAAATAGACATTCTTTTAGTCCAAGAAACACAATGTTAAGGATATTAAAGATATAGAGTTTTTGTCATACAGGTATAATGTAATTTTCAATCCAGCCATTTGTCGTAAAGGTGGAACCTGTATTCTCATCAAGAAGACTTTAGATTTTGTAATTAAGCATGTTGAAAGAAGTGGAGATTCTAGAATATGTTCTGTACATGGTGAGGTGAATGGTAGTAAGATTCGTATTGTTAACATTTATGCTCCTTCAGGTCATAATCATACAAGGGAACGGGAAGAGCTTTTTGACAAAGAATTGCCCTACTACTTACGGTATGATAATAGCCATACTATTATGGGAGGTGACTGGAACTGTGTTTTGAGTCCTAGAGACAATTCTAATAATAGTGAATCAAACGTGTCGAAATCACTGCTCAGATTAATTAGGACCCTTAGGTTTAATGATGTATGGTTTTTGGCATTAACAGGGAATCCCCAGTATGAACTTATGTACGCACAAAACTACGGTTCGCGCATTGATAGATTGTACTGCCAAACGCTCAAAGACAATGTAATTTCAAGCGAAATGCTACCTGTGTCATTTTCTGATCATTCCGCTGTCATTTGCAAAATTAAGATTAATCCAAACATTAGTATTGGAAACTCATTTTGGAAACTTAATACTAGTTTACTAAAAGACGAGGAAATTAAAGAAAAGTTTAGGAGGTTGTGGACATTCTTGAAAACACGTAAAAGGAATTTCTATCATATCAGTAATTGGTGGAATGATTTGGTGAAACCAGAAATAAAACAATTTTTCGTCAGAGAAGGTAAAAGGATAGCAGGCAGAAGTTTGGGGTCATCAATTATTTTGAAGCAAAACTAAGGAAACAATACATGAAACTTAATGTGTCAGGAAACTCAGATTATGCAGATATTACTATTCTCAAAGACAGAATAAACAATCTAAAATCTCAGATTTTAGAAGGGGTTAAAGTACGATCGAGAATTCAAGACAGGATTGAAGGGGAAAAAAGCCTCTCTTACATTCTTGGACAGCAAAGAGCAATAAATAGTAAAAAGGTCGTGACAGAAATAGTCGCAGAACGAAACATAATTCCGAATCTTGATGAAAGGTACTGTTCTCACAAATAGCCAGGCCATTGAACACTATGTGTTCAGGTATTACCAAAAACTTTACCGGAAAAACATTTGTGATGTACCTATGCAAAACTTCTTTATGCAGTTTGTAGAGAAAAAATTGACTGATTCTGATAATGATATATTTCATACAAGAATATATCTCTCAGAGAGATAACGTGATGTTATTCGTTCCACTTGCTAACAATAAATGTCCTGGTATAGATGGCATCCCAATAGAATTTATAAGGGTATTTTGGGCAAGATATGAAGGATGAACTAAAGCTATTGCTTGAAAATATTATAGAAATGAAAACTCTCGTTCCAAGAGTCAGAGTATTGCATTGGTCACTCTCATATCGAAAGGCACCGATGAGAGTGCTTTGACTAATTGGAGACCAATTTCATTGTTGTGCTGTGACTATAAGATACTTGCTAAGATAATGGCGAAAAGAATGCAAACAGTTATCTTTAACCTTATCAGTCCCGAACAATTTTGTGTGCCTGGAAGATCCATAAATACATGTAATACTTTAATTAGAGATATTGTGTATTATTGTAGTAAGAAAAGAGTTCAAGGTGCTATTTTAAATCTTGATTGGTCGAAAGCATTTGATCGTGTTGATATTAATTTTGTACTTCGGATTCTTGAAAGACTAGGTTTTTGTGATGAACTGATTTCCTGCATTAAGATATTGTACACGAATATTGGAAGTTGTTGCATTGTTAATGGTAACATTGGTAAATACTTTAGTGTGGAGAGGGGAGTCCGACAAGGCTGCCCTCTTTCTATGCTCCTTTATGCTGTTTTCCAGGAACCTCTGTATCTTGCTATAAAAAGAAATAGTTGTATTGAACACTTGCCCTTACCAAATGATAACCACCTTAAAATTCTTGGGTTTGCCGATGATACAAATATTTTCGTTGCCAGTGACAAGGGAATTTTGGAGATTAGCACATTAGTGTCTAAATTTGAAGCAGCCACGGGTTGCATGCTAAATAAAAATAAGACGAAAATATTTGGATTAGGCCCATGGGGTGATAGGTCTGTTTGGCCTTTATCATGGCTTCAAGGATATACAGGTTCTTTTACAACTTTGGGAATTCTATTTTCTGATAATTACGAAATGGCTGTTAATTCTTCGTGGACAAATATATTATGTAAAATTAAGAATACTTTGGCGAGCTTTCACAACAGAAGACTTACATTTCATCAAAAAGCTGTTATTGTCAATACCTTGATTTTTTCAAAGACATGGTATGTTTCCCATATTTACCCTTTGCCTGTCAAATATGCAAAACTAATAAGTAAAGAAATTTTCTTTTACATTTGGGGGAAAAAATGTGAATTCATTAAAAGAGACACTTTAACAAAGTCAAAGATTGAAGGAGGGATAGGAATGTTAAGTCTTTTATGGAAGACTCAAAGTATTCTAGCTGCCTCTTAAATTTACACTGTAGTGAGAAATACAATTTTATGTCAAATTATTATAACAATTCACATATGAAGGGCTTGTTTACCGGAAATTCAACACAAAGAGACAATTCATGTGTAATGGCACCTATGTATTCTGAGGTCTTAGTAACAGTTAGGAAATGTAAAACATTTCAGAATTTTCCTTTTCTTAAATCGAGAACTATATATGTGAACTTATTGCCAAAGGTACAGCCAACTGTTGAGAGTAGATACCCCCTTTATAATTGGCCTTTGATTTGGGAAAACATCAACATGAAATTTCTTTCTGCTGCTGATAGGGAAATAATATATAAATATATTCACGAAATATTACCCAATAAAAAAAGGTTAAAAGAAATGAAAATAATTCAAGATTCTCATTGCCAGTTTTGTGATGCTGAGGAATCACAAATATTCATATGGTATATTTCTGCAAGAGAATTGCAAATGTAATAATATGGTTAAAAGGAGTTTTGAAGCTATTTTGTAATTTTGTTCACTGCAATTTCATTAGAATTATGTATTTTGATTTCCCAGAGTCATCGAGGAAACAAAGGAACACTGCAACTTTAATTTTGTCAAGTTATATTGTAAATATATGGTTGTTCAAAGACAAGAATGTGCCTGAACGTTTGATTATAAATAGGATAAAAGCTTCGATTATAAAAAACCAGAGAGATATCAAGGCCATTTTGAAAGAGAAATTGTTAAAATATTTCACAAAGAATTTTTGTAACATTAAAGGCAATGTATTTTAGATGGAAATATATGTAGTTCTGGATTTATTGTAATGTTTTGTAAATAATTTATTGAATAAAAACTTAAAGAAAAAAAAAAAAAATAGTCATGTCGTTTCTGGCCATTCTTACCCTCATTGACACTTGAGCCGGAATAAAAAACAAATCTCAGTTATTCAAGTACGAAGGTCTTCGGCTTCATCTTAGAGAGAGAGAGAGAGAGAATTTTATGCAGATGGGTAACTCAGCTCCTTTATCGTCTATGAAAAGAGTTTAACAGCCAGACCCATTATCATGACAAGTTTTAATTGAACCGTTGATCATTTTCCATGACGCACACCGTCATTCCAGGTGAATAAATTTACGCTGTTGGAATTTCCAGTTATTTATATTTTTGTCTTATTTTGTTTCCCACTTTCATTCCGCTTACTGTTCG
>NC_087210.1:21740722-21768222 GCF_015104395.2 Macrobrachium nipponense
ACGGGGATTAAGACATACGCAAAAAAGAGTAATACTAGAATTTTTCGCTTCACTATTTAAACATGAAGGGGTCTGTTTAGAAAACGAAGAATTGAAAACTTTCATATACATCGAATGGAGTTAAATATCACGGGGCTTAAATACAAATCCAGGCATAGAACCACCAAACGTCACTACACACAAGTGTATTTTTCCCTATTACTTTTTCCATTTTAACATTGCCATGTGTTATTGATGCAACCAGCAATAACAATTTATACATTTTCTCTTGTTCTACTAGCGGGTTTCCGCAGAACGATTGTAAGAGAAGTCCTATGCCTTATTAGGAGAGAAATTTGAATATTAACAAGCAATTTCAGGATTTCCTCCAGTTTTGGGAATTAAGATATCGCCTGCTAATTGCTCGGCTTATGATTTATTGTTAGAATGGTATGTCCACATTTAATATTCCGGTTAATCCGCTACTCATGAAAGAATGTGATTTTTTTCTGATGCTAAATTTATACATCTGAATTAAGGATCGTTGTTAATTGAATCCAGCAAATGTTTGAGTGTTGCTTGCAAGTTAGTCATTTATTAGATGATAATGCGCTTAAATAACTGCGAACGATCTAGCATAATAAAACCTTGGAAGTGTTAGAAAAGAAGAAGAAGAAAAAAAAAACACTTACCAACTTCCGTTTTAAAAAATCTCAAACCAAAGTAAACGCTGATTGGTTCTCTTTATAAGTTATTCGTATTCAATGCAAATTGTACTGAACTCTATATGATCTTTTATATAATTGAGTGATTCCTTAAATGCAGCTTCATCATTTTTATGAGAGCTATATTTTGCTGTTGATGGGGATGATCATGGATTCTTTTTTACTATCTTACACTTCAAATGATTTCCATGGTACGAAGCCGACGATGCAGCATTTCCGATCCAACTTGACAACTCTGTTCCCTCTTTGGCAGATGACGTCATCCAAAGGTAGGCTGTGGGTCACTCTATAGCAATTCTAATATATATGTATACACACAAATAAATAAATAAATAAATAAATAAATATAGATGGTATATATATATATATATATTTATATATATATATAATATATAACAATATATATAGTTATATATATTCTATCTTTATATATATTAGATATATATCTATACTCTATATATATAATATATATATATATATATTATATGTATAACAGAATCACGAACGTTTTAGGAACGTGATAAGATCCATAAATAAAGATAAATGACGAAGGAAAAAAAACGAAGGAGTGCGAGATCTTTCGGCTTGAAAAGCCCTTATGAAAGTAGCTGCTTCGTTAAGGGCCTTTTCAGCCGAAGACTCGCAGGACTCCTCGTTTATTTCCTTCTCGTGGCATTTATCTCTTTTATATATTAATAATATTATATAATATATATATATACATATATATATATATATATATATTTATATATATATATATATTATATATATATATATATATAATATGACTGGTAAAAGTGTTCTTGTAACAAACAGAATTCCATCCTATTAAAAAGGAGCCCATAAAAACACCAAAATGTAGAGAGAAAAGTACTATATTCAGAGGACTGCTGTCTCTCTCTTCCGTTATGAATGAGAAAAGTCTACAGAAAAGGTGTATTTATACCAAGAGATTGGCTCCACCAGTAGCCAATTTAGTCACCCCCGACTGATAATATTCCTTTAATCTCTTAAGCGTTTGGTGAATAGAACACTGCGCGACGATGTCCGATGTCCAAGTTCCCTTTTGAGATTGAGGGCTTCAGTACCTGCTTTCTTTATTAAGGCCGAATTCCATCATTGACTCTCTGTACCGGCAGTTGATGCTATATAAATTACACGTGACATACTCCAGTTATTCATATGTTATGTATTTATATGATGAAAAATAGACGAGTGCTGTGTCCATACCTAACTGACCGTTTGTGTTGTCTTAACTCTGGGAAGTGATTACTGAAATCCGAATGTAAAGATTGGTCACAGTCCTGGCATGGGATCTCATATACCCCAGAGTCTCGGGCGAGTCTTTTGTTGGACGTTAATCAGGGATTTGGCAAGGTATTGGGTAGGTAAAATGCAAAAGGGTTGGGATTTTCCCAAGGTGTGAGTTACGTCTAATCGTATCCAGGTGGGGAATTTTTATTTTATTGTTGGTGTTGGTCTCTGGTCTAGTCTTTTCGGGGGTCGGTAGAAAATTACGTTTGCTTTTTGAAGCTTTCTCAATTATATGGTAGGATACTTTAAAGATGACAGTTGCTTGCGAAAATTAGTTCAAATCTTTTCCAGGAAATCTGGTGGGAAACAAATTCGTAAGGCTCTCTAAGAATAGGTTGATAGCTAGGGATATTATTGATAGTATTGTCATGATAGCTAAAGTATTGATATATGAAATCAAGTGGGGGAACGTTACATGGAGGGGATGTTAGTCAGTTTTTAGTAAGTATTGTGTCGCTAAGGAGCATGGTTGAATTTTGTCGAGGTAGAAGTATTTGTCCATATTACAATTTGCGTCTTGTCGATCTAATTATTATAACATCTAACTTACGAAAAACTGACGAAAAATCCCCTGCCAGAAACTTTCCCACAGAATTTTTTGGAAAAGTAAGATAATTGGCCAAGACAAAAGAGTATTGGAAAAACTATTAGAGAAATTTAAAGTAATTAATCCTAAATTACCCTACTTTAACGTCTCCCAAAACTCACAAAAGACAATCTTCCATTCGAACCATCGTGTTCATGGCCTGAGCTTTCAATTACAAAAATTTCTAAATGGTTAGTGCCTCCTTCTCCTTTTTTAGGCACTTTTTCCCAGTCACATCAAACCATTCGGGAAGACTTTTGGTCCACAAATTCAGTAGAAGCACCATTATACCACTCAACAAAATAAAAACTTTTAAGCCTTGACGTTAGACTCCCTATCACAAAAGTACCATACAGGACGTGTCCTCAGTTTTTTTTTAAGGGAAAAATATCACCCATATTCAGATCATTTCCCTTTGGCACTTGACAAAATAATAAAGGTAGTTGAATTAGTGCATCTAACGACGTATTTCATTCGGGGAATACATCTACAAGAAAAACAATTCGGGTGTAGTATGGGTAGTCCTTTTAAGTCCTATTTAGCCAATCGTACATGGAATACTTTGAAACACAGTAATTAAAGGCAATAAAAACCCAAAAACATGCTGTGGATGAGATAGTGGATGACATACAACATTTTGAGGAAATAAGTGGGGTAATTTTAATGAATTCCTCTCAAATTAACGCATTAGTGCCAGCATCAATTTAAAGTCGAAGGAAAACAGACAACAAAAATTCCTTCTGAGTTTTAATAATCAGAGACACGACAGAATACAAATTACCAATACAGAAAACCAACGTTCTCACTTCATATATTCAATACTTTAGCTATCATGAAAATACTATCAAGATAGGTCTAGTAGCAACCTATTAAGAGCCTCGAATTGTTCCCAGATTCTTCAAACAGAATTTGAAAAAATTCGCAAGCAACTTTCATCTTTAAAGTATCCTGACCTAAATTGAGGGAAAGCAATTCAAAAAGCAAACGTAATTTTTACCGACCCCCTAAAGACAAAGAACCAGAGACACACCCAACAATAAAATAAAAAATTCCCCACCTGGAAGACGATTAAGAGAGTACTCACACCCTTGGAAAATGCCAACACCTTTGCATTTACCTACCCAAATACCTTAGCCAAATCCCTGATTAACGTCACAACAAAAGACATCGCCCAAAAAGACTCGGGGTATATGAGATCCCTATGCCCAGGACCTGTGACCAACTACCATCGGAATTACAGGTAAATCACTTCCCCAGAGATAATACAACACAAAAGGTCAGTTAGTATGGGACAACAGAACTCGGCTATTTTCAATCATATAACATGAAACATAACCATAGAATAAACTGGAAAATGTCACGTGTAATTTATCAGCAGCAAAATGCCGGTACTAGAGTCAAAATGATTGGAATCGTGCCTTAACTAAGAGAAGCAGGTAATGAACATCTCAAAAAGGGAATTGGACATCGGCCATCGTCGACTGCAGTGTTCATTAAACCAAGCTTAAGAAGATTAAAGGAAGATTATCAGCGGGGGTGACCTAAATTGCTACTGTGGGGACGAATCTCTTTGATAATACACCATTTTCTAGTAAAACTTTTCTCATTCATGATAACTGAAGAGAGAGACACAGTTTCTGAAATATAGTACTTTTTCCTCTACATTTTGGTGTTTATGGGTCCTATGAATAGATATATATATATCCTATCTATATATATATATATATAATATATAATATATATATTATATATAATATATATATATATATATAGATAGATATATATATATATATATATATATATATGTATAATATAATCAAACACCGAGAGTTTTCAGCAAGGCAAAGATTAAACGAAGAAACTCTCTCTCTCTCTCGCTCTCTCTACTTCATCTCTCTCTCTCTCTCTCTCTCTCTTTCATCGCACACACACAAACCAAAACAAACCGCTACACAAAAACACACTATCCCACAATTATATAACTGGATCTTTTTTTATAACTTAAAACTGATTATAGGTTTTTAATGCAAAATGACCCAGTCACCGCCTCTTCTCCTCTCTCTCCGCTCTCTATCTCTCTCTCTCTCTGCTCGCTCTCTCTCTCTCTCTCGTCTATCTTCTCTCTCGTTTTCAACACACACACAAAAACCTACACAAACAACTATCGCAATTATATAACTGTGATTTTTTTGTTATAACTTAACTAATTATAGCTATTAATTCAACGTACTCCAAAAACTCTCTCTCTCTCTCTCCCTCTCTCTCTCTCTCTCTCTCCTCTCTCTCCTACTCTTCTCTTTAAATTCGTACTTCGCTATAAAAACATTCCACTTTCCATGCAAAATCCCCCCCCCGCGTGCTGACAGTAAAATCTGTCTGGAAATTGATGGAACTCCCTGTCTCTCCTCTTCCCTCTCCTCCTCTCTCTATCTCTCTCTCTCCTCTGGTACGTCCGGTAGCTAAGTTAACAACCAAATGTCCGAAACAAACGAAATCGAGATATAAAAGAAGGGAATACCCCGTTAGCATGCCTGTTATCACAGTAAGGACCGAATGAAGGAAACAGTCGGATATCCTATCCGCAGGAATATGCAAAAGCATAAGAATCTATTACACACGTCAATCAACGTGATTATAATCTTAAAATAACTACGTTTTAATTTACTGGGCAATTGATTTAAACAAAACAATAAAAAACAATTAGAATTCGGTTTACGTATGGTATGGTAACTGGGTGAAGGCTTTACCATAATTCATGTTCATATATAACATATTATATATATATATTATATATAATATATATATATATATATTATATATATATATATATATATATATATTATAATATATATATAATATATATTGTTACGAAGTGCCAAGTATATGGTTACCATGCATCAAACATTACCTCACAAAAAGAACAGACACCTGAATCCTCATAACATGTTAAACGACTGAATACTCTAAAGGCAACCGTGATCCCTATAACACTTACCAGTATTGCAGAAAATCACACAAGTTCATCAAAACAGGTGTGAGGTAATCTGAAGTAATTAATAATCAAAAGAAAAAAACAAAAGGGCCCCCATCACCCCCCCCCCCACCCATCCCACAAATCACCCCCATCCCCCATCCCCTTCAACAACTTAAAACCTCTAAGTATTCCCTGATTTCAGGGAAGTCTAAGTACTTCCCTGGTTCTAAGTCACTTCAAATAAATTGAAGGAAATCAAATCAATTACCACTCTATTTTCTACCTATATAATTAGTCCTAAGCAAATATAAATTATACTGGTGTAATAATTAAAACACTTATAAAAAATACAAAAATTTATTATTCAAATTCAAAAATTATAAGTGAATTCACCATATCAGGGAAAATAACGGGACTGGCTGTGAAAACAAAAGAAAGTTAAATTTAATTCTTGAATCAAATTATGTAAAATTAAATCAAAAAATAATTTATCACGAAAATTCAAGGAAATTAATTCAATCAAAAATTCAAAGTGTTAGGCAATAACTGAAATCAGAAATTAATTCACAAGTATTAAAAATAATATAAAACTGAAAAGAATTCTAAGTAACTGCAACTAATTCACAGGTGTTAAAAAAATTAAATGTGTAATTGATAAAGCAATGACAAAATAAGTAAGCAATTAAAATTGTGAATGCAAACGAAAATATATAAAATAAAAGAAACACTTCAATACAGACAAGATAAGTGTGATCCAAACAATGGAACAGACACAAACACAAAAAAATCAGCAATGTGGTAAAAGTGACAAGTGTTCACTCAAAACACTGTACCACAGTTTTACCAACCAATTATTAGTTATTAGTTTTAAACATACCTTCCTATCCGTATTATGTTAAACACTACTCCCTATCCAGTATAGTTGCAAATTGATAAAGAATAACACACTTTACCTGGCATACCAATTTCTTCTTTCTCTTTACTGCAGCTTGTATATTACACTTTCACAAAAACCAGGCGCTGTTACAAAATGTTTGTCAGATTCCACAAAAGAAACTAAATAAACTAAATAAATTCTAAGAAAATAAATATAAAAATTCTCACAATTATGGAGTGACCAATCTATGTTAAGTAATATAATCTCGATGTCGAGTGAGAGAGAGAGAGAAGAGAGCGAGAGAGAGAGAGCGAAAGAGAGAGAAGAGAGAGAACTGAACTGCCTCAAAGTTCAAGATCGAAGGCAAAAATCTCTCCTTACGGAAATGGAACAGAGCAGATGTCTCATAAAATGTTTATTGTCACGAAGCTTCTCGAATCTTTCTTGAAATCTGATGCAATCTCACATACTAAATGTGCAATACCCACTGTGGGCGAACGTGACAAAAGATATACCACGTTACCAGAAACGGAGTGTTAAAAAAAAAAAAAAGAAAGTAGTATCCGACTCGAACGAGCGGAGCCTGGGCGACAATAAGATTGACATGTTTTGACAAACAACGCAAAGTCGAGCTCGCTCGCTATCAAACGCGCTGACCAGAGTAGTAGGGAAGCAAACGGAGATCTCTAGCTTTTTTACATATATATATATTCTTTTACATTAAGTAATGCAATAAATCTGAATACACATCTAAAAACATCCTATTCTAAGCTATCTAGGAATCTGAAAAAATTTACACAATTACATAACATTTCAAAGAGGGAAACCTGCATTTTGAAAGTAGCAAATATAATTATACCTCCCCCCAAGAAGATTTTTTAGCACGGTGTTGAATCCAACGAATCCCAACGAGATAAATACTCAGCAAAGACATTGGTTTTGCCACTAATGTGCTGCACTCTTAAGGTATACTGTTGAAGACACAAAGACCACCCTGGTCAGTCTTTGATATGATTTCCCATTTTGATAAATGATAGTGGGATTGTGATCAGACATAACTAAAAATTTCTTCATCCTAGGTCTATCACATACACTTCAATTTTTTCAAGCAGTGATAAGGCTTAAAGTTTCTTCTCGATTGATTGAGTATAACTTTCTGATGTTTTTGTTCAATTTTGTAGACAGAAGCACACAGGATGGTAGATAGATTTTCATATTCTTGAAGGGAGAAAACCAGCTCCAAAACCACAGTCTGACGCATCAACTGTATCCCAAATTTCTTATCGAAGTCTGAGCTTGAAGTACTGGTCTTGAAGTTAAATGGCTTTACCTTCGCAAAGGATTCTGACACTCTGGAGTCCAAATAAACTTAGCTTTGGGACTAGTTAAGTCTGTCAAGAAAGAGACAGCTACCACGCTGAGAAATTTGGGCAAAAAAAAACGACGATAGAAACCAGCCATTCCCCAAAAATCTCTGTAGCTGTTTCATGGTAGTAGTGTGGTCAGCCTTACGGATACGCTTCTACATTAGCATTTACGGAGCAAGAAGCCCTTCCCACTGTCAAACCAAGATACTGCACAGTTGCCTTCCCAAACCACTCTTCTCTAAGTTACTGTTTTATTAAACTCTGCTTGTTGTAGTTTCTGAAAAAACTTCCTCAAAATCTTAAATGTTCTCCCACGTTGTAGATAAATCACGATGTCATCTAGGTATTACACCCCTTACTCCTTCCTATCGATCCAGCAGTTGATCATCACTCGTTGAAATGTTGTGGGTGATTCATCAGACCAAACGGCAGAACAGTATACTGAATAGCCAAAAGGATTAATAAAAGCTGACAGCAGCTTCGCATCTCTATAAGGGAATTTGATAAATCCTTGCAACAAGTCTATCTTGGAAACAAAACTGGCTTGCCAATATTATCAAGGTAACGGATCATAAGAGGCAAAGGATAATTCTCAGCCACACTGATAGAATTCAGCTTCCTTAATCAGTACACATCCTAAAGAACCATCTGGTTTCTTCACCAACACCACATGGAGAACTGAAGTGACTTGAACTGGGTTCTGCTAAATCCAGTTGCAGCAAATAATCAACTTCTTTCTCAAAACATCGCGATGATATGGTGATAAGCTATGGGCTCTTGGCTGAAAGGTTTTCCATCTTCTTGAATCTTGATTTCAATGCTTGGGTCAGATCAGCCGTATATGGCACATCTGAAAAATTTCTGGAAAAACTTTTTTATTACTCATTAAATTTTCACCTTGTTCAAACCACTCAGATGTTTCAGTATCCTCCCAATTTTCCAAAATTGAAGGAATGATTTCATCTTGTGCAGTTCCCAATCGTAGCAATCATCGTCTTCTGTAGATAAGTTGTCGGGCGTACTGACACCGTTCAGTTTTAGTTCTGAGAACTAAGTTCAAAGAGGTTCACAGTATCTCTTTGTCTTCTCTTTTTTCTGGTGTTTCAATCAAATAAGTTCTATCACTTAAACTCGGAATATCTTTGTAAGGACTTGAAATTTATTAGTGAGGGAAATCTCTTGACAGGTAAGAACCACTAACACATGTAGGACCAACCCACTAAAACTCTTAGATTAGCATTAGCATCAAATTCCTTTCATTTTCTCTTGACTCATGTTTCAAGTTTTCTAAGAGAATTTTCTATCTCTTTCACCTCTCCCTTAGGTTCTTCACATACTCTCCTTGACTTCCTCTTGATTTTCTTCCAATTTTTTTTGCAAGAAATCTCAACGGTCCTCTCACTTCTCTTCAAAAAAATCATCTCATTAGGTGAACATCCCATACTTTCTTGATAAGCATTCCCTCATTTCCAAAAACAATTAATGGTAAAACCAAACATCCCATTTTCTCCTGACTCAGAACAATACCTTTGTCAGCATACTTTTAAAATGTTGATCGGAACCTTCTAAAGGCACCTGACGTTTCTGTTTGATAGGCAGGGACAAACTAGTTGTTGTCCATCCTAACAACTTTCATCAACATCCTGAAATAACTTTGAAGTAAAGTTGTGCTCTGTCACTTGTACTATTTGGTATTCAAATTTGAGAAAAACTCACAGTTTTCAGCAAACTATCTTGGCCAGAAATGTTTCTAACAGGGATTGCTTCTGGATACCTTGTCACAGGACACATTAATGCAACAAATAACTCATTTCCTCTTGTCTCGGCAATGGCCAACCATGTCTGGGTAATCACTTTGCTAAAGGGTTCCCTAACTTCTATAGGTGTATGGGGCTTTTCTTGATGGTTTAATCGGTTTTTCAGCTATCTGGCAGGTAGACACTCACGACAGAACCGCTAACATCTTTGTGAAAGTCCAGGCCAGAAAAAGATTTCATGATCTCCCAACCGTACTTCCTGATTCCCATATGTTCCAGACTCATGAGTACTGCAACCACTTGCTTTCTCACACGGATATGAATCGAAATTTGATGATATTCGCCCCAATAAACATCTCCTGGTATCGCTGTAGGTCTATACTTCCGCATCAGTAAACCTTCTTAGTAGTAACAGTTAGGAGTTTGTTGCATCTATTCTCGATGAACAACTATGAAGCAACAACAGTAACGATGCACCTTCTCTGCAAGTCCATCAGCTTTCTCTCTTGTCACTTGACCAACTTCAAGGGTGAATTCTCGATATCACTAAACTCAGCTACTGTAGTTCACTACTGTCTCAGGTAACACTTGACTACTCAGAGTCTCCTTTCAGGAACATTCAGGTTCTTCTCTAGTCGTGTTGTCTTCGTCATTTCTTGGGAAATCTCTTCTGGGTTCAGCACTATGGGCAACTTCACTTCCACTGGAATAATTCTCTAAGCACAAAGATCCTTCACTTGTCCATTCTGGGGTGTGATAAATCCTCAGTTTCATTCACTTACAGTGTAGTACTCTTTCATACTTTGGTAGTTACAACAACTAGGAAAAGGTGGGGTTATTCTTCCAACTCTTCTGTAGGACTAATCCTCAATGGTTTGCTGTCACTACAGGACAAGGAATAAATGGCACACCACCAACTTCATCACCACAGAACATGAATACCTTCCACAGCTAGTGAGTCCTTTACAGCAAAATCAACATTCCCTGTCACACCAATTCACAGGAAAGGTGTAGGCGGCAATAGAGTTATTTCCTCTCCTCCTATACTTCAAAATAACTGAATCTCCTAGTGAGACCTCTTCGCCACTGAGGGTGAGAACCACGTAACTACCACACTAGGTTACTCCCTGTATCACCTAATAATCTTGATGGTACCGCATAACTTCCTCTGAGTGACAGCAACCCTCATAGAATATAGGCTTAAAAGCCTCAACTGCTTAGCACTCACGGCTTGATGTAAACATTTTCACTGGTTGCTAAACTTCAGCTTTGATTAGTGTCATCTTCTCGGAGTCTGATCTGTTCCACACTGCCTTCGTAGGTATCGTTGTCACCTGGTCGCCTTGTAAAACTTGACAACTGGTTTGACTGCTGTTGATTCGTAACCACTCTTGACTGTAGTGTCCTACTCTTCACACTCTTGAAACAGACAACAATGAGTTCTGTACACTGTCTTGAAAACTGGATGAGGATTTCACATTAGTTTCTGAGCTGTATACCTGTGTACTCTAGTAGTATCACTGAGGTTCCCATTAAATTGTCCGTTCTTGGATAAGACTAAACCTGGGGCGTTGTGACGCTGGTACTTGACATTGTAATACGTTACTACTGTTATATTGTAATCTTCACTAAGGGTAGCCGCTGGTGTAAGGTCTTCACTTCTTCCTCTCTTAAATAAGCTATTTATATGTCAGATTCCCTTTAAGATACTGTTCAAAAACAAAGTAACTCTTTTCTAACTCATCAAACGTTTTAACTTTAGCAGCTATTTTTTTACCCACGTTGAAACAATTCTCACTTTGTAGGCTAATCTAAGACAGTTCCCTCTCATCTTTCTCAAATTTCGAAATCTCATTGTAGACTTCTTTTTTGGGGTCACTGGTAACTTGTAGCACACTGTGTTTAAGTACCTTGTAGTCTTCACACTGACAGCTGTTAAAGCAGATTATCACTTCCCTTTACCAATTAAGACACAGTTTGTAGCCAAAACTGACCATTTATCTCTGGCATCCCATACCTGAAGCCACTTTCTCAAAGTGATCAAAAAAATCATCTGGAGCTTCTTCAGAAACTAGGATTAACTTCTGTACGCTCATACATCAAATACAGGGTCTTGAAACCTGGTTAGGTTAGACAGTGTACAGGTAAGTGGATCCTAGCTCTTATTAATGCCATTCCCTTTAATGTCTTGCAATTTCTCTTTCCTTCTGTGATGTTCCTCTTCGATTTATCTCTTCTTGGTTTTCCCTGTCTATCTTTCTCTTTCAGTTTGCATTCTTCTCTCTTTTCAGCAAGCATTTTAGTTAATTCAAATCTCTTCTGCTCAATGCGTCTAAGCTCTAATCTGCATCTTTTTCTCTTCTTTTCTGCTTGTTATTATAAGATCAGCATGTGTACACTCAAAAAACGCTTGAGCCAATCTAACTCATCTTCATCAGTTATTCTACACAGCAGTTATCAAATTTCCATGCAATACATCTTATTGTGCCTTTACCATACTGTAGATACATAAACCACACATGGGCTCTGCTAAATGCTCCACGTGCTCTGACAGAGTGGTTTCAGACAAAACTGGGATTGGACGGGGCTGCAAAAATTCCTGAACATTGATACGAGCCCATTTTCCTCTAAGTTATCTAATTTACAATCAATACAATAAATGCAAAACAAAAATTTATATGGGTCACTCTCCTAACAAAAATAATCCTACACCACCAGATATGCTAGAGTGATAATGAAATTGTTTCCCCTGGTCTGGACACCATTAAACAATGTTACGAACGTGCCAAGTATCTGGTTTACCATGCACAAAACATTACCTTCACAAAAAACAAGACACCTGAATCCTCATAACACGTTTAACGGACTGAACTGAATACCATAAAGGAACCGTGATCCTTAACCCTTTACCAGTATTGCAGAAAATCACACTAAGTCATCCAAAACAGTGTGAGGTAATCTGAAGTAAATTAAATTAAACAAAGGGATCACTCCTCAACAACTTTAAAACCTAAGTATTTCCCGATTTCAGAAGTCTAAGTACTTCCCTGGTTTCTAAGTCACTTCAAATAATTGAAGGAAAGCAAATCAGACAATTACCACTCCTATTATTCTACTCTCAGAATATAGTCATAATCAATATTAAGATACTGGTGTAATAATTAAAACACTTAGAAAAATTTTAAAATACAAAAAAGTTATACAAAATCAAAATATTAAGTGAAATTCACAATATCAGGGAAAAACTGTACTTGAAAAACAAAAAGTAAAGTTAATTAATTCTGGAATCAACTTAAGTAAAATTAAAAATCAAAATTAATTATCACAAATTCAGGAAATTAAGTTCAATCAAAATTCAAAAGTGTTAGGCAATAATGAAATCAGAAATAATTGTCACAAGTATTAAACAATAATAAAACTTGAAAGAATTCTAAGTAAATCAAATTAATTCACAAGTGTTAAATTAAATGTGTATATGATTAAAGCAATGAAAATAAACTAAATGTCAATTAAATGTTGAAGCAAACGAAAAATAAATAAAAAGACACACTCAATAAGACAATGAATAAGTGCACAAACAATTGAAAAGACACAAACACAAAAAAATCAGCAATGTGTAAAAAATGTAAATGTTTTCACTCAAAAAACACTGTAACCAACAGTTTACCAAAACCAATTATTTATTATAGTAAACACCATTCCTACCGTTAATTAGTTAACACACTCCCATCCATTATTAGTTGCAATGATAAAAATATAACACACTTTACTTGGGCGACCAATTTCTTTCTTCTCTTCTGCAGCTTTTTATATACACTTTCACAAAAACCAGGCGCCGTTTACAAAAATTTCAGATCCACAAAAGAAACTAAAATAAACTAAATAAATTCTAAGAACTATCAAATATTAAAAATTTCCTTTCACACGTATGACGTGACAATAACGTTCACGTAATCTACTCTCGATTCGAGTGAGAGAGAGAGAGAGAGATGAGAGAGAGGAGAGAGAGAGAGAGGAAGAGAGAGAGAGAGAGAGGAGAGAAACTGACTGCCTCAAGGTCGCAAGATAGGAAGGACAAAATCTCTTCCTTACGGAAATGACAGAGCAGATGTCTCAAAAAATGTCTTGTCACGAATGCTTCTCGAATCTTCTGAAATCTGAAGCAATCTTCACATTACTAATGTGCAATACCCACTGGGACTCAAAGAATACACGTACCAGACGAGTTGTAAAAAAAAAAAAAGAAACGACGTACCCACTCGAAACGAGACGGAGGCCTGGGCGACAATAAGACTGACATGTTTTGACAACCAACGCAGAAGTCGAGCTCGCTCGCTATCAACGCGCTGATCAGGAGTAGGGAAGCACACGGAGATCTCTCTTTCTTTTTACGTTAATATAATTCTTTACTTAAGTAATGCGAAATCTGAAACCACAATATTAAAAATCCTATTGAAGCTTAATCTAGGAATCTGAAAAAGGTACACAATCTACATAACATTCAAAGAGGGGAAACATGGTGCCCATTTTTGAAAGTAGCATATATAATAATATATATAATATAATATATATATATATATAATAAATAATATTAATTATATATATCTATTTATATATAGTATATATATATTATACATGGGGGCAAACCTCCATGTATTTCATTAGGTAATGTGGACACGAACGGAAGCAGACCCCCTATTACACACTCAGGCCTTTCTCTATCTCTCTCTCTTCCCGGCAATCACACACATCTCTCTCCTCCTCTCTCCATTCTAACAGGTAATGAATAAGAGGTGCATCATAACATAACGTTATGTACAAGCAAAATCAATAATAAGTAATCCAGTTTACGACTAACTTAAAACACTCATTGTCCAAGTCACCCAAAAGGTCACACCTTTCCCTGGGAACCTGGTACACACGAAATCCCAGAACCATCTGCCAAAGATACAGAACACATTCTGGTAAGTACACACACAAGTTTAAAGACAAAGTATAATTAAAAATGGAACACTACAAGATATTAAACAAGCCACCCCTTTGGATAAAGTATCAAGGTAACATTACCATTCCCAACCGGGCACTAAAACACTTGGTCACAAAAAAAACCTCCCCCGGCGAATGCCACGCGCATCTTGACTACTGACTCGAAAAGACTCTGTCAAAATCCCCTCCCTATAGGTTTGGGTATGACGCTTTTAAAACAGAAAGGGCGCACACGCACATACGAACACCCGTTCGCTAGCGCCTCAGGTTTAGCTGATCTCGTCACAAAGGCAACTTTGGAAGAGTTCATAAACTGTCGTACATTGACTCGACGAACTAAGCACTTTATCTCACGCAATCCCTAGAAACTCATCATCAGCTACTCTCAGGTCGTTACTATGCACTGTCATCCAACATTCCACAGGTACAGAGACTGCTACGAACAATATATATTAATCAAAACCCTATGTCTTACAGATTGCTCGGCACGCCACCTACCTATGCTAGCTCACGCCTAGCAAAAAGGCTTATACAAAACACTGGCCGGCTTTAAACAAATAAGAAAAACTGCACGTCTTGGCATTAAAAATAAAGTCTTATCACGCTTTAATCTCCAATAACACAAGGACGCATTTTCTCTCATAATTTCTGCATAAGGTTCTTGAATATCCTTCTTCTTGTCGCAAGTAGCTGCACAGACAGTAGACTGTAGCAATGTAGAAGACGGAATGCCTCCCTCATCGTAGCAAAGACTCTCCACGGCTTCTTGTAGATCACCCCAAAAAACACGGCTGTAGAATTTCTCTCGATCACCCTCAGGACAATACTTGTAATCACGATGGACACCACTGGCAGCAACCTCTTTCACGGTGGGGACGTCTTGTGGGGGTCGGGGAATTTTGGGCGTAGATGTCATGTCAGTCTTGGCAACTAAGAAAAATAACCCAAACATACTACCTATATCAAACAACGAATCTCAAAAAGGTCAGAAATACTAACGGAACGTCTCCCAATAACTTCCCTAAAATATGATACTAAAATGATTAAGTCATTATCAAACTATCTAGAAAAAAAAACATTCAAGTTCTCCAATTCAATCCCCAACACTCCGCACATCAGGCAAACACCAAACCAGAAAATCACAGCAAAATCCACGGAATTCGGCACTCACATTTCCGAACTCGAAATGTGTCTCACAAAGAGAAAAAAAAGAAAAAAAAATTCGTAACACGCCCAAGGAAAGAAAAAAAGAATCACGTACACCCAACCCCAAAAAATGTTCTCTCAATTTCTGACAACCACAAAATCAGTAAAAACCTCCAGCTTTTAACAGCAAAAACACCCTTACTGCTCCATAAATTAACACAATGAGAATTAATGTCAAACTCCCATTCGTAAATAGCACAACCCCGAAAAATTAACACCTCCCGGTTTAAAATCAAATCTCCCGTCCAAAAAAAGAAATGTATTAGCTCAAATCCCCAAATAATACTCTCATAGGAAAGGAAAGAAAAAAAAAGAATAAAAAAAAAAGAATAATGCCAAGTAGATTTCCCCAATCCCAAAATACATAATACATGTATAATATGCATAACTCCCGCGTTTTCCCCAAGAAATGCCCCATGTAAAGTTATGGAATTTGCAGAAAGCAAAACTCTCAACACATGCGCTTTAGTGAAATGCTTAGCCACATTTCCAGAAGATGCAAAAATTTCTGAAGCTTCACCATCAGAGGAAAAGAATCAGAACACGCTCATCACCATCGCTTTTCAGCAGAAAAATAACCTGCGGACGCAATGCTCAAACAACAGCACAAAAATTGCTAGTAAGCACATACGTTGGAAACTCATGATTCTCAGAAAAAAAAAAGTCTAACTGACACATTTGCTACAGAATAACTCCAGGATATGGATAAGTGTTCAAAATTTGTCTCGAAGACTTATTCTCTCAACATGACTTTTCCCCAAATTATATTCCAAAGAATAACACACTTGTGAACATGAAAAAGCACACACATCATATGACTCGTAATGCAGTTAAGCCACTCTCTCCTAAATGACACGAAATCAAAAAGAGAACCACAGGAAAACTTCTCTTTGCTCAAAAAAAACTCCATAACCACAAAAAAAAGAGAGTCACCCGCCCAAGATTAAATTCCAACTCCACTTATTGGGAATCATATAAATTAATAACACCACTCGGTTATAGAAAATACCTCCATTTGGTAATAACCAACCCCCTTATATTATTCTCTTATTTATCCAAGCCCACATGTCAGTAAAAAAAACACACGTCCAGGAATAGAGAAATAAATCACCTATTTTCGGCAAATACAAAATATTTACCTCTATTTCACAAAACTCAGTGGAACAAACAAGGCTCCAAAATATATCTCCAAAAAAATGGCACTCAAGGCATCTAACTCACCACTCCCAAATATGCCCCATAATCTCCAACATATGTTATCTCCATTTGCAACAAGATGGCTGCAAAAATAATTGAACTAACATAGCTCATACCACATTGGCAAATATCAAAAATGGCCAAAAATAATATTCCCATAGATTATATCTCAAATATAACTCAAAAAATATATACCTCCAATTACTCTCCAAAATAATATATCTCAATTTATAACTCAATATATCTCAATTATAACTCCAATTCTCAGAGGAATAACTCACTGTTATAGTAAAAAAACTCCGTATAAAAACTCTCTCGTTTAGCATAACATTCCTAAAAAAGGGCAAACACTCGGCAAAATAAAACTGTTCCTAGAAAGTTCTAGAAAAAACCACCCAATGTCGCACAAGTCATTATAACAGAACTCCAAAATCACAGGCTAAGCAAAGGGACTTCCCATATTGCACTACGACATAAAGCCATTAGAAACTTAACCAAGTGCCTATCTCTCACAAAGTGTCACAATACAACAAGGGTATTGTGCCAAGAAAACTCACATTCGGGAAAAAAAAATCCAGAGAAAAAAATGTAGTGCCATTTACGTATGCCCCAATCAAAACATGCCAAGAAATTCTCCCATTATATACTCATATCATCAAATAGCTAAAAACACGACCGTTCCCGAACAATGACTCTAGTCATGAAACTGAGAATATATTCACATAACTGGAGAGAAAAAAACAAATCAAATTCACCCATGGTTAAAAAAAACTTGTGTCAGCTATGGCTAAATTCCAAAAAAAAGAGAAAAGAAAAATCAACGCACATTAAACTATCTCCCGCCAACAACTCATAGTTGCAAGCAATTATCTGCTGAAACACACAAACAAAAGAAAAAAAAACTAAAATAATGTGTTGTTAGTTTCTCCCTAATCACCAAAGATTCACCTCCCTTGATAGCATTAAAAACACCCACGTATTAGTATAAAAAAAAATCAGTATCAGAAATATCATTATCACAAAATCACCAAAAAAAAATTGCTATCATCAAAATCATCAGTATCAGTACAAAAAAAAAATATCACCAATGTTAATGCTTGTCCATTCTCCAAAGATTCAGCAAAAAATTCAGCAAAATCCAGCAAAATTCCACACAATTCACCAAGATTCAGCCAGATTCATCAAAGATTCAGCAAAACTCATCCCCGTGAATCACTGAAATATTCTCCAAAGTTGACAAAAACTGAAAACAAATAATTAACACAAGACTTCTCCCATTAATTCATCGTAATAATTTCCTCCTTGAATAATTATCTGTAATAATTATTGAATAATCTCCCATGAAATATCTCAAATCTCTCGTAAAACAATTCTCCCGTAATGATAATTATACTTAAGCAAACTCCCCCTGTGACACATCTCAAGTATAATAATTAATAATAATAATAATAATAACTCTCCAAAGCAATAATTCTCTTGTAAGGGTGAAATTCAAATAGCATACAACAGTATTGCTGAATCCTATGACATACAATTTCTCCAGCATGCAACACCATGACATAACACCATTGCCACACAACACAGATACAACACCAATCATCGGCATTTCAAAGTAATTTCTCCGACACAATAAAAAAATAATCTGTGTATCCCCTTATATTTGTGTCTTTCAAGCACAAAGAAACATATAACACATCCCGTGCATGTTAACTACTTTTCCCCTCATTTTCGTAAAAGAAAAATCTCTTATTTCCTTTTCTCTTCATCCAAGGGAGAGAAAAAAAAAATATCTTTTCTTAAAAAAAAAGACTCTACGGGCATTTCACTTCATCAACTTATCAATCAGCTGATGTCTTAGCATTCAATGTCAAGGCCAAATCCATCTCCCAACACAAAGAGAAAAAAAAATTTCTCCCCCCCCTGAGAACAACCCCTCAGTCGAGCGGCAGAACAGCCCGAGGCATACCAGCAGTATTCCCATCTCGCATACCCTCCCCTGCACTCTCTCACGAGTGAGCTAGTGTACCCATGCAACTACCCTCCCAAGGGATGCCCGCTACTCTCGCAATGCAAGGCGCCTCTCTGCAGAAATATGCTGAGCCCTTAAAATTGTGGCCGCTCTGTGTCACTAAGCCAAATATGCTTATATAAGCACAGTTCCCATGCATAGAAAAATACACTCCTATGTTTTAAACAAAGACGAATGCATACGTCTATTATAAACACGTGCAAATAAAGAAAACACTTCACTATGGGGAAAGAAAAAATTGTTTTGACCTCTTGAACCAATCCCATAACCCTGAAATATTTAAACAAAAACCCACTCCTTTTTGATAAACAATAGTTCTTTAACACTCACCACTCCATAATGGGAACAAAAGGAACTCGAAATTCTTCGTAAAAACGCGGTAGTGATATAACAACGACCGCCGCACAGGTATCTCGGAAACACTCGTCATTGCACAAGCAAAAGTCACACTGGTGCTGCTCACTGCTTCAGCTGACTCCCTAGGAAAAATGCGGAGTCCCATAAAAATCCTTCCCTCCCTTTAGCACAGTTAATCAGACAGACATTTTCTCATTTTTTCCACTAAGTAACTGAAAACTAACAGTTTAACGATTTTCCACAATCCCACAAAGCTTTGTCGTTCGAAAACTATCGCTAAGTCACGACCCCTTTTTATTTTTCTTACTCGGCCACTCATATCTCTTCATTGGCGTTCTAGGCATAAAAAACAAGCAAGAAAACTTTCTATATCCCCTTTTTAACCGTCTGCCACCACTATTACATGGGGAAACCTCCATGTATTTCATTAGGTAAGCGTGGACACGAAACGGAAGGCAGACCCCCTATTACACACTCAGGCTCTTTCTCTCTCTCTCTCTCTCTCCCGGCAATCACCCCACATCTCTCTCTCTCTCTCTCTCCATTCTAACAGGTAATGAAAATGAGAGAGTTGCATCATAACATAACGTTTATTTACAAGAATAAATCAATTAACTAAGTAATCCAGTCTTACAGACTAACTTAAAACAACTCATTGTCAAGTCACCCAAAAGGTCACAACCTTTCCCTGGGAACTCTGTCCACCGAAATCCAGAACCATCTGCCAAAGATACAGAACACATTCTGGTAAGTACACACACAAGTTTAAAGACAAAGTTAATAAATGGAACATCTTACAAGATATTAAACAAGCCACCCCTTTGGCTAAAGTAAAGGTAACACTTACCCATTGCCCAACCGGGCACTAAACACTTTGTCACAAAAAACTCCCCCGGCGAATGCCACGGCATATTTGCCTATGACTCGAAGCCTTCTGTCAAAATCCCTCCCATAGGTTTGGGTATGAACGCTTTTAACAGAAAGAGGCGCACACGCACTACGAACACAGCAGTTCGCTAGCGCCTCGCGGTTCTAGCTGCATCTAGTTTCACAAAGGCACTTTGGGAAGAGTTCATAAACTGTCGTACATTGACTCGACGAAACTAAGCACTTTTATCTCACGCCATCCCCTAGAAACTCATTCATCAGCTACTCTCAGGTCGTTATCTCTGCACTGTCCTCCACATTCCACAGGTTACAGAGAATGCACGAACAATATATTATTAATCAAAACCCTATGTCTTACATATATATATATATATATATATATATATATATATATATATATATATATATATATATATATAATATATATATATATATACACACACACACGTATACTGGGGGTGATATATATGTACATATGAGTGCATGTATGCATGAATGTACATATATTTCAGATTCTTTCTAGAATTTCTTTATTTACTATATATATACTAGAGCGCTATATCTTATCATATTTTCTTTCAACTTTTAAAGCACCGGTTGGAAAGGAACCACTTTTAAGTATTTTCTGCTATCTTAACATTTTCATCAATTATAAAGCTTAACACTAATATTCATATTATTATACAGTAACGTTAATAAGTAATTTTAGCGACTCCATAAGATTTGAAATGAAGAGATTTAAACTTGCAATTTTCGAACATATATTACGGATATTACCAGAAAATAAATTACATAATAACAGCGAAGACAAACGTAAGTAACTGCTTGCATCCCAGTTCTTATTTGCCATACTCTAATCTGTTTGTATGACAGTAATTGATTCAATTCCACTTGCTTGTTAAAGTAAACAAGCAATTGCTGCGGGTAAAAGCACTGATATGATTCAACCCTCAAACGCACCAGACAAAAACCAATAATAATGTTAAGTGAAATAGACGAAGGATGCAAAGGTTTTCGGTTCATGGAAGCTTTGGATATGAAGTTGCTTTCTCTTGCATCTCTGTGTTTGTGACCTTTATGAACTGTTCCAACAAAATATCTTTTATTTTCTTTTAGAACCAAGAGGTCGTTCGTCCAAAACCAAGCGCAGAGAAAAGACTTATCCAACAAATCAAAGATAGTAGTCCTTTATCTTTCTTTGCTCAACAAACCAAGCATTCTGTTCAGCCAAAAGTCCTTATTTAGCATTTGGCGTTTCTTTGTTCACATGCCGTGGGGAATGTTTCCTCTCTTTCTATGAGGCAATTCTCTTGTTTTCTCTCTTTTTTTCTATCTTTTTTTTCCAGCCTCTCTATGAGGCAAGTCTCCTCTTTTTCTGTCTTTTTATCCCAGCCTCTCTTTCAATGAGGCAAGTCTCCTATTTTTTCTCTTTTTTTTTTTATTCAGCCTTTCTCTCTATGAGGCAAGTCTAATTTTTTCTCTCGTTTTTCTCTTTTTTTTTATAATGATGAAGGGGAGGATTTTTCCCCTCTGTTAGTTTTGTGTCTGGAAGCATATCAGCACTTGAGCAGAATATTTATTCCTATCAAAATGTGTTGCTTTGTATGATTATATTACTTTGTTGAAGGGCAAAACCTAGAACACTTGTGTTTGTGAATTGCAATTTTCTCGTGATATTTTTACTTTATTTTCATTTGGGCTTAATAACTCCGGAATAGCCTCTTCTATGCCAGTTATTTAAATTTCTATAACGTCGCCTTAGTATATATTATAGCTTTTGTGTTATTAGTTTTTCTTGAAAATTAGTTTCCCTAAAATTGTCATCAAAATTGCAGTAAAAAGAAACTTCCCTCAACTCTATTTCCTTTACCACATTCAGTCCTCAAAAAAATCTATCCATACCTTTGTTTTTGTAATATTTGTGTATTCATTTAATTTTATTTTTCGTCACTTTGGTTACATTACGCTTCTGAAACAAACATACAAAAAAAAAATGTTCATGGCAATCTCGGAAAACGTTATCATAGCATATGGAATTGAGGCCAATGGCCAAGCGTTGAGACCTATGCCTATGACAGGACGTTGTCATAGAAGAGTTATGGCCCAATAAAGATGAAATACCATCTCTCCTCTCTCTCTCTCTTCATCCTCTCTCTCTCTCTCTCTCTCTCTCTCCTCTCTCTCTCTCTCTCTCTATTCTTATTTTTGGTAGAATATTCTAAGTCATTAAATGACCTCGTGTTAATGAAAAGGTGTCATACAAGTTTAGGATGATCTTATTCTACTATTTATTATAAATAATAAAAGCTTATTACACTGCCAGCAACGCCAATTTCTAGACAAGAAATCGGACACCATTGTTGTACGTAGACATAGACACCAAGCTTCAAGCCTCACCGATATTGGAAGCAACGAATTCAAGATTCTGATCATCAATATAATAGGTTTACTAAGGACACAGGCATGTATGTCAGCCCGTCAAGAACTCGCAGAGAAATAAAACTGACATTTCGCTGACGGAATTGGTGGGTGGAGGTGAAGGTTCAAATGACAGAAATAAGAGAGTGATTAGATAAATACATAAATACATGTTTTCAAATGTATTATTGTAAAACAATGCAGAAATGCTGGTGGATATTATTTTTCTGATTTTATGGAACCTGTCTCTACCGTTCACAATGCAGTCTATATATAAACATACAAACAAGCTAAACGTTTCTTGAAAATACCAGTTTCATACAATACATATTTATACAAGAATAGTTTCGGTGGAAGCAACGTGAAAGTTGGTCCTCGGCGAAAACCGCTTAAAACTTGATGATATTTTTTCACTGAGATATCGGCAGCGTCTACCAGATTAACTCTATAAACATTCCTTCAAATGGAGGAATTCTTATTTTTCCAGTTATTTACTCTTTTTATACAAGAAAAAAAGTGGATTAAACTGTTTTTTGAAATATTTACGGTCTTCGGTAAATACTGTTATCTTCACTTACTCTCTCTCTCTCTCTCTCTCTCTCTCTCTCTCTCTCTTGCAACAGACTGTGCAGCATTGAGGTTCCATATGGTTTTAATTTGATACACGTTTTTCCTACAATTATTTATATTATTTCACTCAGTGATCATACTTTAACGTATATAATATACAAATTTATTATCAATTGAATATGCCTTAACACCCTGATTACGTGTACACGCAAACGCACATACGCATAATATGTTAAAATATAATTATGCCATTTCTCAGAAAACGTGACCATCACTTTCGGAAAATTTATTTTGATGAGTTTATAACGTGATTTAAAAAAAGAACTTGAATTGGAATATCATAAAAAGTCTAATTAGCCACTGAACAATTTATCAGCAACTCCACAAAGCATGAAACCACAATGGCTTTCCCGGTCGGGAGCCATCGAGGAACTTTCCACTTCGACGTAACAGATGAAAATTACTTTCCTCTTCATGATTGGAGTTACTCGGCCGTCTGCACCATCAAGGTGCAATTTCTTTCCCTTCTGTTCATTCTGAACAAGACGGCTTCGTCACATATACATTTTCGAATGCGGGATGCTTCTAGTAACCTGAGTACGAAAACTCATTGATTGTGAGCCTTCTTTCCGAACAGCACCACCATTATCAATTTTTTATTATTATTTCTGGTCGGTTCTTTCATTTTTCTCTTTTCTCAATTTCTCCTTTTTTTCTACAGCCTTCACATTTTTTTTTTTTCAGTAACTTTCATTCTCCCCCAAAATATTTTTAATCACAAAAATTAGATCGCGTCTTATTAAACTAATGTATTTCCTTTCCCTTTCTAATTGCAGTTTACTCCATAAATTTTAAAGATTTATATATAATATATATATATATATATATAATATTTTATTTAATATATATATAAATATATATATATATTATATATATGTAGATATATATATATATAATATTATATATATATATATATATCTATATATATATATATATATATACAACATAATGGTTCCTAGAGATTGCAGATAAATCAGGGGAAGGAAGAGAAGACGAAAGATTGACGAGCTAAGAAAACTTGCGGGTATAGAATGGCATAGAAAGACCATAAACAGACCGGAGTGGAAGGACATGTCTGAGGCCTTTGTCCTGCAGTGGACTAGCAACGGCTGATGATGATGAAGATTATGATGATGATGATGATGATATATATATATATATATATATAATATATATATATATATATATATATATATATATATATATATATATACAATGACAAAGACTAACAGAATCATTCATTGCTGTGTATGCTATTTTTTTTTACTTTATTATCTACTGTCCATTTATATTATTTTTTAAAATCAGTATTTACTCCTCTGAAGACTGGATTGACTCATTAATTAGGAGTAATTAATTAGGAGCGATCTTTCCGCAGCCATTTGCGAACAACTTCTGTTTCCTACCATTATTGTTTTCACTAATTGTTATTTTATGCATCGTCTTGAGTTCTTCTTAATTGTTATTTTTATCCTCTTTCTCATTATTCACTTTTATCCGTCATCAAATTGCTCCGTGGGTTCTTGCAATCAATTTTTGTTTTCTATTTTCGCTTTTCTACAGCTTAAAATTACTTACGTCTCCTACTACATTTTTTTATGGGTTAACTCCTTTTTCCTCTTCTAAATCATTATCTTCATTCCCTATTTCTAATATCTATCAGATCATCACTTTCCTTTTACAAGTCACTCTCTTCTAATATCATCATTATATTTTTTATGGCTCATTTTACTAGACTTTCTAATTGTGATTTTCTTATACATGAAAAATATGAGGGACAGAGAGAATCCATCACTATTGAGATCAATCGTACTTGTTGTATAACTAACCTTTACTTCAACCTACATAATATGTTTTGATAAAAACATCCTTGATGATTAAGCAACTTTCATGGACATTCAAATCTAACTGTTCATACCTCTTAAACATGGCACTTTTTCCATTTGAAAGGAGCGTAACTACCTTGGCGATCTAGTATAGCCCTGAAGATATCTGTGAATTAATGGCTGAAAAGTCATCGGCCCAAGAATAAATGCCTGGAGTCACTGAGCAGTAATTCAAGTCCTTCACAACTGCTAAGAAGAAGAGCTACAAGGAACTTGAGACGTGTTGCTTATAAGTATGCGATGCAATTTGCGAACTGGCTCCTTTATATCAGTTCCTTAGACTTTCCATTTGCCCTGTCATCAATGAACCTACAATATTAGCTGCTTTCTAATATTTTGATCAATGGTAGCACGTCTGAACCGCTGACAAACTCACTGTGCTAATCATTTTTTTAATATATTTCACGCCTCCCCTTATTTCCTGAAAATGTAGAATCTTGCCAATGATAGGTTATCCACTCGGAATTTTTGTATTAAGAATTTCAAGGGTAACCCGAAAAATGAGCCATTATTCCAAAACACTAATCTCAAACTCTCAAAGCACTATGATCATAACCTACGTTCATAGCTACAACGTATATTAGAAAGAGTCAAAAACTGTAACTGTCTATTATATTTGAATAAAATTATTTTGAAACAACTATTCGCAAAACATTGAACAGTGAGCACCAGTGAGCATCATACATTCCGATTACACTGGGATATGGTTTTCAGTTTCTAACGATATCATGGAGCGTCCTCCTTAATTATCACATCTGAAACGTATATACAACATTTATACACCAATATTACACTATATATAAAAGGTATAAGCCACGAAGGAAAGATAAACAACGGAGTAACTGCAAGATCTTTCGCCTCAACGTCCTTTACTTGGCTAAGTAAAGACGTGAGTCGAAGGATCTGCAGGTACTCCATTGTTTATCTTTCCTTCGTGGCTATACCTTTATTATGCATTTATCATGTTTCCAAACTTTCGTGTATTAAGTTATACATCCACTAAATATGTATATATATATAATATAATGATAATATATATATATATATATATATATATATATATATATATATATATATATATATATATATATACATATATGCATAATATGCTGCCTAATTTTAACATTATTCAAATTACAGCTTAATTTCGAAAATAACTAAATAATTTTTCAATGGGTAAAGGTTATCGACTCATCTTGCCAAGGAAAAAATGGCCTCTAAGAATTTGTAACAAGGGAAAGCATCGTTGCCAAGCAAACGATAGGCACAGGTATATTGACTGGGGAGATATTCTTGATTCTTTGTCCTTGTTTTAAGAACCTGGTTTCTTCCAAATGAAGAGAAATTACTCTTTTTATAGTAGACTATATTAAAACACTTTTCACTGCGCATCATTGCGATACCTTAGAATAACAAGAACTAACTTTACTAAGCTTGCTGTCGTCGGTTGTTTACAAGACAATGAGGATGGCAGAAAAAAACACAGCCAAGAGTAATATGATGAACCCCGTTACCTCTGATAACTATATTCAACTAGATGAAAAGGAAATGGAATCAAACAACAAGTACGCTGGGGGAGGGGACGCGTGGAAGGTAGGAGGAGCTTCTAAAAACAGAAGTTAAGTATATCTAATTTAAACCAGACCACTGAAACAAATGATTAACACCTCTCCGAAGGCTTGCCCGAATGATTAGATATTTTAACATGGCTAGGAACCAACTGGTCACTTAGCAACGGGACGTACAGCTTATTGTGGATTCCGAACCACATTTTATCGAGAAATTAACTCCTAATCACCAGAAATAAATTCCTCAGGTTCCAGGTCGGCAGAGAGGGAGAGCGAGGAAAGAACAACACCGAAGGTGAGGAGGATTCCAACTTGTCTGTTATGCAAAACGTCAGGTCCCGAATGCAATTTGTGGTGGAGAGGAAAAGTTCTAAAGGGAAAAGTTGGTAGCGCTTCCTGAAGAGGAGGAGGAGGAGGAGGAGGAGGAGGAGGAGTAGTAGAGGAGGAGGAGGAGACGGGATTCCTTGAGGAGAAAGTTATCGAAAAAAGTTAACCCGTGCTCCAGCGTCCTAGTGGGATGCGAGAGAATATACTGAATCACCCCGAAATAACTGTGTATATTAAGAATTCGGCTCGTGAAAGGGATAAGTGCTGATCTCTCTCTAGCTGTTGACTTTAGCTTTTATTGCACCCCTTCCGATATATATACATATATATATATATATCTATATATAGATATATATAATATATATATATATACATACATACATACATATCATATATATATATATATATATATATATATATATAAATATA
>NC_087210.1:21773222-21783222 GCF_015104395.2 Macrobrachium nipponense
TCTTGTTTTTTAATTTTACCTCTGTACCTGTTGTAACTTATTGTTCATTTGGACTGAAGATGAACCCAGGGAAGGGTTCGAAAGCTTTCTGTAAAGTCTTCAAAATTATACACGGACTTTTTACACTTTGTATTATTGTGGACCCTATAGAACATTATATATACTCTCGTGATAGAGAGTTTTTCCCTAATAATAATAATAATAATAATAATAATATAATAATAATAATAATAATAATAATAATAAAATGGCGCACATAGTAAGAGATTGATGGACTCCTAAGGAGGAAGGATGCAACCCGGAACCTACTATAAATACCACCCAGTCGAATTGTAGGACTGTGATAAAAAAAAAAAAATATATATATATATATATATATATATATATATATATATATATATATATATATATATATATATATATATAATAATAATAATAATAATAATAATAATAATAATAATAATAATAATAAAATAATAATAATAATAATAATAATAATAATAATAATAATAATAATAATAATAATCCCTGGAAAAGGCGCCTGGAAAAGCAAATCATGGTGATGAGATCTGACTTGAGTAAACTGAAAGAGATGGCAGAAAAAAGGCTAAGAAGCAAGAAAACAAGGGAGGAACTCAACGAGAAATACAAAGTACAAGAGAGGGGACTAAACAACACAATAGAAGATGTAAAAACAGAGGCTTAAGGCCAAAGCACATAAGATCCAACGGTACATGAACAGGAATAAGGGATACCAACAGAACAAACTATTCGGAACCAACCAGAAAAGACTATACAGCCAACTTAGAGGGGAAAACAACCACCCAGAAATTCCTGAAGCCGAACCAAGTAAGAGACTCTGGGAAAACATAATATGGAGCAATCCGGTATCACACAACAAACATGCAACATGGCTCCAGGAAGTCAAGGAAGAAGAAACAGGGAGAATAAAACAAAGATTTCACAGATATCACGACAGACACAGTCAGACACCAACTAAAGAAAATGCCAAACTGGAAACGCCCCAGGTCCCGATGAAGTCCATGGATACTGGCTCAAAAACTTCAAGGCCCTACACCACGAATAGCAGAACAACTCCAGCATTGTATCTCAAATCACCAAGCACCCAAATGGATGACCACAGGAAGAACATCCTTAGTACAAAAAGACAAGAGTAAGGGAAATATAGCCAGTAACTACAGGCCATCACCTGCCTACCAATAATGTGGAAGTTACTAACAGGTATCATCAGTGAAAGGCTATACAACTACTTAGAGGAGACAAACACCATCCCCACCCCACCAACAGAAAGGCTGCAGAAGGAATGTGAGGGGCACAAAAGACCAGCTCCTGATAGACAAAATGGTAATGAAGAACAGTAGGAGAAGGAAAACCAACCTAAGCATGGCATGGATAGACTATAAGAAAGCCTTCGACATGATACCACAACATGGCTAATAGAATGCCTGAAAATATATGGGGCAGAGGAAAACAACATCAGCTTCCTCAAAAATACAATGCGCAACTGGAATACAATACTTACAAGCTCTGGAATAAGGACTAGCAGAGGTTAATATCAGGAGAGGGATCTTCCAGGGCGACTCACTGTCCCCACTACTCTTCGTAGTAGCCATGATTCCCATGACAAAAGTACTACAGAAGATGGATGCCGTGGATACCAACTCAAGAAAAGAGGCAACAGAACTCAACCATCTGATGTTCATGGACGACATCAAGCTGTATGGTAAGAGCATCAAGGAAATAGATACCATAATCCAGACTGTAAGGATTGTATCTGGGGACATCAGGATGGAGTTTGGAATAGAAAAATGCGCCTTAGTCAACATACAAAAAGGAAAGTAACGAGATCTGAAGGGGGGATAAAGCTACCAGATGGGAGCAACATCAAACACATATATTGAGCCAGGATACCAAATACTGGGAATAATGGAAGGAGGGGATATAAAACCAACCAAGAGATGAAGGACACGATCAGGAAAGAATATATGCAGAGACTCAAAGCGATACTCAAGTCAAAACTCAATGCTGGAAATATGATAAAAGCCATAAACACATGGGCAGTGCCAGTAATCAGATACAGCGCAGGAATAGTGGAATGGACGAAGGCAGAACTCCGCAGCATAGATCAGAAAACCAGGAAACATATGACAATACACAAAGCACTACACCCAAGAGCAAATACGGACAGACTATACATAACACGAAAGGAAGGAGGGAGAGGACTACTAAGTATAGAGGACTGCGTCAACATCGAAAACAGAACACTGGGGCAATATCTGAAAACCAGTGAAGACGAGTGGCTAAAGAGTGCATGGGAAGAAGGACTAATAAAAGTAGACGAAGACCCAGAAATATACAGAGACAGGAGAAAGACAGACAGAACAGAGGACTGACACAACAAACCAATGCACAGACAATACATGAGACAGACTAAAGAACTAGCCAGCGATGACAATTGGCAATGGCTACAGAGGGGAGAGCTAAAGAAGGAATGATAACAGCGGCACAAGATCAGGCCCTAAGAACCAGATATGTTCAAAGAACGATAGACGGAAATAACATCTCTCCCATATGTAGGAAGTGCAATACGAAAAATGAAACCATAAACCACATAGCAAGTAAATGCCCGGCACTTGCACAGAACCAGTACAAAAAGAGGCATGATTCAGTGGCAAAAGCCCTCCACTGGAGCCTGTGCAAGAAACATCAGCTACCTTGCAGTAATAAGTGGTACGAGCACCAACCTGAAGGTGTGATAGAAAACGATCAGGCAAAGATCCTCTGGGACTATAGTATCAGAATGGATAGGGGTGATACTGCAAACAGACCAGACGTGACGTTGATTGACAAAGTCAAGAAGAAAGTATCACTCATTGATGTCGCAATACCATGGGACACCAGAGTTGAAGAGAGAGAGGGAAAAAAATGGATAAGTATCAAGATCTGAAAATAGAAATAAGAAGGATATGGGATATGCCAGTGGAAATCGTACCCATAATCATAGGAGCACTAGGCACGATCCCAAGATCCCTGAAAAGGAATCTAGAAAAACTAGAGGCTGAAGTAGCTCCAGGACTCATGCAGAAGAGTGTGATCCTAGAAACGGACACATAGTAAGAAAAGTGATGGACTCCTAAGGAGGCAGGATGCAACCCGGAACCCCACCACTATAAATACCACCCAGTCGAATTGGAGGACTGTGATAGAGCAAAAAAAAAAAAAAAAAAAAAAAATAATAATAATAATAATAATAATAATTCGGCACTGTACCATTTTCACAACAAGCAGGTCACTCACAGGACTACGAGCTCTAGCATATTCTTCAATTCCATCATAAAAACATATTCTTCTCAACAGCTACGCTTAATATCATATATCCTTCAGGTCGATACATGGCACACAAAGGTTTTGTAAATATCTTTCAAAATTCTTTAATTTTTTTTTTTAACAAACATTTGGTGTTTCCGCAAAAAAGCTGTTCCTTGTCTATAACCACGTGGTTTTTTTCTCTGTTTTTTCCACCAACTCAATCAAAATCCCTTCATTTTTACTACGGTATACTCTGCGATTATATGTCACTGCAATTCATACTGTGGCTTCAGTTACCTTTACCGTAATACAAAGGAAAACCCATCCTTTTGGAAACTTTTCCTTATCCTTACTTAACAAACCCTGATCAGCTCCTCAAGTAGTTAGTTATAGAAAGTTGTATAACGTAAACCCCAACCACAGAATCTTTTTATGAATCTGCAGTTTGGATTTTTCATCCTTTTATGAAAAGACCTCAGATGGCCTGTTCAGAATAAACAAATCTCTCTCTCTCTCTCTCTCTCTCTCTCTCTCTCTCTCTCTCTCTCTCTCTGGGAAAACTAACCACACATCAAACACACACACACACACACACACACACACACACACATAAAAAGATTTGCTAAATTATAGAAGAGTTTCTATCTTTTATAACTTACGAACCTAAAGTATTTGACGTATTATTGTAGTTTATCAGAGTATTATAAACCGGGGCAAACTGAAGCTAAAAGCTCTTTCGGAATACTTCATTTCACCTTTCTGCTTTTCCTTATACTCAAATTTAATTACTGATAGTGAAGGATAATAGATAAAAAGTATTAATGAATGGGTAAGGAGGGTTCTTTGTTTATGTACTATTCACACTATGTGCAAAACTTGTAGGTACATAGAATCTAATATATTCTTACGTTTTGGTCGGCCTTGAGGTCCCAAATACACAAAGGAAATTAATATTAGAGGGAAAAAATGTAAATGGAAGGCTTCTGACTTACCTTGGATACCCATAAAAAGGATTGATTTGGTTAGTTTACTCTAGAGAGGTCGCCATGAAAAACCAGCTAATCACTTTACATTACATTTACAAGAGGCCGTTGAATGGCCTGGGATAAGGCCAGGCAACTGGGCGGCATGTGGACCACTCTTATCTCTCACAAGGTTTCCAAAATTGATCACAGGTATCTTGCGTTAAGGAAGCACTTGCAAGCGAGGAGACATGACACGTAATTCAGCAAAGATCTGGAAAAGTTCCCAGATTAGACACAAAATAAAATAAAGACTTCTTGCACAAATTTACAGTTACTCACTTTTATCTAACACACTGGGGGAGGAACTCTATTGTTTAAATGAAATATTAAATGGAGACTTAAGCTTGAACAGGTCACAGGGGTAACACGTGCCCCGATGGTGACAAAGGAATTTCAGTAGAAGTGATACAAAGAAGATTTGAAAATGGAAGTAGCAAGATTCGTCTTGAAGAAACAGGTTGGATTTTGCACTTTTCTAGACGTACCTTTGATCCTCAGAGGCTTGAACATGTATCGTGATGTATGAAGGGGCCTCCAACCAGCGTGGCAAGACAAAGGGCTGACTTCCAGTCAGGGAGAGGACATGTCTGTCCTACAGGAGTAACTAGCTTGGACTGAGGAAGAGGCTGGGTGTTTTTGAATGGCCTGAGATGTGTTTACAGCCTCCAGCATTGTCTGGAAAGATGCAAAAACACAACCAGCGAATTTGGATGGAAAAGAAGTCTTATGCTAGGAATTCCTAAAGCTCACATCGAAGCCTATCTAATCCTGCCAGCCTTTATTACCCTAAACTCGAGGCCTCAGTTAATGGCTTATTTTCTCCCCCTGCTACTAAGTGGAAATGCCTTTTTGGCCTGTGTTCTCCCTCCTAAAGTCAGCTGATTTGGAGAAAATGGCCGCTCTTCTAGCAATTAATAATTCAATTGACGGCTGGGGAGACGACGGGGGCAACAAACGTAATAATATATAACTTACATTTATAATATATATATATATATATATATATATATATATATATATATATATATATATATATATATATATATATATATATATGTAAGGCCTAGGGTTTTTTTTGATTAATATAATATTGTCCATGTGTTCCCTGTGACCTATGGAATGTGGAGAACAGTGTAGAGGTGACGACCTGAGAGTAGCTGACAATGAGTTTCTGGGGGGTGGCGTGAGATAAAAATGCTTAGTTCAAGAAGTCAATGCACGACAGTTTATGAACTCTTCTCAAAGTGCCTTTGTGAAACTGGATGCAGCTAGAACCGTGAGGCGCTATCGAACTGTGTGTTCGTATGTGCGTGTGCGCCTCTTTCTGTTAAAAGTGTCATACCCAAGCCTATGGGGGGGATTTTGATAGAGGGCTTCAAGTCACAGGCAAGATGCCGTGGCATTCGCCGGGGGAGTTTTTTATTAATAGTGTTTAGTGTCCGGTTGTCTGGGTAAGTGTTGAAGTGCTTTGGCCAAAGGGATGGCTTGTTTGATATCTTGTAAGATGTTCCATTTTATTAACTTTGTCTTTAAACTTGTGTGTGTACTTACCGGGATGTGTTCTGTATCTTTGAAACAGACGGATCTGGAATGCGGGGGGACAAAGAATTCCCAGAGGGGTGTAGACTTTTTTGGGTGACTAGACATTGTACTGTTTTTTGAGTAGTCTGTAAGACTGGATTACTTGATTGATTGGTTTATTTATTAGTTGTTAATAAACGTTAATGTTATGATGCAACTCTCTCATTTTCATTACCTGTTAGAATGGAGAGAAAGAGGTGGAGAGAGAGAGAGAGATTCCTTGCCGAGAGAGAGAGAGAGAGAGAGGCTGTGTGTGTAATGTTGTGTGTGGTTGCCTTCCATTTCGTGTCACGCTTACCTTATGAATAATGGGGGAAGAATCCCCCCAGTTACAGTGGTGGCAGGCGGTTAAGAGGGGGTATAAAAGTTTTCTTTCTTTTCTATGCCTAGGAACGCCAATGTAGAGATGGGTGGCCAGTTAGAAAATAAAAGGGGTTATGGCTTAGCGATAGTTTTCGAACGACAAAGCTTTGTGGGATTGTGGAAAATTGTTAAATTGTTGGATCTCAGTTGCTAAGTGAAAAGGGGTAGAGAAAATGTCCGTCTGTGGGATGGGGGGATGAGGAAAGAAAATTTCTATTAGGGTCATCAAATTTGCTCGTACCGAGATTCTTCAGGGCGTGAGCCGTGAGACAAGCAACTCAGTCTAGTTCATGAGTGACGGTTGCTAGGTGCGTTTTCACCGATCGCGTTTGTATTGTGCCGACGAGATTTACGTGTTTTACGAGAATTTCGAGTTCCTTTTGTTCCCATTATGGAGTGGTGAGTATTAAAAAACTATTGTTTATCAAAGGGAGAGGGTTTTTGTTTAAAATATTTCAGTGAAATGGATTGGTTCAGAGGTCAACAATTTTTCTTGTCTTTGCCCCATAGTGACGTGTTTTCTTTATTTGCACGTGTTTATAATAGACGTATTCGTCTTTGTTTAAAACACATGAGAGTGTATAGAGATGTATTTATGCATGTGAACTGTGCTTAGATAAGCGGCCACAATTTTACGGGCTCAGCACATTTCTGCAGAGAGGCGCCTTGCATTGCGAGGGTACTAGCAATCCCTCGGGGGGGATAGTTGCATGGAGGGTACCACTGGGCTCCCTCGAGAGATAAGTGCAGGGGAGGGCACTAGTGTATACCTTGGGAAGGGGTCCTCAGACACTGTTCAAGGGGAGATGGGGTATTACTGTGTATGCCTCGGGCTGTTCTGTCGCTTGACTGAGAGGTTGTTCTCACGGGGGGGAGAAATTTTTTTTTCTCAGTGTGGTGAATCCCCTTTTTATTTTCTTTCTTTTTCTTCTTCTTTGTGTTGGGGTATGGGTTTGCCGTTGACATTGGATGCTAAGATATCAGCTGATTGATTGTAGTTGATGAAGTGAAACGCCCGTAAGTTAGTCTAGAAAAGAGATTTTTTTTTCTCCCTTGGATGAAGAGAAAAGGAAATAAAAAGAGATTTTCCTTTTCCGTGAATGAGGGGAAAAGTAGTTAACATGCACGGATGTGTTATATGTTTCTTTGTGCCTTGAAAGACACAAATATAAGGGGGATACACAGATTATTTTTTTTATTGTGTTGGAGAAATTACTTTGAAATGCCGATGATTGGTGCTGTAGTCTGTGTTGTGTGGCAATGGTGTTATGTCATGGTGTAGCTGAGAAATTGTATGTCATAGGATTCAGCAATACTGTTGTATGCTATTTGAATTTCACCCCTAACTTGAGATCTTGCAAGAGAATTATTGCTATGGAGAGTCATTATTATTGTTATTATTAATAATTATTATACTTGAGATGTGTCACGGGAGGTTTGCTTAAGTATAATTATCATTACGGGAGAATTGTTTTACGAGAGAGTTTTGAGATATTTCATGGGAGATTAGTTGATAATTATTACAGATAATTATTCAAGGAGAATTATTACAATGAGTTAATGGGAGAGGTCTTGTCTTAATTATTTGTTGAGTTTTTGTAACTTTGGAGAATATTTCAGTGATTCACGGGGATGAGTTTTGCTGAATCTTGATGAATCTGACTGAATCTTGGTGAATTGTGTTGAATCTTGCTGAATTTTTGCTGAATTTTTTGCTGAATTTTTGGAGAATGGACAAGCAGTTGACATTGGTGATATTTTTTTTCTGTACTGATACTGATGATTTTGATGATAACAATTTTTGGTGATTTTGTGATAATGATATTTCTGATACTGATTTTTTTTATACTAATACGTGGGTGCCGTAATGCTATCAAGGGAGGTGAAATCTTTTTTTTGAATATGGGAGGAACTAACAACACATTATTTTAGTTTTTTTTTCTTTTTTTTATGAGTTCAGCAGATAATTGCTTGACATCTAGTGAGTTACGGGAGATAGTTAATGGTGCCGTTGATTTTTTTTTCTTTTCTCCTTTTTTGGAAATTAGCCATCGCTGACACAAGTTTTTTTACCAAGGTGTGAATTTGAGTTATTTTTTCTCTCCAGTTGGTGTGGCTATTTTTTTTAATATCTCAGTTCATGACTTAGAGTCATTGTTCGGAACGTGTTCGTGTTTTAGCTATTTGATGCTATAGAGAAATATATGGGAGAATTTTTTGCATGTTTTGAATGCATACGTAATGGCACTACATTTTTTCTCTGGATATTTGTGTTCCAGAAATTGTGAGTTTTCTTGCACAATACCCTTGTTGTATTTGTGACAACTTTGTGAGAGATAGGAAACTTGGTTAAGTTTTCTAGTGGCTTATGTCGTAGTGCATATGGCGAAGCTGTTGGCTAAGACACTGTGAGTTGGGAGTTCTGTTATAATGAGTTGTGGCACATTGGTGATTTTTTCTAGAATTTTCTAGACAGTTTTTATTTGCCGTTTTTTTGCCCTTTTTTAGCAGTTTATTGCTAAATGGAGAGAGTTTTTATAGTTTTTTGACTATAACATTGAGTTATTTTCTGGAGAATTGGAGTTAGAATTGAGTTATAATTGAGATATATTATTTGGAGAGATAATTGGAGGTATATATTATTTTGGAGTTATAATTTGAGATATAATATATGGGAGATATATTTTTGGCCATTTTTGATATTTGCCAATAATGTGATGAGAGCTATGTTTAGTTCAATTATTTTGCAGCCATCTTTGTTGCAAATGGAGACACATATTTGGAGATTATGGGCAATATTTGTGAGTAAGTGAGTTAGATGCCTTGAGTGTACATTTTTTGGAGATATATTTTTGGACATGGAGTTATTGGGGAAATAGAGGTAAATATTTTGTATTTGCCGAAATGGAGGTGATTATTCTCTATTCTTGGAGTAGTGTCTTTTTTTTTATTGACATGTGGCTATTGGAGAAATAAGAGAGAATAATATAAGGGGGTTAGGTTATTAACCAAATGGAGGAAATATTTTTATAACCGGAGTGGTGTTATTATTAATATGGTGTCTCATAATGGAGTTGGAATTACTCTTTGGCGGGTGACCTTTTTTTTGTGGTTATGGGAGTTTCTTTTCGAGTCAAGAGGAGATTTCTGTGGTTCTTTCTCTTTGGTTTCGTGACTATTTAGAGGCGAGTGTCATTACTGCATTACGAGTCATTTGGAGATGTGTGCATTTTTTATGTTCACAAGTGTATTATTTTTGGAGAAATATAATGGGGCAAAGTCATGTTGAGAGAATAAGTCTTCGAGACAAGTCTTTGAACACATTAGTCATATCCTGGAGTTAATTCTGTGAAATGTGTCTGTTAGACGTTTTTTTTGAGAATCATGAGTTTCCAAACTTATGGTGTCTGACTAGACAATTCTTATGCTGATGTTAGAGCATAAGTCCGCAGGCGATTTTTCTGCTGACAAGCGATGTGATGAGCCGTGTGCTAACATTTTTTTCCCTCTGATGGTGACAGATCAGAATTTTTGCAATATCTGGAAATGTTGACAATAGCATTTCACGAAAGCGCATGGGTAAGAGTTTGCTTTCTGGCAAATTCCGTGGCTTTACATGGAGCATTTCTTGGAAAAAACGCGGGAGTTATGCATATTCATACATGTATTATGTATTTTGTGATTGGGGAAATCTTCTGTGA
>NC_087210.1:21788222-21802182 GCF_015104395.2 Macrobrachium nipponense
TCTTGCCCCTTTAATATCATTTTTGTCTAACTTTGCGGATGTGTGCGTTCACAGACGTATGTAGGTATGTATGTTTCGAAATATTGTTTTTGAAAGAATATGTGTAAACTGATTTAGACGCATTCTTACACCTCTCTTTTTGTAAGTGTTGCGATAATATATCAAGAATGTAAAAATCTTTAGGCTACACTTTACCCTCCTTAATCAAAATACAGTTTTCTAACTTGGTTTCTTAAAACTTTTGGAACAATGTCAGTATCATTAAAGTTGATAGGAGAGGTATCTTTTACTGTTCTTCATCAGGGCCAACTATAAGAGAAAATATTACATCCTAGGCCTAGGCGGAGGAGATATAATGAAATATAAGTGAATGGAAGTTGTCTATTATCCAAATTCAAAAAAATTTTCCAATTCAATTTCTGTAAGCCAAAAGTTGGCAGACTTTCTAAGTAACGGAAAATCATTCTTAAGAATTTAAGTTTTCCGCTGTACTTAGAGGCACACCTACATTCTGATAACAACACCCCCGAGCCCCCCCTCCCCATCCCACAACCCCACCCAAACAAACCACAATTACATCTCTATTTTCAGATTCTATATTTGTGTACATATACGGGACCTGCTTACTCATAAAATCAAGTATTGTCTTTTTAATCGGGTTATCTTGAATAAAATCTCTTTGCCTGATTTCTTTATCTTTTTTCCATTCCTTCTTCTGCTATCATAAGTTGCCCTTTCATCCTTATATCTTAACGTGTTCGAAGCCCAGTGGACATCTCTACTTTAGAAAACACCAAAGCTACAGTGGAATTTTAAGAATGCGATAAACTCTTCCCAGTAAAAAAAAAAAACTAAATTCTATGTAATTAAATAAAAACACATCAAGAAGTCGAGGGATGTCATATGAAAGAAAAATATTCACAATTTAGTACATTAATTAGACAATTTTATAAAATTACCATTGACATAGTTCAATAAAGTACTAATAAAAAATTCCAAATGATCAGATTGTTTATAAAAATATAAACAATGGAAAATGATTACAAGCTATAGCTAGCATCCCACTAAGGGTCCAATCTGACATCAATTTGACCATAAACTTATTTAGTGTTACGATCTTTATGAATACTTTGCTTAATTGTTTATTTTGGTAAGCGAAAGGTGATACATTACAAGAAACGATGGAGCTATGGTTGTTTCAATAGCGAAGTGTAATCTCGTAGTTACAAAAGAACTTGGTGATTATTCTCTCGTCTGTAACAAGATGCGCTGCTGCTCCGCTTTTCGCAAATCGATCAATTTTGTATTTGATTAATGTAATTTAGTACTTTCGTGGACCTGGATGATAACATAATGCCCATAACAGTTATTTCCTTCTCAATACCAGTATGCCCCAAGAAGTTATTTGGGAATTCACCAGGTACTAACAAGTGTTTTGATAATTAAGACGAAAAATTATGCACATTATTCTAATTCCTCTGGAAGGCATGCCTATTACAAGATCGCTGATTTTAAGAACAGACATATATATATATATATATATATATATATATATATATATATATATGTGTGTGTGTGTGTGTGTGTGTGTGTGTGTGTGTCTGCGTGTGTGTATGTGTGTGTGTGTATAGAGAAAGAGAGAGAGAGACTCATGGCTCCTGAGGTAAAAAACCTTGCAGAAAACCCGAAGTACCGGAAACTGCCAAAATCCAGTACATGAAACCCTGAATGGAAAGTGACCTCAAATACAGCAGCTATTTGCAGAAGATCTGTTGCCGATTCTGATTGAGGAGGGATAGCTGGTAAAAGGCTGAACGAAAGGGAAAGGAAGATTTGGGGGGAATGAAGTTCTAAAATCTGCAGAGCCATTTCATGATTGATACTCGCAAGCTGTGCTTCACTTCTTGTGAGGATTGATGGGTGTCAGTTGAAAAAGGTTTCTGAATATTTGGTAGGAATTTACTTTCATGCTAAGAACAGGTATGAGATTTGGTTTGTCAAGTCTTAGATTTGGCTTCATGAGTTACTAATTGTATATCTAACATTATAATATAGATAATCATGAGTTACTAATTGTATATCTAACACTAAAATAATTCTGCAAGTTATAACTGAGTTTCAATCTTATTTGGATCATTTAACATCCATACTCATTTTAAGTTTTTACCAGAAATTAACTCAGACTCGGCGGAAGGCGCCAACTGAACTTTCGTTCAAATAAAGGTTATCCACCTTAGAATTTAGCGCAAAATAAAACTCTGTACATACCTTAGATTTTGGTATCAGAATGCATTCTAAAAATGGTCACTGAAAGAGGTAACTCATTCAGAGGTGATCGAAAAAAGCTGGAAAATATCGTTACAGTTTTATAAGTGTCATGACAAGAGGACGAGTTAAATAAAAATGAAACGTATAGATGCATTTTCAATCCTGATATCATATAAGCCCTTGGAGATAAATTTCGAGCTTGAAAGGGAAATCATAGAAATTCCTAAGAGCCATTTTGATTGACAGTAGAGAGCATATTTCTTGAGATTCAAGGATCAGGAGGATTTTGTTCGCTTCTTCGCCTCAAGGCAGATTTTGTTGAGAAACGCGGACAAAAACATGAAATATCAGAAGGGATCACATAGTTTCTAAACTCAGCGATTCTTATAAACGCAGAAACCTATTTTTCTATTAAACTAGAAATGAAGGTTTAAATCATTTTGACTTTCGTGTGTTATTGGTCACATAAAAAGGTTTTAATAAATGTGAAATTGTACTTTTTAAAGGTATGAATATTTATGTAATATTCTCTGTAAGGTTTTTTGTAAGTATATGTATGTAAACGTATTTATCTAATGTGTAAGGATTATAGCTGGAATAAAGGATCCAATTCAATTCAATTCAATTCAAAACAGTGTGTTATTGGTCACAAAACAGTCTTTCTTCAATCAAAACTACAAACAAACACGGCTGAAGAACTATGAAAGCCCCGATTAGATGTAACAAACTAAACTACCCTTGAGATAAGCAGCAATGAAGATTCGCATAACTGAGATAAAAACAAGATTAGTATGTAATCAAACTTTCGAAAGGCGCAAATAATTAAAGCAAGAAACGAGGAAGAATGCAATTAAACGCACTGGATGGAATAAAATGAAACTTGCTCCGAGAGAAGAATAAACTTTAGAAAATTAATTTTAAAAAGTTGATACTGTCTGCATGTATCAGGGTAACGTGGTAAGTAAGTAATAAAATTGATATACTGTAAAATTAAAGATTTTGAAAATAAAAACACTGGTTTCTCGCCTCAGAGCGGAAGCCTTCTCGTAAAGCTATTCGTTCGGACATTATACTTGGTAAACCCATCTGGAAACCTTATCCGCTCGGAATGAAATAGACAGACCTTTGTTACGCTCCCTTTTGTTTGGAATCCTTGCAGTTGTTCCAGTGTGTCGTAAGCGAGATCAGGTGCGGTGGATTACGACTTCGTGTGTATTGAAAGCAGCGAGGACAATTATCCTTTTTCATTTTTAGAAAACTTTGCTCTACGACAAATAATTTTCAAAGTCATACACTAAAAAGGTAAACAATAAAATAACTTGCCATTACAAACCCCTCTCTCTCCTCTCTCTCTCTCTCTCTCTCTCTCTCTCTTTAATTATATACTTGCTATAATAGCATTTCCACTTTCCATACCAAGAGACGTAAATTTGATTGTGTCAATGAAAGCTACCTTATGGCAACTCCCTGTTATAAGTCGGATTCTTTTATCGCCCTCCCGTTTTATTTATAGATTCAATTTAATTTACGCACTAAATCTCGCGAAAAAGCTTGGAATTGGGTTTTAGTTAGGAATGCGATACAACGATGCACATATTTATCCGACATTATGGATATACTAATGAAGCGAAATGGGAGCACGTACAAAAAAACACTCCTGTTGTAATTATATCATAGAAGGGATAATTATCTTGTTAATGAGCATATCTGTTATTGAATAATCATATTAAAAAAAAGGATCAACAGCAGAAACCAAGCAACTATGGAAAACATGCAAAGCAGTGAGGTTAGGGGACTTGCATTTGAGGTTGGTGATTGTATCAGACCTCTCTCTCTCATATATAGCAAATTGACAAAGATAATTCTCTTTTATTAAATTTCTAGAAAGTATTTATTATTTCAGTCTCACTTTCAAGTACGTACACATTTTTTTTCAGCCATTACGCTACTTTCCCGTGAACAGGAAATAAATATTCATAATTAAATGTAAAAAAAAAAATCAATATTCTTGCAACTATAGTTATTCTTAATCATCTATAAACTGAAAACAAATACTAAATATTTACAAGTGGTACACATAGCTAAGGCGTTCTCAGTACGGGGAGGTACTCACCTCCAAGCCTACACATACCTTTATCTCTTTTTCCCTCAGACACGGAGGACAGAGTCTTAACATAAAAGGAGGTGATGGATGGCCCGCAATCTCTCTCTCTCTCTCTCTCTCTCTCTCTCTCTCTCTCTCTCTGTAAGTCAATGTTCTTGAAAGACACTCTATAAACAAGATTAAAAGAATATAGTTTTTGTAATATATTTTAAAGATCAAATGCAAACGAAACGTGCAAACTGATAAACCATAGGAAAGAGAATTATTTCCCATAATTGATAAAGATCTCCCGTCAATTTCAAAAAAAAATTCCTAAATATGCGAGTGAAAATCTTCAAATTACGAAGTTATGTGAAAAGTGAAGCACTTGGTAAATAAAGTAAAATTATACATATAAATAATTTCTTTGTCGTGAAATGAGTCTGTATTGCAGAGACAGGTAGCAGCGGGCCGCGGCTTTCAGATTTTATGTCTTCACCCTCACGATCCAAGAATGTTTCCCCAAAAGTTCTCAAAGCTTGATGGATAGGTATTTGATTGGTGACATAAATTAAGCGACCCTTCATGCACATCAATGTAGTGCAGATCTGAACTCCCATCATGGGTCAAGGAAATAAATAGAAAAATTCGACACCACAAAAAGAAGACAAAAAATGCGCATACTACACTGCTAACTTATATTATCGAAGGCTTTCGGCACAACTTCATATGTTTATAAGTGGGTTACTGGAAAATGGTGATTAGGCAGTTCGTCGTCTGTCCTGTCTGTCGGGTAAAGTCTTCCGATTGAGAAGTCTTAAATCAACACTAGAGACGAGCGATTATTTATTTATTTAGAAAGCTGATATGTGTGATTGTATGAGTTACAATATCAAAATGTAATTAATCAGACATCAGATGGAATATTATGGGCATTTTTCGACCGAATCGAACAGGAAATTTTAGAAAATAAGGTTTGTCGGTATATGTTAGCAATCGCGTATATATAATAGATAAATGTCTGAAATTTAACAGTGATGTGAGGAGTTTTTAAGAAACAAAAAACGTTAAGTATGCAAGCGTGTATCAATCTGAAGTTTCACCGTAGGTAATCACAGATATGCTGTGTGGAGGAAATGAAACATGGACTTTTTTTTTTTTTTTTTTTTTTTTTTTTTAGCGGTAATCCTCACTTTCGAATATGGAGACAGATAGGTTTCTGGATTGGCGCAAAATCTAGGCCAAAAATGGAAATTTATGTACTGAGGAGAGATGAAAAAACAAGAGAGGATAGAACAAATAATTAGTTTTAGAGATGATAAAAGTGCTTATGAAACAGGTGTGGAGTGGCTTATGATGATTGATGATTCGGTGATGTTTTTGATAATATATTCGTTACATGCCAGCACGCTGAGTCAAGGATCAAAACCCTGTAGTTTACAGTTGCATTGATACACACATATATATACTATATATATATATATATATATATATACATATAGATATATATATATATATATATATATGATATATATATATATATATCATATATATATATATATATGTATATATATATATACCTATATATATATATATATATATATATATATATCTATATATATATATATATATACATATAGTATATATATATATGCTATATATATATATATATATATATATATATATATATATATATATATATATATATATATATATATATATATATATATATATATATAATATATATATACATATATATGTATATATATATATATATATTACATATATATGTATATATATATATATATATATATATATATATATATATATATATATATATATAGATATTTATATACATATATATATATATATATATATATATATATATCTGTATATATATATATGATATATATATGTGTATATATATATATATGTGTGTGTGTGTGTGTGTGTGTGTGTGTGTTTTGTGTGTGTGTCAAAATTAGATGACCAGTAAAAATAAGTAAAGGTGCCACACGGTTTTAGATATGAGACGTAAAATACAAGTCTATTCTAAAAGAAAAATATCAGGAACTATTTCCTGCGTTATCCCAGCCCTTTCAAATGACAAGGTCTATTTCTAGAGTTATATTAAGCCGAACAGAGGCGAGAGAAGGCTTAGCCAGATAGAATTTGGACCCACTCAGACCGCATTACGTCTCGGGACTGTAAAAGTATGTAATGAAAGCTCTCTCTCTCTCTCTCTCTCTCTCTCTCTCTCTCTCTCTCTCTCTCTCTCTCTCTCTCTCTCTCTCGCTACACTGCTGAATGGTAACTACCCAAATCTCTTTTGCTCACGATTTCCTCTCTGGAAGCTTTTCCTCTCTTGAAAGAAACCTTCTACCTTAAGGTCTTGGATGTATTTCGCTTTCGACTCTGAAGCTTGACGCCTTGATGGCACAAACAATAATTCTGCATGTGCTTGCGCTTTCTCTGTAATACTAAGCTTGGTTATCACTAGTATTAGTGTTTCTTCCAGAATTTAAGCTTTTCACACAATCTATCGTAATTTGGTGGGCGTATTTATAATGATCGAGTTTAATAATGATAATAATACTAATTCTGTCAGGCGTACTTAACACAGAGTCACGCGTTTTATAGAATGAAATTTCTCCTTCACAACGGGAATGACCTGTCATTTCAGCCTTGAGTTCGATCTCGGTGTTAGGTAAGAATTTATTTATAACAATTCTGTTAATGTTAATGGCATCTGTATACTTTTATTCCTGTATCTATAATGGACTGCTTAACCTTAGGTACGAAATAGCAAATAAAAAATTGATGGAATCGTCACTGAGTAGCGGTCTGAATGTACCCGATTGGCGCTCTTCGTGTTACCGAAAATTTCTGCTCTACTTCTTTAATAATTAAAACTTTTTAGATTTCTCTTAAATACAAAAACTTGTTTCCGTTTCGTTCGTTAAGAGATTTATATGATTTCCGGTTTGCATACTAAGTAGGTTATGTGGACACTGAATGTCAATCTGTTCAGCTTCCACTGTAAATGAACTCATTAATCCAGAACGATAAATTAACAGTTGATTTGGTAAGCCTGTATACGCATGATAAAAGACATTACAATTAAACGATTTTACATTCTTAAACTTGTAATTACGAAGTAATTGTACAGGTAAACTTAGCATTTTTGTTTTGCTTTACTTAATAAATTCCTACTTTAGTAAACAGATAAAGCAAATTAAGTCCAACTGTTCTCATTCCTAGGCCCAAAAACCCGGTGAATACAAAGATATGAGGTCATTTGTTTGTAAGACTAATTTTCCACAAGTTGCTAACTTTAAAGCGTTATCGTTTTGTGTTAAGTTTTACGCCAATAGCAGCAGCTTGCCTTTGGGACGGGATGCGGCAAACCTTTCAGTAACCTCGCACCAGAAACAGAGGTTATCCCACATGTAGGTTCACAAGTATGCTCTGTCTTACTGTATGAAACTTAAAACGATTTCTCGGAGCTCTTGGGTTCTTCTAAATAGAACAACAAGGTTATCTGAATTCAGAATTCCTCGTGCACTAATGACACTGAAATTCTGAAAATATGGCGTTCCTATTTGTGTTCGTTTTCTAATTATCTCTGAAAAAACTGTACAACTAATTTAGCCTAACGTCACATGCAATGATACATAGATATAAAGCAAATGATAAAGCAAAAACAAAGAACATGGCACTTTAAATGTGCTTACTGTAGTTAGGAAAATTTGCGAGCTGATGTCTAAAAGCCAAATTGATAAAATTGATAGACTTAAGGTATGCAATACTCAATTTGTCGCACTAGAAAGGGAGCCAGCAATAATGTTTTGGGTATGTTTACTGATTCATGCATGTCTCATTTAAAAAGTGGCAGAGATCCAAACAAGTTTATAGGTCATTAAAAAATTAAGTTCTTATACAAGCATTGTTTGTCATTTGTAGCTTAAATATTATTGCAATTTTCCTCTTAGGCAGGCAAACGGAAAGCAAGAGTTGTTTGCAATTTTGAAATTGATCGTTTTCTTGAAATATTTAAAGAAATTAGTCCTGATATCAAACCACTGACTTCACTAGATGGCCGATGTCATTTTGCTGAACAGGATGCCACAAGGACAATATTTTTAGCAAAAGAATTTCTCTTGAATATATATTAAAAAAAAAAGTTCTCAATTCAACTGTGAAATGACATGAAAATGCCATGGAGTTAAAACTTATGTATTCCATAAATTAATTACATTTTTATGAAGGCACTGGGAGATGCAAATGAGGACATGCATGATTTATGAATGAACCAAAACAACTGACTATGTTACCGACGCTTATGCTGTACTCAGCTGCATTTCAATAGGAATTTTAAAAGATTATTCATTTTTGCGTAGACAATTTTGGTGTTATTTTGACGGACATCATTTCCTATTCGTACAATAGACTAAATCAAATAAACTTTCCTAATTGTTTGAAACAATCACCTGAATACTGTCCTATATGTTACAAGTGAATGAATATGAAGACGGCAGTGTGGTATCGTCAGTCATCATTTTACAATATCACGGCTGTTATAAAGAGAAATAAAATTCCTTGTAAAGTTCTAAATACTAACACTAAAAATTTGGAATTGCAAAAGCTGAGAATTATTCTTAAAAATTGTAGAAATATACACAAAATTAAAATCAAAGGAACGAAATTTTTAAAAATACACGCTTTGATATTTTCATTTTTTTACTGTATAATCTGTTACCTTTCATTTAAATGGATATATTCTAAAAAATTCATTCTTTTAAAAGTTTAAAATCTAATTCCTTTAATTTCATTGTTGTATATATATCTCTCTTAAATTATGTAAGAATCAACTTTCACCTTTTATAATTCGTAATTTTTAGTTTTAGTCTTTACAATTTTACAAAAAAATTTATTTTTCATTTTCACAACCCTGATGTTGTAATTAAATGAAAAATTACGACACGTTGGAATAAAGACAGCGTTTACATCTGTGTGCGTCCTCTTCCCTTTAGTGATGATTATTAATATGGACTGACTTCTGACTCCTTACATTGAGCCCTATTTATATATATATATATATATATATATATATATATATTATATATATATATATATATATATATATATATATATATATATATATATATATATATATATATATATATATATATATTTATGTGTGTGTGTGTGTGTGTGTGCGTGCACGTGCTTTAGCATCAGCAACCGCCATCTTTTAATTTCCTCACACTAGGCAGAGGTCAGTGTTGAGGCACCATGAATAAACGAAAAGTATCTTGGTAACCCACCTTTTCCTGATATTTGATGGTGGCGATTGCTTTTATATATAATAATATATATATATAATATATATATATATATATATATAATATATATATTTATATATATATATTATATTACATTCATTAAAACTTTATCCAGTGCCCTCGGACTAGCTCAACTGGAAAGATCGAAATATACAAGTAATTTGACCTATGGAGAGATACAGAACAAATGTAACGATAGTAAAAGAAATGCAAATACTGAACGAATAGTAAAATAACGGACTACGAAATTATAGAAAAAATATACACGATAATATGAAATTACAAACGACGTAGAACCACTTCCATACACTTTGGTTAGGCTTACGGGCTGCTGAAAAGCAAGAGCCCGTGGCAGGACAAGGCTGGCTGGCTTAATCTATATACCTTCATCTGTGATAATTAAACACGTTAGCCACTTCGATTAAAACAAAAGTTAATGGCTAGACAAACGCACAGGAATCCTGGACAAACCTCCAGAATCATTCAGAATAAACTTCGTAACCTTGAAAACCCAACGGCAAAGACGCCAAAAACCTAGTGGCTTGCTAACGAGCATCCAAAGAATAAATATCTGGAAAAACGAGTCATTTAACGCGCGAACGATCGTCTTTTGTTCAACGGGTTCGCTATTGAACGTGAATGTCATACTCAGCAAATACTTGTATTTAGTTTTTGAGAGGGTCTCGTGCGTATTCTATCTTACTCCACCTTTTATGGTGATCTCTCTCTTTTTTTTTTCATCTCCACTTCCTCACGTTAATAGTTTTCAGAGTTACTCAAGCAATACATAAAACGAATGGAATCGTATATCAGCCAGTTAAATGTCATTTTTATGTATCTCACATGCAACAAATTTCCACTTAGGCAGAGCCATTATCTGTTATCGCTTCATTCTATAATTGATGTGGGTCATGAGCAAATCCAGAATAGTTTCCAAACATATCCCTAACACTATTACAAGAGCTATACTCAACGATTTTCTTTTTCCCTAAGATCTATTAATTACATTCCCATAGCACCAAATTTCAGCCTAATTTACCACCCTGTTTTATTTCATCAAATCTCTCTCTCTCTCTCTCTCTCTCTCTCTCTCTCTCTCTCTCTCTCTCTCTTCCCTTTATAATAGCTAACGTGACCACCGACCTGTCCGTGGTATTATTTCTTTCTCATGGTACACTATATATATATGATTTAACGTTAAGACGTTTCTTTAACATAATGTGGCCATAGCGAAATCCAGACCTACATTGCTAACACAAAAGACCGGTATGTATCCAACACTTCAGAGGATTCTGTCGCCTTCTTCATCCTAACACTTCTAAAATGAATGCTCGTTTCACCAAATTTAAACTTCACTTCTATAAAGGAGATTTAGCTTACCAGTCCCTTCATATAGTTTCACCTTCACTTCCATGTACACACCTTCCTTAACGTGTTTTGGGAAGTACCTTTCCTCTAAACTCACCATCTCTTAAAATATTTACTATCAAATTCCTAAGAAATCACTGCTCCCAGTCTTGCTCTTTAAATAAATATAAATTACTTCATATACCCTCATACCCTCAACAATTCTGATGCTCTCAACAACTGCAATGCTGTTGGACTAGATGGAAAAACTTTAAAGAAACAGGAAGCTTCATTCTGAATTATTTGTCAGACATACGCACTAAAACATTTTAACCAGATTATTCATCTCGATATGATCGATATTCAAGGTGGAAATAAGTTAATTTATATACTTTGTTATGCTGATCAAATAGAAAGACCCTCAAGAAATTCTTTCAACGATGTTAACAACTTTTCACGATCAAAGAAACTGATATATCTGGAATAGAAAAACAGCCCGTTTTCAGTCAAAACGAATTTTATGTCTCACAGTCTAAATTATTTTTGCGTGTGCACCAAATTGTATATCTCTTTGTACTGAACACTTTTAAATCTACGTATATTCCCCGACATTGTGTTTTGTTCAGTTCTTATTTTACCTGTAGCTTAAAAGCTGGCTGTTAAACTACGTAAATAAATATCTTATCGACATATTAGCTGCTTAAGCAAGTTTTTACATTGTAAAATATTCTGATTTTATATTCGAGCTTTCAGATAGCCCTGTCGATGGGAATGTATTCCTGAAACTTTAGTTTAAGTAAATTACAGGTGTGATTACCGTTCTTGTTCATAAAAAGGAAGTCGCTATAATTACTGAAGCATAGATTACGAAGGAGCTGCAATATTAGCAGCGCGAGTAGTCTGAAATTTAGAATTGATCAAGTTCTCTTGAAAATCATAAAGAGGAAAATGAGGTGGAGATAGAATACGAATAAGATTGAAGGGAGAGTAAGAAAATGATGGAACATCAGTGGTCCTTAACTCTTTAGTCTCTACGACCAGTGACTAAGTTATATCGAATTCTTACATACTTGACAAGTATGATTCAGTCTTGTGATAAAATTTCACCGACGCGAACGGAAAGCGCCTGAGTTGTAGGTGGAGTTATTTTTCCATAGGGCTACAGAATCCTTTTTGCACTTTTTCTCAAGTTACTGATTATTCTGGCTATTTTGAGAGATAGGCACCAAATTACCTGCAGAATATAACGTAACATATTGTTTTCCTCCTAGAAAACATGAAATTAACCATTCTCTCTCTCTCTCTCTCTCTCCAAGAGGGATAAAATGAACAACACGGACTGGATAACCAAAAATCTTCTCCACATAAGAAATGAGTATTGGTTTTCCTTTGACTGAAGTGACTTTGGGACGGAATGACCGAAGACAACAGGACCATTCGAGGTACGAAATGACCTCTTTCCACATGGAACTTTTTCCATTTCGCTAATAGAGACGCTCCTCTGATTGTGTTCTTATTTTCTTTCCTTCTTTTTGGTAAAGCGGAAGAGGGTGCAGTTATTGGAAGGAAAAAAAAGATTAAAGAATGAAGGGTTTATCAGGTTAATTCTATGGCTCAAATCTTAACTCTTCTAAGTCGATTTATTTAGTTAATCTTGCTGCGCTATCCGTTATGTAAGTTTACATTTCCCTTCTTTGAATATCCACACTAACTTTGTTTTTATTTCACGTGCTTCATTTCACTTTCCACAGCGCTGACTTTTAACTTTCATATCTTATAGATAATGAAATTTCTTTAGTGTGACTCTGAAACAGTAAGCATTTTACATTTAAATTTTGTGGAGGTAATGTTTAACCTTCTCGCAGCAAAAATACGAAAAATAAGGAGTGGAAAGTTATCAGTCATATAACATTATGAATTGCTTTCTAATATGACAGTAGTTTCACGCGGAACCAGAGGAATTTATTTCTGGTGATAGAAATTCATTTCTCGATACAATGTGGTTCGGATCCCACAATAAGCTGTAGGTCCCGTTGCTAGGTGACCAATTGGTTCTAGTCACGCAAAAATATCTAATCCTTCGGGCCAGCCCTATGAGAGCTGTTAATCAGCTCAGTGGTCTGGTAAAACTAAGATATAATTATCTAATATGACAGTGTCATAAAAGAATCTGCTAAATATTGAAATATTTAATCTCTCCTAAAGACTCTTGGCAAAACACGGATGGAACGATATGACAACAAACGCAATAAAAATCATAAAGAACCTATAATTGAACACTAGCAAGCAATCATACATATATGTGTAATACTACTGTGCAAATACAATCAAGGAAATCACATACTTTCATTTACAAATGTAATTTAATTTTCCTGGCCAACCTACATGAATTCCAAACATCATTCAGGACATTAAATCTACAATACTAATCAGATGGTTTTGCACTTAATGTATCTGTCTATCAGGTAAATCTTAGCGGCTAGACGTATATCTATGATACTTTAAGATATCCTATCTAGGATGCGTGAGAGGGACTTGTTGATCTATCAGTTAACCCAAGATAACGATTAAGGAGATCCAGGAGTTTAGGGCAATTTTACTAGCAACCGAATGATCTTGCACACTCGTAAAATGGGCCATAACTCTTCTAAAAGGAGCTATCTCTCTTCCTTTAAGATGTAAAAATGTCGATAGCTCTTCTAAAAAGAGCTATCTCCCTTCCTTTAAGATGTAAAAATGTCGATATTACATTTCTGAGTAGCAAATTATTCTCCTTTTGACCATAATGTAGATCCAATATTTTAATCAAAGATGACATCATGCTTCTAAAGTTATCGCTCTAGTTTCTAATGAGTTGAAAGTGACGTCCTGAATTCACGCTTTCTTCTGGACTGACTGATGAGATTTCCAAAGGAAG
>NC_087210.1:21805182-21822682 GCF_015104395.2 Macrobrachium nipponense
TTGGTTGGTAATAGATTAGTTAAATTGTGGTAATAAGTTAAATTAATCAAAAGTAAAACGATCAAAAATTGAGAAGTTATCTGAAAAAAGGGGGTCTTTAATTATAAATAACAAAATGTCAAAAGTTTAGTGCTGGTGTCAATAAATCAGCAGGAAGACTGCTTTTGTAGGGAAGTAGAAAATAGATATAATAATAGTGCATGGTTGAACAATGAACTAAGCCCTTTAGAAATGTACAAAGTATAAGATTTTATTTTATGAAATTAACCCTCTTACACCGATTGGACGTATTAAACGTCGAGTCAAAATGGCTCCCGTTATTGCCGATTGGACGTACCATATGTCGACTCAAAAAAAAAAATTTTTTTTTTTAAATTCGCAGAAAAATACTATAGGCCTACCAGCCGAAAACTTTTGAATCACGCTCCTTGGGGGATGCTGGGAGTTCACGGATCGAGGTGTTATTTTGTTTCAAAGCGTGACCCAAGTGCGCATGCGCGGAATCCTTCCTTCTCGCTCCAGCCAGCATCATCGTAGCATCATCCGTCAGCGATCTTTTGCCGCAATCGTGTTTGACTGAGCTTGTGCGAGACTTTGAACATTTGTGTTGGTACAGAACGTTCATAGAGATGTCTGACCGTCATATGACACGCGAAAGGCGCGTTTTACCCGTCGGAAGGGATCGTGTTAGAAGAGTTTTGGACTTGGATACTGGCGAAGGACCCAGCAACCCAACCTGACCTCGCTCCTCAACGCCGTTCTGTGCGACCACGTGTCGATGAAAGTGCTTCGAATGTGTCTCATTTGCCGTTAGTAACCCAAGGAAGCATCGTGCCTTCCTTAGGGGCATTCGTAGGAATTTGGGAGGGCTCAAACCAAGGGACATTGACGATTATTTATCGGAGCTCGATCGAGAGCATTTGGCAAGTCCTCATTTTGATGGCGGTTGGTCATCCAGTGACGAGGACATTACTCCCGATCATAGTGATGACGAGGATTATTGCCCCCAATGTCCGTTCGAGGGTCACATCCGAAAGTGAACTAGAATTTAGTAGTTATAGTGCTTATGAGGGGGAATCTGAGGAGGGGGAGGACGATGATTTAGGATTAAGTTTTGTTGGCGATGATTGATGGGGATACAGAAAGCGAAGGCTTGAGTGAGGGAGATGGGCCAGTGAGGGGGGTTTGTGTGGGAAATCGCTCCCGCGCTCGTGCCCACGCGCGCGCGCGCGCGCAGGGGCGCGTAGAAGGTTGGATAGTCGTGCTAGCCTAGGGTCGTGCCGAGAGCGACGATGGGTGGACAGAGGCCCCACCCCACACCACCTACCATGCATCCATTTACGGCAAATCCTGGGATCACCGTCCTGTTCACCCTGACTGCTCTGGGTTTTGTTCAGCTTTTCCTTACGCGGGGAATTGCTGGAGTACCTGGTAGCAGAGACGGCGGACTACGCCAGGTATTGCCGTGATGAACTACGCACGACATTATCATATCACTGGCGAGGCTGCAACCTCCCTGACATGGCGCATTTTTTTGGGGCTCCACGTTTTTTTTTTGGATTGATTCCTGCTGCCGACGTCAGGATGTATTGGAGGCGTAATTTTCTTATAAGTACGCCCAATGTGCCCGGCATTATGCCCCGTGATACTTTCCTGGCGTTGACAGATATTTCAACGCCTTCAACCGAAGGGCCATACCCCGGAATAACTCTGATCGCCTCATTTAGTGCGCCCAGTGTTGGAATATATTCGTGAACGCTGTAAAACTCTCGTGATTCCTGGAAAGAACCTTTGCTTTAGATGAAGGGGATGATTGCCTTACAAAGGACGTCTAAGCATCAAAGTGTATAACCCCAAGAAGCCGAAGAAAATATGGCGTGAAATTTTTTTTTTTATTACCGAGGCCAACCCTGGCTCGTCGTGGACTTTTCGGTGTATTCCGGGGTCTTCTCCACGATGCGTGAAACTGTTTTTGGGCAGGTGGATCGTTTCCGTAAACCAGGGATACCACCTGTTTGGATGGATAATTATATAACTCGGTATCCCTGGCCCAGGAACTGTATGATGCAGGTGTTCACGTCAGTGGTACCTTCTTGGTTGGTGCTGGGGCCCCGAATTCCCTCAAGAGTACGCTAGCCATCAGCAACATCTGGCAAGAGGAGAGACACAGTGGCGGCGGAAGGGAGCGTCTTCGTTCATCTGTTGGAAGGGTGTCCGACTCGTCCCCATGATTACGACGAGCCATTGAAACCCTGTCCAAGAGGAGATCGTGCAGCGGGAAGAAGACGCGTTGACAGGGCCGAGTTGTGTATGAACAGTTTCGTGTAGAGCGCCCTACCGTCATTGGGCACTACAATAGGCACATGGGAGGAGTTGATCTCTTTGATCAACTCATCCAATATTATCCCTTCGCCAGGAGAACCAGGAGATTGGACCCAAAAGCTCCTGAAATACATTCTGCAGTTGGCCTCCAAAATGCCTACGTACTCTACTGTGGGTACTACGGTCCCGATCTACGGAGGATGAGCCACTTACAGTTCCCTCGAGGCAGACCGGGGGGGAAGCCCTCATCAACTTTGATCCCAATGAGTGGCCTTCCATGTCTGGCCCCCTGCCCGAGCTGTAGATCTACCATAGAGGAAAGGGCAGACCTTCGGGGGGTGCCAACTTCGGTCATCCTTCTGCGCCGCCCCACCTGCTGATGACACCCTGCTGCTGGACGCCCCTGCTGCCTGACGCCCCTGCTGCCGACGCCCATGCTGCCGACGCCCCTGCTGCTGACGCCCACTGCTGCCGCCGCCCCTGCTGCGTACGGCCCCCACCCGCGCCCCTTCTCGTCGGGTAGTGGACCCTCCGTGTCGGCTGATGCCAGGGGATCACACACTGGATCTCCTAGAAGGGCGCAGGCAGAAACGGTGCCGGGTGTGCCATATGAATGGCAGAAGAGAGACACCCGGTTCTTCTGTCACAACCTGCAAGATAGCTCTATGCAGTTCGGGGAGTGTGACCGCAAATACCACAGTGCGGTATTTCTATTGGAGTGCGACTCAGCGGCGGTCAAGGGAGGGCGCACGGAACCGCGCCCTATCCCAGCGGCCGTAAGGGCGCGCGTCCTCCTCCTTCACCTGTACCTCGTCATGTCGAGAGGAAAAAAAATGCAAGACTCTTCAATGGAGGAGGGAGAAAACAAGAATAGAACGAAGAGTCAGGATTAGGAGTGAGTATTCTGCATTTGTTTTATATTTAATTTTTTTTATTTATTTTCAAGTTTTTATATCTCGGTATCTATGCATGAATACGATATTTCATTGTATGCAAAAAGAAAAGTGTTCACCTGCATTCCTTTTATTTTATGTATTCGTACCAGAATCGGAAAATGAATAAATAAAAAAAGAAAACACATACATTATATATAGGGCTAGTGCCTTGTATGATAAGGCGCCCATGAGGTAATGTTAGACTTGCGATAATCTTACGCTAAGTCGGTTGGTATTGCACTTCCATCTTCAATGGAGTGTTCTTGGGGTTTGTAGATCACTTACGAAGTCGGGATTATCTTACTTGTCTATGACGATGATGTGTTTAAAAAACTCATGGTGAGGAGGTTCTTGTAGAAAACACGAAGTATAAAAATAGATATATTCTTCTGAAGTTTTACATGCTGAAGATCAGATATGATTGTACAAGTCTTCTAATAACGATAGCTTGATCGCTTCTGCCAATGATGATGGCTACTTCTGTTCTCTCTACATGATAAAGCTTAGGTAAAGAGATACAGGTCTTCTAATGACGAATATCTAACTCTGTTCGCCTGTCTACCATCTCTGTTACAAGTTATGAAGGAACAGACAGTAGTTCGAACATATGAACATACATACAAATGACATAGTTTCATACGAACACACAATCAAATGAAGACACGCTACAGATCACGTAGGCCGCTTGAGCTATAGGTCATGGTGTTTGTCTCAAGCAGGAAGCTTGGACTAAAGTTTATACACAATTGAATGACTACAGGTGACGGCATGCTATCTTAGCCTACATACTTTATGGTATATGTCATCTTTAGCGTCTCTAGTCTGATCACATTCCTGCAAGCAATCTGGTTGACCTCTTTAGCTTTAGTCTTTTATATATATGGACTAACATTCCATATTTTTATTATGTAAACACTTACATTAGCTCGGTCAGCTACCAAAACAACTACTGAATATTACTCAAACTTGACTTGCATTTGACTTATAGGAGTGTGATGCAGACACTATGTGAATATATATATATATATATATATATATATATATATATATATATATATATATATATATATATATATATATATATATATAAGTATAAGTAAAAATTCATGGTGTACATGAATTGATTCAAGTAATAAAAATATAAAAACAATGATATTGGTAAATAATAGTGATCACGTGATATATAATGATACAGTTTTTCACTTCATCTCTTTAAGATACTCATGCTACAGAAAATAATAATGTACTCTGATAATTGCATAGAATGAAGATTAACATGATAAAAATCATATTTTAACTGATAAAAAATTTCATATATGAATTGATAACATTATTAATGTTTATGCTGATTGATTCGTTGATTTTTATGCTAACTGTTATATAACTGATACATTAATCCATATACTAACTCATATATAACTGCAGATATTGGTAAGATAAAAGGTAACAGACTGATTATAGGCTACCTGATTTGTTAATACATATGTATGGATGGATCCATATAATTATGATTAATATATGTGCACTTTAAATAGATTCCTATTGCGTACACGCAAAGATATATTTCGATTCTGTTATTTATGATCAATTATATATAGATTCCTAGTGCGTACACGCAACAAATATATTTCGATTCTGTTATTTATGATCATTTACATATAGGATACATGATACTTTATATATACAGGATACATGACCGAGGTTATACTACTTCACTTTTAATTAGCGTTCGAACAACTTTTCGTCCATTACACAGTTCCAGACAACCACCTATAGCCAAATGAAACGGCCTATTTCACAGGGTTAAAACAAGGGGAAAATTTGCCTGGGCGGGTCCAACGTTCTATTTTGCTCTCATACTTATTCTCTGCATCCTAAGCTACACGATTACGTTCGCGATGAATAAAAAAAGACATCCCCAGCCCGAGTCCTTCGCCAGCAAAGTAGAGTTGAATATCCTTCGGGTCGTAATTGTCGGAAGTATGTCCCTTTCGTAGTCGATTTCCACAGCCGCCTAAGCGTTCCGCATTAAAACGAGATTAACGACGAGATACGGTGTCGGTCGAAGAAGTCCATGAAATTCCTTTCACATTGTAGGCGGTTGTTACTTGACTGTAGCCGTCCGCTGCGACGAACGATTTTTTTGAAGTTGCGATGTGAAAAACTCTGTACTGCAGGATACTGTAACCAGGTTCCATTAATCAACCTGCAAGTGAAATTATACTTGTAACAAGGGCAAAGTAAATTCAGACAACATCCAAAGACGGGAGGGAAGAGAGCCATTTAGACCAGACTTAACCCACATGAATTCGCTGATATTTTGGAATTCAAAAGAGTCAGCCGTACAGACTTTTTTATCCATGGCGCTAACAATGAGTGAACCTATCCAGGTCTATGAGGACTTGTAAAAATATCCATAATTATTATAAAAAATAAATATGATCTCATTACGAATCTCAAAGAAAATTCGATATTTACTGGTTAGTAAGTTACTAGACAAAGAAGTGGAAAACTGAGCTATTTGTAAGATTGCCAGGCACATAAGAGTCAAAGAGAATATTAATCATGATTCTGTATTTCTCTATGCTAACTGAAATTAAGTTGTGATAAAAATCTGATCCTATGTGCCCTAACAAAAGTTTCATATTTCAATTTTCTCGTGCCCACATCCTCTGAGGTTAATTTTTGTAAAAACTTTATTAATAGGCTAGAGATGCAACGAAAGAACCCACTATGTAACTAATTTCTATATAAACTTCTGGTTTTTTTTCAAGAAAATGTGACATTTTCCCATAAATGTGATTTTACTTGAATTGTGATAGACTAATGTTGCAAGTAAATATTCCATATCCATAACTTGATCATTCTAAATGTCCGTTACCATGTCATAAACTTTAAATTATTGACTCGAATTGTCTATGAGGTTTCAGATAAAATTAATTCATTTTGTTTTTGTTATAGAAAATTCTGTTTGCTTATTTTATTTTTATTTCCATTTTAAAATGATTGCGATTCCTTAACCAAGTTTGCATTGCAATGCGGAAAAGATAGAGTTTATGGCTATGTATGTCATCATTTGAAGTTCATGAGCTAAGCATTCCTCTCTCCAGTCAATCTGCTTCGCAAGCAGAGACGACACACAGATGAAGCCTGTGTAAGCAGATTATTGAGGTTAAAAGGAACAAATGCTGATACGGCAATGATGACGTCGTCACTTGGCAGGAGATTGCTCTCAGCCAGCTAAGAGTACGTTATTCGCTGTAATAAATACGGACTTTAGGATAAATTTTTTGTTTTTTAATACCTCGACCCACATGAGAAGAATGTCTGAAAAAAACAGTACCAAAATTGAACAATATAATAGTTTCATGTTGGAAAACTGCATGATTATGTTAAATTAAATATTCCTTATTGAAACTAATGAAAAAGGTTTCCATACAAATTCTATATATATTATTAGCCCTGTATAAGATTCATATAGGATTATTCCATAGATAAACATTTTCACTTCTAGACTTCCTGACTTTAAAATCTCATTTTATTTTATTTTTTTATTTATTTATTTATTTATTATTATTATTTATTTTTTTATTTTTTTATTTATTTATTTTTTTTTTCATTGACTACGAATATAAATTACCGGGACAGACAATATGTCAGTAGGTTTTGGATATGTGTTTGAACTTTTAGCTTATTTGTCATTACTAAAGCGTTAAGTTAGAGTTCAAATCTTTACGCATATATATTTAGATATTTAATTAACCTATGGTTACGTTTTGCTTATTGATTTTATCGTGATTCCTTTTTATTATAATTTGTAACCCTTCCGACTTCTTACGGAGTGTATTATATTGACTCCACTTGTATCCATATTTATTTTTTTTTTTTTATTGTTATATTTTATTTATTTATATATTTATATATATATATATTTGATAAATTAATGGTTTGGCTTGAATATGTGGAAAAGTGTTCTAGCGGCGTACCGTATAAGGCTACTTGCGGCACAATTCTATAGATACAAGATATAAATAAAGATAAGGACTTAAAACCGCGAGAACCGCTATAATCCAGTTCAGATCCAATATCAGAGTTGTAACTCGTAAGACATTGACACTTCCTTATTTATCTCTTATTCTACCAAACCGATTGACTGGGTGAAAAAATAAAATATATTATTGGTTTTTCTTAATGGATAGGAATTCACACAACCGTGTAAAGGAGATTATTATTGATTTACACCACCCGAGTCAGATTATCATGTGTTGAATTCCATGTTTACTGATTTAGCACTCATAATATTCCTAGCGCACTCAATTGCGGTGGTTGTTTTTAGTGCTATTAATTCTATATAACGTGTCAAGGAAACTATTAACAACTAAGAAGTTGTTTCATTCCCTTCTGTCCAGACTCGTAAATTCTGTTAATAATTCTACTAACGTATAGTTCTTTCAAGGATTGATTTGGCACTAGGATAAGGCCCCTAAACTGACAGGTGTCTTAGTTTGGATCCCCTTGTTTTGTCGATGACAACGTGGTTTACCAATTAGTTTAGGTTGGTGCTTTTTATTATATCTGTAAGCCGTCGTAGGACCAGTAAAACCGAGTGAATTTGGCTTTCTGTGACATAGTATGGGGCAACCCTGGATGACGGAATGCAAAACTCAGTTTATGACGATTGGTATGAAAGAGATTATTACTAATACCTGGTCGTTAGTCATCTGCTGTGTTCTTCGGTTTTCCTCGTCACGACCTACATATAATATTACATTTGATTACATAATTCTGACACACATACTTTAAATATACTTTTGCTTTAGGGTTTTTTTTTTTTTGCTCGAAGTGTTTATTTGCTTAGCCGCTGACCCTGTTTCCGTTCGAAGTGTTTATTGTTTTTGGTTATGTCTGTTGACTCTTGCTTTGTTCAGTTTGTAACAGTTCTGCGCTCCAACCAGATATTCAATGCTCGCGATCTCTTGGGTTAAGGAATTTTCTTGTTTAGATACGGTTTTAACAATAGGCACGGATGTTTCTATATCTTTTAGTCCAATTAATGGTTTCTTTGCTGTATGGTGCGGGATTGCGGGATAATGCGTCAGCTATTGATATTTGCTTTCCCAGGTAGATATCTTATCTTGGCTCCAATAACCTGAATTGATCATTGTCTCACCGAGTTCCTTTGGACTGTGATTAAAGCCTTTGAAAAACTCGGTAAAGGACTCATGTTCAGTAAGGACTTTATCAGGATAGCCATAGATTATGAAACTTAAAAATGTACTAGTGTTAAAGATACCTAGCCCTTCCTTGCCTATTACTGCATATTTACTTTCAGAGGGCTTTAGTTTACGTGAATAAAAAGCTATAGGGAAGAACTGTTTATCATATTACTGAAGTAGTACCCTCTTACCCCTTGGTCTGAGGCGTCTGCAATAAAAAAAAAATTAAAAAAAAATTCCTTATTTAAATCAGGGATTTTTAAGTTAGGTAAGCTGCATTATTCGCTTTTAAGATATCGAACGCCTGTTGATGCTTTTTAGACCATAATAAATCTACGCTCTTCTTCGTAAGATCTGTTAAAGGAGCTGTCATGATTGAAGAGTTACATATTTACATACGATTGTAATACCCACTAAAGCGCGAAAGTGCTGTATCCCCCTTTTACGTTAATAGGTACGGAAAGTTATGAATAGCCGACACCTTACCATGGACTACTTTAAGACCTTGACTAGACACATAAAACCTAGATAAACATGTTCGGTTTTTTAAAAATCACATTTAGATATTTTACTCTGAGATTATTTGTCTTTGTCTCTGTAGCACTAGCTCTACTTTATGTGAATGTACTTCTAGGTATTAGAAAAAGATTACAAGACCAACCATATAAGCATGTAGGGTATCCCTTAAAAGTCTCCAAACACTATATTATAATTGGGGCGCAACGTAAGCCGGAGGCATACGTAAAAATTGATAATGTCCCCTGAGTGTGCTGAAAACGGTATATGAGGTACAATCACTTAGGTAATGGTATCAGGTAAAAGCCTTTTAAGTAAGTCCCAAGCGTGGTGAAAAATTTATTCTAACCTAACAGAGATAAGATGTCGTCGGTACATGGCACTGGAAACTATCGGGAGTCGTTTCCTTGTTTAAGCGACAGTAATCTGCGCAGATACGCCAAGTCCGATCTTTTATGGCATGATGTTTGAGGGAAAAATTATATGGGCTTATTTGATTCCTAATGACTCCTATTACTAACATTTTTCAACTGCGTCATTTATCTCTATTTTGAAATTTCATTGAGAATCTATACGAAGGTACGTAAATAGCTTTGTTTTCCTTAGACCGTGTTTTGTGTTAAATTACATCCGTTTTTTTTTTTTGTTTTTTTTTTTTACAGAGATCACTCGCTAGTGGAGAAACTTCCTGGTATTCAGGTAAAAGATAAAAAAAAAAGTTTCTACTGAATCACCTCTGCTTAAATGACTTTACGGATATTACTTTAGATAGAGTATAAGGGAGATTCATCTACTACTGATTGGGCGTGATTAAAAATTAGCAACAATAAAAAATGCGATATTTATAACTCCGTATCCACGATATGTATACTTTTAGGGCTTTGTTCGCGGAAATCGTTATTTTATTTCAGAATGTCGGGCGGAAGGATTAAAATTTCATTTCCCCAGCAAAGTCTTTTTACACGCACTAAGACATTCGAGGGTGCATGCTTCTCGAGATTTTGCGTGCAAACTACGACTGCGGTTGTGGGAGAGTTCTGTTGGGTCATTTGAACAATGTTTACGATTTATGAGACAAATGTATTGTTCATTTATATAAGTTATTATTTGATTAATTGTCTCTTTTTTGTTCAAAGTGATTTTGATATGTTTGAAGGTTTATAGGATTTTCCTTTGATAAACACGCCTTATTTTGCAGGATGTAAGATAATATTTTGTATTCCCCTAGATGAATCTTACAATTACACTACATACAGATCAATGTTTTTGAATAACTATAGACGGCTATCTGTAAGCGGCTCGCTTATCCGGACTTCTCATTAGGGCAAAGTTTCGAACAAACAGACGCGTGAGTCCTAAATACATGGATATTACGTGTACTAAAGGAATAAACAGGATATTCTAATTTTCACGGCGCGTACAGTCGGGCCTTTATCCACCACTACTTATAATAACTTACGTATTAAAAAATAAACGAAACCTGCTCTGATTACTTTATACGGTCGTGTGTTTCATAGGAAAAATCCTTTTTTAATTCAAAAAGATATTGGCATGTATGAACCAACATCGCTTTTCCCCACTCTGCTAGAGTCGCTTATTGTGTGGAATTTGCTATGCTTTGAACACTCGGCAGATTTAACTAACCTTGACCGCTTGACTAGGTGACACAGTAACCGAGTTTGCTTGTTTGATTCTGAAAGGCTACTGTTTCTATTTCTTTTTGTAATAATTAGGATCCTTCTCTTTATTACCATCGGCAACGTATTGTGTGTTTTTAGGCATTATGTTGCTGTTACGTATAAGCAATGAATGACGAACTATTAGGAACTGAGCGATTACTAATAAGACAAGTTATCATTACTGCATACAATATTAACTGTTTGTACTTCATTCTTTGCTAAAATTTGAAATAGTGAGGGATCCTGGTCAGCGCATTTAGCCTGATGAAAGTTTTTTACAGACATGTTATTCCTTGCAATCCAGCCATATTTTAAAAGTTAAGTTATGTTATTTGAACAGAGATATCTATTTAACCATTCCCTTCCTACGAGAGTTTTCGGACACCCAGTGTCAACAATCATAGCTTCCACTTCTTCAACTTCTTTTGTGAAGTGCACTTCCATAGTACGACCAATCAATATCTCCTTGTTTTCTTCGGACACAAATCTGACATTATTTGCATTCTTTATCAATTCTTTTAATTCATTCATTTCTTTCATAAGCTTCTCACAGCATTGTTCAAGATTTTTTAATCTTTAATCAACTTTCTTATCTGATTGCGATCTAAAGTTAGGTGATCTATCGAACCTTCCTGCAGGATTATTACGCGTTTTTGAATATGATCTAAAAGGCGTTCTTGAGGACGATCTAGATTGCGTTCTGGAAGGTCCTCTTCTATAGTTACCGGATTCTGTTCTCCAATATCCAGGATTCGAAGTGGACCTCCTATACCTGTAGAAGTTTGGCGATTCTTTAAGCTCCTTCCAATTCTGGTAACGACTTCTATTATCCGTGTAAAACGTAGAAGAGCTGTCAAAAGATTTAACAGCCATCGAATCTCTATTGTTTTCTATTTTTAGCTTTCTAAATTCCATCTTCAATTTATGAACAACATTTTCTTCATCAACAGGTTTCCTTTCCAACCCATCTTCAATCACTTCTTTGAGGCGGGTCTTTTCATCCGTTGTTATTTTTCCTCCTTCATAAGCTGCCTTTATCATTAACAAACTCATTACATAATTAAGACAAGTATTTATTTTTTCCCTAGATATTTCAGCCATCAATCTTTCGAACTTATCTAGGAATTTCTCGCAACTCTCTGATTTGTCAGTTGAAAAGGCAAGAACTTTCTGTATAATGTCATTACACTTTTCAGCCTAGTTTTTGCATATTTCTCTGCCAGAACCTCTAAGACATTGTGAACGGTCTTCAAAGAACTGTTAACTGTACGATCTGTTACGACTGTAATCACATATTCCTTAACTCTCTCATTCTTCTTCAAGCTTTCAATTAATTCATTTAATATTTATTATACTCACTATCTTTGTTATTAGTGCTCCAATCTTCAATTTCAACCTTAAATCTTTCAAAAGTTTGTCCAACCCAAATCGGTGGTAGTTTGGCTTTTGTAATCTGAGTCGTTGTATCGGGAAAAGATTTTGTTTTCGAAGTGCTATCTAAAAGCTTTGACAAAATCTCTGTTTGTTGTGTCAACATATTTGTCAAATCGGACCCATAGCCAACATTTTCCACTGAGCCATTGACTCGAGAATCACCAACCTTTGTCTTGTGAGTTGACTCCATATGCATAATGTAATCCAGTCTGGTTCCCATATTCACATCACACGCATCACAGTAAGTTTGAGATATTCTAGTATCCATCGTGAGCATCTTGAGCTTGAAACAGGTCATATTTCTGAAGTGATCCATCAAAATCTTTGCTTCCTCATCCTTGAATTTCTTAGCTCTTGTCTTTCTTACACAGTCATCATCTGTACCTATATGACCAAACAGGGGACCATTGCAAGTCTTACATTTTAAGAAATCAAATTCTCCTGTAATCTTGTAATATCATCACTTACTAAATCGATCAAAGATCACCATCACTTTTATATCCAGAAGTGTCAAATGAAAACATACTTCTTATGCAAAAACCACCACCGGGAGGGCTAGGATCATTCCAGGCCAAAACTGGGCAAAATTAGATCAATTATTATACATAAAGGACTGACTACAGGGAAGATGAACAGCTTCCAAGTTTACGTTATTCGCCGTTAATACCGTTCGGAAATCCTTCAGATTTTCTCCACTTGTTGCCCTCAGCTATCACATCCAAGCAAAGACTGACATTACAATCATCGTGTGTTTCTACATGAAAGCATTACTTCAGTAAGTTTCTTCCACTTTAAGCATTACTTCACGATGTTTGTTTCCAGTATCAGTGCACAGTCCCAAGCTTTGGCAGGTGAACGTCCGGAAAGGAATAGAAAGAATAGAAAAGAAATAGAATTTAACATCAATTCTATCTGTAATAAAACTCTACGGGATATACCCGAAATTTGACTACCCCGACTGAAATTTTTACCAATAAAATCCAATCGTTCTACCTAATTGAGATATGTCAACCTTCGGTGCGTTGCTCACCAGTTTAAGCAACAATGAGAAAGCAATAATTAGAAAAATAGAGAAGAACCTGTATAAAATCAATGCAGCTGAGGCAGCAATTACTTTTAATAAAACATATTATTATTATTATTTTATTATTATTATTATTATTATTCTTATTATTATTATTATTATTATTATTATTATTATTATTATAATAATGATAATGATAATGATAATGATAATGATAATAATAAAGAATATATGCAGAGACTCAAGGCGATACTCAAGTCAGAACTCAATGCCGGAAATATGATAAAAGCCATAAACACATGGGCAGTGACAGTAATCAGATACAGCGCAGGAATAGTGGAATGGACAAAGGCAGAACTTCGCTGCATAGACCAGGAAACGAGGAAACATATGACAATACTCAAAGCACTACACCCAAGAGCAAATACGGACAGACTATACATGACAGGAAAGGAAGGAGGGAGGGGACTTAAGCATAGAGGACCACGTCAATATCGAGAACAGAGCACTTGGGCAATATATGAAGAACAGTGAAGACGAGTGGCTCAAGAGTGCATGGGAAGAAGTACTGATAAAAGTAGACGAAGACCCACAAATATACAGAGACAGGAGAAAGACAAGCAGAACAGAGGAATGGCATAACAAACCAATGCACGGACAATACATGAGACACACTAAAGAACTAGCCAGCTATGACACGTGGCAATGGCTACTGAGGGGGGAGAGCTCAAGAAATAAACTGAAGGAATGATAACAGCGGCACAAGATCAGGCACTAAGAACCAGATATGTCCAAAGAACGATAGATGGAAATAACATCTCTCCCATATGTAGGAAGTGCAATACGAAAAATGAAACCATAAACCACATAGCAAGCGAATGTCCGGCACTTGCACAGAACCAGTACAAAAAGAGGCATGATTCAGTAGCAAAAGCCCTCCACTAGAGCCTGTGCAAGAAACACCAGCTACCTTGCAGTAATAAGTGGTACGAACACCAACCTGAAGGAGTGATAGAAAACGATCAGGCAAAGATCCTCTGGGACTATGGTATCAGAACAGATAGGGTGATACGTGCAAATAGACTAGACGTGACGTTGATTGACAAAATCAAGAAGAAATTATCACTCATTAATGTCGCAATACCATGGGACACCAGAGTTGAAGAGAAAGAAAGGGAAAAAATGGATAAGTATCAAGATCTGAAAATAGAAATAAGAAGGATATGGGATATGCCAGTGGAAATTGTACCCATAATCATAGGAACACTAGGCACGATCCCAAGATCCCTGAAAAGGAATCTGTAAAAACTAGAGGCTGAAGTAGCTCCAGGACTCATGCAGAAGAGTGTGATCCTAGAAACGGTGCACATGATAAGAAAAGTGATGGACTCCTAAGGAGGCAGGATGCAACCCGGAACCCCACACTATAAATACCACCCAGTCGAATTAGAGGACTGTGATAGAGCAAAATAATAATAATAATAATAATAATAATAAAATGTATATACATACATACATACAATACATACATACATACATACATACATACATACATACATTAACCAAAGTAAGATGCAAGGGCCACTATATGCAGTCCATGATTTGAAGTCATGGTCTGACATTATAAAAATTCTTTCCAGTTTAAAAAAAAAACATAGCAACATTTTCAATCGTAAATAGATGCCAGTTCTCTCGAAATATGGTTATAAAGTTTTCTGCAACAATGAGTACTTTATTATGTGCTGGAAATGGTATTGCGTTCATGATATCTTGTTCATTGAAATTTCGCTCAATTCTAAAAAATTTAAACATTTATTCTCACTACAACTTTCACGCAGCAATTACGCTAACGTTTTCTGAATATGTTGGGAAAGTCAGGCAGTGTCATGAAAATTTCATCGCGCCGATGGTATTAACGTCCCCTTGTAATGATGGTAACTTCAGGGAAAAGAGCAATTCCACCATTGAGAGGGAAAGTTTTGGTCAATGGTGATCTCATAGTTTTGCAGCGAGTGATAGGATTTTGCTGGAGATGACAATTTGGATTTTGGCCCAAGAATTTTTTTTTCTTCTCTCTTTCAGTTTCTCAATAGAATTTTAGAACAAAAACCTTCAGTGGGCCACGTAACTGGTAACCAGCAATTATGGTTAGCAGAATATGAAAGATCCTCTACGGCGCCGGACTGCTGGTCGAGGAGTGGAAATACCTCAATAATCTGCGAATGATCCTTACATAAAAGAAACCTTCATTCGCCTCCTCATGTTCCCTTCATCAAGGGAATCCAGTTAGAGGATAAAATCCTTTGTATATATAACTAAAAAAAGGTTCATTACAATTATTGCAACAAATAGTACATAGAAGTACTGAATAAAAAGAATTACGAGCAGCAAAATGTTATTCGTTATGGAGTTACTATGGTAATTTTACTCACCGTTCCCTTGAAGAACTGATGTCAAATTTTGTTTTTTGTATTTTGTATATTTTCATTACCAAATTATTGGGCTAATATTTTCACGATGCCTTCTGATGATCGCATGATTACTGTACACGTCGAAGACGTTAGATTTTTTACTCGTATTTTCCCTTCTACGCAAATCAGTCATTCCAAAATAGGCATTTTTTATATTTGTAAGTGTTACATAATAAAAATATGGAATGTTATTCCATATATATATAAAAAATTAAAACTATGATTAATTAAAACCAGTGACCCAAGAGGTCAACCAGATTGCTTGCAGGAATGTGATCAGACCAGAGACGATAAAGTATGCTAAGATGACGTATACAATAAAGATGACGTGCCGTCACCTGTGGTCCTTCATTTGTTTTGAAAACATTAGTCCAAGCTTCCTGCTTGAGACAACTACCGCGACCTATAATTCAAACGGCCTACGTGATTTGTAATCTATGTCATCTGTATGTATGTTCATATGTTCGAGCTACTGTCTGCTTCCTTTATGATTTGTAAACGAGATTGTAGTCAGATTTGAATTAGCCATCATCATTGGCAGACCTGTACAAATTTCCTCTGATATTCATCATGTAATCTGAGAAGAATAGATGTATTTTTTATACTTCGTGTTTTCTACTAGAAACCTCACATCAGAAAGATATCATCATGAGTTGAAATATCTCCGTCGTCCTAACCAGAGAAGATACCGACTTCGTAAGTTATCATCAAACCCCAAGACACTCCATGAGTATGGAAGTGCATAACCAACCGACTTAGCGTAAGATTATCGCAAGTCTAACATAACCTCACAATGCGCGTTATTATACAAGGCAACAGCCCTTTCATATTTGTGTTTAAGTAATAAATGCAACCCTTTCCTTGTTCACTTATCTCGTTACAAATTATTTTCCATGCACCTGGAACAGGATTAAAGTTATACATAGTAGGTATAGTGTAAATCTGCAGCATTAAAAACCTCATGATACCACCGTCTACAAAGACACACACACACATACACACTCACACACCTACTAACAAATTTGTTAGCAGAAACGAAAGGGGTTTAACACATTTCCCTTTCTGAGGAAAGTGCAGAAACAACATTAGTAGGGGAACTATTGACAATTTCAAGCCCTGCGATGCATAGGTTTTCTTAAATATCTTTTTAAATAATAACTGTATCTTCCTGAAAATTTGGCACAACATGTTTTACACTTTCCGCTAATATATGGCAATATAATTAAGTACCCTGAATTAATAATTAAGGCACTTTACTTAGAGAACTTTCAATTTCCTCAGTATTAGTTTTAAATATACGAACACCTGTCGTTGGCTTAGCCAAAGAGTTATGAAAGAAGCCCCGCCCACTCCTCTCTTTCTTACTCTGTCTGATAATTATGAATGGAATAGTGTACTACCATATGTTTTATTTTTTTTTACGTTTTAAAATGTACACGAACTACCATTTATTACTGATGACTTTTCATAAAGCCATTTGTATGTTTTTATTTATCCTGTACCTTTCTTATCTATTTCCATGAGAATGGTGTGGTAGTCACAACTTTAGATTATTATTGGATATATAAATATGGAAAGAAAAAACAGATCATAGTTTATTTAAAAGTAAGATCACTATATACATTATTTTATTACATATATCCAATAAAGTATGTACATTATATACAGAAATTTTACAGATTTTGAAGTAAATTTTTGCAGTAAACATGAAAACAGCATAGACAAACAAAATAAAAAACTGGTGGATAAATATGTCAAAACTTATTAATTACAGGACTATATATTCATACGTATAAGGATATTTCAGCTCACTCCCCATCACTGTCTAAAAACAGATCGTCCTCGTCATCACTGGCGACGTTGACAACGATTGGATCTATGCAATGCCGGACGTTGTCAGTAA
>NC_087210.1:21827682-21840182 GCF_015104395.2 Macrobrachium nipponense
GTGAGGCAGGGAGAGTGAGAAGGGAGGAATAGGGGATTTGGACATGAGAAGAAATAGAGGGATGTTCTCGGTATATATGTTCATAGAATTTACAGAGATATAATTGTGCATTATTTTGTAATGACAGAACAACAAAAGAGCTGGTGCTCACTGTTTTGCGAATAGTTGTTTCAAAATAATTTTATTCAAATATAATAGACAGTTACAGTTTTTGACTCTTTCTAATATACGTTGTAGCTATGAACGTAGGTTATGATCATAGTGCTTTGAGAGTGTTTGAGATTAGTGTTTTGGAATAATGGCTCATTTTTCGGGTCACCCTTGAAATTCTTAATACAAAAATTCCGAGTGGATAACCTATCATTGGCAAGATTCTACATTTTCATGAAACATGGGGAGGCGTGAAATATAATAAAGAAATGATTAGCACAGTTAGTTTCTCAGCGGTTCCGACGTGTTGCCATTAATCAAAATATTAGAAAGCAGCTAATATTGTAGGTTCATTGATGACAGGGCAAATGGAAAGTCTAAGAAACTAGTACAAAGTAGCCAGTTCACAAATTGCATCTTTTACTTATAAGCAATACGTCTCAAGTTCTTCGTGCCTGTTCTCCTTATCAGTTGTGAAGTTTCGTAGGAAGGACTTGGTTGACTGTTCAGTGCCTCCAGGTATTTATTCTTGGGCCGATGACTTTTCAGCCATTGATGTACAGATATCATCAAGGCTATAATAGATCTCCAAGGTAGTTACCCTCCTTTCAAATAGAAAAAGTGCCATGTTTAAGAGGTACGAACAGCTAGATTTGAATGTCCATGAAAGTTGCTTAATCATCAAGGATGTTTTCATCAAAACATATAGATGTAGGTTGAAGTAAAGGTTAGTATAACAAAGTATGATTGATCTCAATAGCGATGGATTCTCTCTGTCCCTCATATTTTTCATGTATAAGAAAATCACAATTAGAAAGTCTAGTAAAATGAGCCATAAAAAATATGATGATGATGCTAGAAGAGAGTGACTTGTAAAAGGAAAGAGATGACCGGATAGATGTTAGAAATAGGGAATGAAGATAATGATTTAGAAGAGGAAAAAGGGGTTAACCCATAAAAAAAATGCAGTAGGAGACGTAAGTAATTTTAAGGTGTAGCAATGTGATGAAGGATAAAAGTGAATAATGAGAAAGATGAATAAAAACAACTATTAAGAAGAACTCAAGACGATGCATAAAATAACAATTAGTGAAAAAATAATGATAGGAAACAGGAATTGTTCGCAAATGGCTGCGGAAAGATCGCTCTTAATTAATTACTCCTAATTAATGAGTCAATCAGTCTTCAGGAGTAATATACTGATTTTAATAAAATAATATAAATGGACAGTAGATAAATATAGTAAAAAGACAAAAAAAATAGCATACACAACGATGAATGATTATGTTAGTCTTTGTCATTGTGTGTATATATATATGTATATATAAAATATTACTTACATGTCATATATATATATATATATATATATATATATATATATATATATATATATATATATATATATATATATATATATATATATATATATATATATATATATATATATATATATATATATATATATATATATATATAGAGTGTGTGTGTGTCTGTGAATTTCCTTTCCTAATCCTACTTATATTTACTCCATAAATTTCAAGTTATATATATATATATATATATATATATATATATATATATATATATATATATATAACTTGAAATTTATGGAGTAAATATATATAGGAATGGGAATGGAAATATCTGAGTTTTTTGTGATAAAAAAATTGGGGGGAGAATAAAAGGTAACTGTGAAAAAATGGGAAGGCTGTAGAAAAAAAGGAAACATGGAGAAAAATGAAAGAACCGACCAGAAATTATAATAAAATGAATAATGATGATGCTGTTCGGAAAGAAGGCTCACAATCAATGAGTTTTCGTACTCAGGTTACTGAAAGCCTCCCGCATTCGAAAATATTTAAGTGACTAAGCCGTCTTGTTCAGAATGAACAGAAGGGAAAGAAATTGCTCCTTGATGGTGCCGACGGCCGAGTAATTCCAATCATGAAGCGGAAGTAATTTTCATCGAAGTGGAAACTTCCTAGATGGCTCCCGACCGGGAAAAGTCGTTGTGATTTCGTGCATTGTGGAGTTGCAGATAAATTGTTCAGTGGCTACATAGGACTTTTCATGATATTCCATTTCAAGTTATTTTTCTAAATCTCGTTATAAACTCATCAGAATCATTTTCCGAAAGTGATGATCACTTTTTGTGAGATATGGCATGGTTGTATTTTAACATATTTTGCGGATGTGCGTGTGCGTTTGTGTGTACACATAATCAAGGTGTTAACGCATATTTAACTGATAATCAGTTTGTATATTGTGTACATTAAATTATGATCACTGAAATAAAAAAGAAAAACGTGCATCAAATTAAAACCATATGGAACCTCAGTGCTGCAACGTTTGTTGCAAGAGAGAGAGAGAGAGAGAGAGAGAGAGAGAGAGAGAGAGAGAGAGAGAGAGAGAGTATTTACCGAAGATCATAAAATAGGTTAACACATATTTTCCAGGTATGTAAAGAGTAAATAACTGAAAAATAAAGTTATTTGAGGTAAAGTTCATAGAATTAATCTGGTAAAGACTGGCGATATGTCAGTGTAAAATGTCATTAAGGTAGTTCCTCTAAACTTTTTTAAGCTGTTTTCGCTAAGGACCAAGTTTCAGGTTGCTTCCACCGAAACCGTTCTTGTATAAATATCTATGCTGCATAAAAACGGGCATTTTCAATAAACGTTTAGCCTGTCTGTTTGTTTTAAAATCGATTGCATCGTGAACGATAGAGACAGGTTACAAATAATCAGAATAATATCCACTAGCATTTCTGCATTGTTTTACATTGATACATTTGAAAACATGCATCCATGTATTTATCTAATCACTCTCTTATTTCTGTTATTTGAACCTGCTCCTCCCCCCGACAATTCTCTCAGCGCAATGGCAATTTTATTCTTCTAAGAGTTCTTGACGGACTAACTTACAGGTCTGTATCCTTAGTATACCTATTATATTGATGGTCAGAATCTTGATCTCGTTGCTTCCATTATCGGTGAGATTTGAAGCTTGGTGTCGAAATATGTATAACAATGTTGTCCGATTTCTTGTGTAAAAATTGGTGTTGTTAGCAGTTTAATTAGTTTTTATTATCTGTAATACATAATAGAATAAGATCATACTAAACTTGTACGACATCTTTAAATTAACACGAGTTCATTTAATGACCGAGAATATTCTACCAAAAATAAGGAGAGAGAGAGAGAGAGAGAGAGAGAGAGAGAGAGAGAGAGAGATGATATTTCATCTTCCTTGTGCCATAACTCTTCTATGACAACATTCTGTCATAGGTCTCAACGCTTTGCCTTTGGCCTCAATTCCATTTTCTATGACAACGTTTTCCGAGATTGTCACGAAAAGTTTTTGTTGTATGTTTGTTTCAGAAGCGTAATGTAACCAAAGTGATAGAAAAAAAATAATAGACAAGATTTACAAAAACAAAGGTGTGATTCAATTTTCTGAGGATTAAAAGTGGTAAAGGAAACAGTTGTTAAGGGAAGTTTCTTTTTACTACAGTTTTGATGACAATTTTAGGAAAACTAATTTTTAGGGAAAATAAATAACTCAAAAGCTGGATATACCAAGCGACGTTATAGAAAAGAAATTTATATGGCTGGCATCAAAGAGAATTTTTTCAGTTATTAAAACCAGATCAAAATAAAGAAAAAATATCACGAGAGAATTACAATACACAAACAACAATGTTCCAGGTTTTGCCCTTCAACATAGTAAGATAATCATACAAAGCATCACACTTTGATAGGAATAAATATTCCGCTCGAGTGCTGATGTGCTGCCAGACACAAAATTAAAAAAGGGAAACACAAATCCTCCCCTGCCTCATTATATAAAAAAAAAGAGAGAGAAAAAGATAATTGCATCATAGAAAAAGAGGCTGGGAAAAAGAGCCCAGAAAAAAAGATTACACTTGCCTCAAGGAAAGAAAGGTGGGGAAAAAGACAGAAGAAAGAGAGTTGCCTCATAGAAAGAGAGGCTTGAACAAAAAGACAGAAAAGAAGAGAGAAAACAAGACGAGAATTGCCTCATAGAAAGAAAGGAAACATCTCCACAGTATGTGAGCAAAGAAACGCCAAATGCTAAACAAGGCCTCTTTGCTGAATACATTGATTGGTTTGTTGAGCAAAGAAAGATAAAAGGACCACTATCTTTGATTTGCAGGATAAGTCTTTTCTCTGCGCTTGTTTTTGGACGAACGACCGCTCGGTTTTAAGAAAAGAAAATAAAATATATTTTGTTTGCCCAGTTCATATAGGTCACAAACACAGGGATGCAAGAGAAAGCAACTTCATATCCAAAGCTTCCAAGAACCGAAAACCTTTGCATCCTTCGTCTATTTCTCTTAACGTTTAAGGGTTGAATCATATCAGTGCTTTTACCCGCAGTAAAGGCTTGTTTACATTATCATGCAAGTGGAATTGAATCAATTTCAGTCGTACAAACAGATTAGAGTATGGCAAATAAGAACTGGGATGCAAGCAGTTACTTACGTTTGCTTTCGCTTTTATTATGTAATTTATTATCTGGTAATATCCGTAATATATGTTCGAAAACTGAATGTTTAAATCTCTTCATTTCAAATCTTATGGAGTCGCTAAAATGACTTATTAACGTTATTGTATAATAATATGAATATTAGTGTTAAGCTTTATAATTGATGAAAATGTTTAGATAGCGGAAAATACTTAAAATAGGTTCCTTTCCAACCCGTGCTTTAAAAGTTGGAAGAAAATATAAGATATAGCTCTCTAGTATATATATAGTAAATAAAGAAATCGTAGAAAGAATCTGAAATATATGTACATTCATGCATACATGCACTCATATGTACATATATACTCACACACAGTATACGTGTGGTGTATATATATATATATATATATAGATATAATATATAAATGTATATATATATATATATATATATATATATAGATATAGTATATATATGATATATATATATATATATATATATATATATATATATATCTATATATATATATATATATATATATACATATATCTATACATATATATATTATATATATATATATTATATATCTATATATATATATATACATATATATATATATATATAGATATATATATATATATAATATATATATATAAATATATATATATATAATATATATATTTGAACATGAATATGGTAAATCCTTCACCCAGTTACCAAACCATACATCACCGAATTATAATTGTTTTTTATTATTATTTTTTTTTTTTTGTAAAATCAATTGTCACAGTAACTTACATAGTTAATTTTAAGATTAAAATCACGTTGAATTGAGCTTGTGTATAGATTCGTTAGGCTTTGCCATATTCCTGCAGGGTAGGATATCCTACTGTTTTCTTTCATTCTGTCCTTACTATGATAACAGGCATTGCCGAGCGGGTTATCCCGTCTTTCATCTCGATTTCCGTTTGTTTCGGGAGATTTGGTTGTTAACTTAATCAACCGGCCGTACAGAGAGAGAGAGAGAGAGAGAGAGAGAGACAGGGAGTTCATCAATTGCCAGCCAGAGTTGTCTTGGTCAGCACCGGGATTTTAGCATGGAAAGTGGAAATGTTTTTATAGCAAGTATGAAATTAAAGAGAGAGAGAGAGAGAGAGAGGTTTTGGGGGACGTTGCATTAAATAACCTATAATTAGTTAAGTTATGAAAAAAAATCCCAGTTATATAATCGCGATAGTGTGTTTGTGTAGGTTTGTTTGTCTGTGTGTGCGTATGAAAGAGAGAGAGAGAGAGAGAGAGAGAGAGAGAGAGAGAGAGAGAGAGAGAGAGAGAGTGATAATCTTCCCTTGCCGCAAAACTCTCTGTGATTATGATTATATAACGTATCTATATATATATATATATATATATATATATATATATATATATATATTTATTTATGTTTGTGTGTATACATACATATTAGAATTGCTATAGAGTGACCCACAGCCCACTTTTGGATGATGGCATCTGAGTGATGTAGCGTCGTGCTCATGCTTTCGTGGCCCTTTGATTGATAACTCATAGAACACGTCGCGCAAATTTACCTATTTGCAAATTAGTACAAACGACTGCTAGGGAGAAAAGTTCTGAACCATTCTTACTACTCTTACCTTATCTCGTTTGTGACAGAGTTGTCAAGTTGGATCGGAAATGCTGCATCGTCGGCTTCGTACCATAGAAATCATTTGAAGTGTAAGATAGTAAAAAAGAATCCATGATCATCCCCATCAACAGCAAAATATAGCTCTCATAAAAATGATGAAGCTGCTTTTAAGGAATCACTAAATTATATAAAAGAACATATAGAGTTCAGTACAATTTGCATTGAATACGAATAACTTATATAGAGAACCAATCAGCGTTTACTTTGGTTTGAGATTTTTTAAAACGGAAGTTGGGAAACGTTTTTTTTCTTCTTCTTCTTTTCTAACACTTCCAAGGTTTTATCATGCTAAATCGTTCACAGCCATTTAAGCGCATTATCATTTAATAAATGACTAATTTGCAAGCAACACTAAAAAAATTGTTGGAATCAATTAACGACGATCCTTAATTCAGAAGTATAAATTTAGTGTCAGAAAAAAATAATATTCTTTCATAATTAGCGTATTAACCGGAATATTAAATTTGGACATACCATTCTAACAATAAATCAGAAGCAGAGCAATTATCTTAATGCCCAGAACTGAAGGAAATCCTGAAATTATTTATTAATATTCAAAATTCTCTCCTAATAAGGTAAAGGACTTCTCTTACAATTTTTCTGCGGAAACCCGCTAATAGAGCAAGAGAAAAACCTATAAATTAATATTGCTGGTTGAATCAATAACACATGACAATGTTAAAGGGGAAAAAGTAATAGGGAAAAATACGCTTGTGTTTAATGACGTTTGGTGTTTCTATGTCTGGATTTGCATTTAAGCCTCCTGATATTTAACTCCATTCGATATATATGAAAGTTTTCAATTCTTCGTTTTCTGAACAGACCCCTTCACGTTTAATTAGTGAAGCAAAATATTCTAGTATTACTCTTTTCTGCGTATGTCTTAATCCCCGTCACTGTGAATGTTTCAGGAAGTAAATAAAAATAGCATGATTTTAGAGGGACTGATTATGTTCGTCTGTTCGTTACACTCCCGCGACAATGCAATTGCAAAATGCAAAAATGAGATATGGTTAGAAATGTGACAAGTTAAGAATGTTAATCACTGAGTATGAAATGCAAGTAGCGAAAAATTCACTAAAATTACGAATAACTTGTTAATGTAAAATTCAAAGATACAAAAAGTTACCGCTTAAATATCAAGGTGAAGAGCATAATGATGTTTATCATGCTGATGCGCAACTTTGCATTGCACGTGGAACAAAAATGTTCATTTTTGATACTCTGTCCTTTCCACTTTATAGGTAAAACAAAATTGCTTAACAGGAACATTAATCTGTATTAGATTCTTTTCTTCATCATCATCTTCTTCTTCTTCTTCTTCTTCTTCTTCTCAATCTACGTTATATTTCTGTATTATTCTCATTGATTTATTCGATAGATTATTCCCGATATTAGATAGCAAGCTGTAACAGATTTGTATGGTTAATTACAAACTTTCCAATAAAGAAAAAACAAAATCACAAAAGCGATATATTTTAGCTCTCTGAATCCTATCTGATAATAAAGGTCACACCATTATGAGAGTCATGGAAATTCGAGCAGAGCTGTGATGCTATATGGGGAAAAACTTATTTATAAAAAAAATACAGAAATAATGGATTCTGTAAAAGAATATTACATTCGAAGGATAGGGTTTTGGTTAAAGGGACCTTTGAAAAATGGTATCTCTCTACAACTATCTAAATACAGCAGTATCTTTTCAATGATATGCCTACCCATCTATTTGAATAAAAAAAAACCACCATCTACTTGCTCATCCAACATATCGCTCATAGAAAATAAAATATTGTTATTTTTTCTTTTACTGACTGAGCATGAAATAGAGGGATGTGTTAATTCCTTTAATTGTATAGCAACATTCTGTTTTGCTTCAATTAATTTAATCTCAGACTCATTTTGATGAAAAAACAAATCATGAATGCGTTCATATATTTATTGAAGTTCCTTCCTTGGGTAGGTAGATAGATATATAAGTAGGTTGATCGATAGATAGCTAGATAGAGATTTTGTCTGCAAAAAGATACTAAAACGGCATCTAAAGAAACGACCCAAAGAGGGAATGGTATCATACGATTTCAATCAACATACCTTTTCGAGCCCATAAACCCGTTACCAGAGGCCCATTATGGCTAAATCATAAGTTTGTTAGAACCTGATCGTAGATCTTCCTTCGCTGAGGGCAACAATAAAGAGACGAAATTGGTCCTATTCAATTAGGCCATCTCGATATATAGCTTCCACTATCATGCTTCCATAAATTATATGATTAATCATTGCTTGTTTTTTTATTGTTTCGATAGCATATGTGGTTCTTATATTCTCTCAGTGATTCTGAACTAACCTTATAAAGTGGCGTTTTTTGCAGATTTCTAACCGTAATAGGGTGTTTTATCTTTTTGCAGATTAGAAAAACTTAGAAATAATGATTAGTGACTTTTATTCCAGCAATTCATGGCAATAATATAATATAAAATAAAGCAGAGAAAATAAGATATGGCACGTAACTTAAAAGTAAATTAAGGTTACATGTTAAATGCAACGTGTATAAAGTGATGTATCTCTTCTTTACTAATTACTAAACAGAATATAAAAAGTCAAAGAAGATTCAAACTCCATAGTTCTAATCGCTTGAAGGGATGTCTGAGCGAAATACGCAGCGGAATATTGAAGAATATCTTATTGGTATGCGCAAATTCTGTGTATAAATAGGTGTTATATATATATATATATATATATATATATATATATATATATATATATATATATATATGAATATGGATATTCTATATGATTGGGCGAGCATAATGCACATACTATATATATACATTACGAATATTTATATTTTAGTCACATACAATAATAGTGGTATGTCAGAAATTAGGGAAATTGCAAAATACCTTCAAAGCTTTTGACGAATCAGGTCTCTCTCTCTCTCTCTTCTATCTCTCTCTCTCTCTCTCTCTCTCTCTCTCTCTCTCTCTCTCTCTCTATATATATATATATATATATATATATATATATATATATATATATATATATATACTATACTATAATACGATAGCTCATTTTCATGCTATTTGTTTTTTCTTGATTTCGTGATTCGGAACGATATTTTCTATAACTCATTTCAAAATTTTATTCAATTCAAAATGTATTCCCTATTTTCAAAATCTTTGAAGTTCACTATCAGTGTTTTTCAACCTTCAAACTTTATATCGCAAAATTCAGCGAAAAATATTTTATCGGGAAAGCTAAAATTCGACGAATTACTGAAATAGCAGCAAAAGACCTTTTGATGTACATGGGGGTATATTTTAGTGTTACCGGTTTCTCATATCACGCAATTCATTGAAAGGCGCAGTGTACTTTTCTTTGAGCTTTTTTCTATCAGTGATGCCAGGGAAAGGAACAAAATTAGCGCTAATGAATCATAAATGAATTGTATCTATGACTGGTAAAGATAAAAGTATGGCCAATTATATGTTCATATAGAAATTTATAGATAAGTACAAACTTGCAAAAACACAACAGTATTTCAGTATAAGTACACTTCATATAACCAGGAACAATAATTTACTTAGCGTAATGACAGAAAGTAATGAAAAAACAAAATATAGTATCTAGAGAAATAAAAACAGAGAAGGTATTCGTGAGCGCCTCAGTGGCGTGGTCGGTATGGTCTTGGTCTGCCACCTCGGTGGCCGTGAGTTCAATTCTCGAGCATTCCATTAATAGATTAGAGATGTGTATTTCTGGTGATAGAAGTTCACTCTCGATGTGGTTCGGAAGTCACGTAAAGCCGTTGGTTCCGTTGCTGAATAACCACTGGTTCCATGCAACGTAAAAACACCAGACAAACAAACAATAAGACTTGCATGGGAAACAAATAATCAGGATATTGTTTACTGTTTATGGGTTTTTTTAGCTTAAAAGGGTAAGTTAGATAACTTTAGAATGTGGTGTAGAAAAGGAGAGGAAAATTAGAAAGTTCAGAATTATTGGCGTAAATAAAGAAAAAGAGTAACTAAGCTTATAGTGGAAAAATGAACAAATGAATAGGTATGCATCAGTCATCAACAGGGTGACCAATTGCTCAAGGTTGTGTGTGTGTGTGTGTGTGCGCGTTTGTGAGAGAGAGAGAGAGAGAGAGAGAGAGAGAGAGAGAGAGAGAGAGAGAAGGAAAAATTAGAATAAATATACATGGAAGAGATTACTTATGGGAGAGAAAACTCATTGAATTCCATGTCTTCTTTACAAATTCAAAAATTTCATAAAAGCGAAATCCATTAGTGACCTTACATAAAAACAGAATATTTTTTACGAATCTCATGAGGATGAAAATGAAGGATATAGAAGAGGTGATGGAGTATTCTGAAGACGATTTTATGTGCAGACTCGCTCAGAGGTTTCCCCTCAGGGAACTTACGGAAACATGACTAGGAGTTAAAAATGCTTCTCTCAGACATTAACTATCCCTTCATAAAGAACTCGAGATCGTCAAACTTACCCTCTTATCACATGAAAGAGATTTTCAGACGGCAAAGCCAATTTACTAGAATGAAACATGAATTTGTACTGCGTCACCTGTTCGTAGATTTGTATTTATATTTCTGTGCGAGGCCTTTTATTCAATTAATTTGCTTCTATATGAAAATAAAAGTAAGATGTTCTAACCTATCATTTTTCTTTATAGTATGGGTGGTATACCCACTTGGCTTACTTCTCCATTCTCCACTAATCATTTTGTCTATTGTATATTATGAGAACAGTCAGGAATGAATGTAAGAACTTCTGCTCCAATGCATAAGCTCGAGTTATTTCAAGAAAGCAAAACTTGACAGCGAAGTGTCAACATCAACATCATATCAAAGTATCATGACCGAAGTGGGAACATAAAGTACCATTAAGATAGGCAAAATCTCATATTATTATTATTATTATTATTATTATTATTATTATTATTATTATTATTATTATTATTATTATTATTATTATTATTATTATTATTATTATTAAAATAGTTTTAACCAGACCACTGAGATGACCATCAGCTCTCACAAGGCTAGCCCGAATGATTAGGATGAAATACCAGGTCGAGACCATAAGCCAAGAACTGGATCAAATCGGTCATTCGCATGGTGATGAAGGAATGAAAATAAAATTTTAAAGATTAAATAATGAAAGCGATTTCAGTGGCTCCAACGTTACCTATGGGCCAATAAGCAAAAAGTGCCATACTGAATACCTTCAGAAGTATTTTCTATCACACTTAATTCTCACAGCCAAATAGAAGTCATAACACAGCGGTTACCAACCTTTGTCATTATAAAGGAACGGAACAAGAAAGACGAAACCAAATAGTATTTTCAAAAGGACAAACATCAGAGACCCAGATGTTTAGTTGGCAAATACTCGTAGTGAATAAAAATTTCTTTTTTTGAAATCAAAACATGTTCCGTTTGTTTTAGGAATTAAATGCAGCAAACGGGTCAGGGAAAGGCTATGCGAGTTAGCATACGAACCCAGAGAAAAATCCATTGCTACTTGATTAAGATTGTCGGGAAACAATTTTTTAAAAATCACAGAAATAAAAGTGGATTTATACGGGAAGTTTTTCAATAATTCGGGGGGTTCAAAATATCGTCAAAAATCAATTCGCACAACACAACCATCCCTTTCAACAAAGTAATAATGATAATAATAATGATAACAGGATAACTTTCTAATTGTCTATGGCGATTAGTAAGCTTTCCCGCATAGTTCGACATTAACCATCGGAAGCCTTTGCACATTTCACATTTCCACGAATTTCTTTAAACGGATAAATCTTTGTTTAATCTTTTCGCCTCATTACCAACGTCGTTGGTAATATTAATCATTTCGTTATTTTCGAAGTAACTATTTTTATATCCATTAAGTTTCTCTCGAAACCAACCAACTGTGTATTGTAAAAAAGATTAATGCTTTATTTCCTTGGCAAAGCTAATCCATATTTCAGCTTGTATAGTAATAACCCAATTAGCGGAAGTTGCTGAAATCCATTAAACCTGTTGAATTAAGTTGAAATTCTTGCAAGTACACGTTCTTTGATAATATGCGTTTCTCGTGCGATGAGATTTACGTATGGAGATTATAAAATTGTAATAAAAATATAAA
>NC_087210.1:21850182-21858837 GCF_015104395.2 Macrobrachium nipponense
CCTACATACGCATGTATTCCACTCATCCCATGCCGTCGTGTAGGTGAATTTGCTACAGCCTCTTTGGTTTTGTCTTGCCTTCTTATAAAATTCGCATTTTAAATATTTTGACGGTGGTGGAGATGAAATAGCAATAGTTATAAGATATACTTAAAAGTCAAGTAAACTTATGATAAAAACGGTTCGGTAAATAAAGCAGAGTAAAAGGTAAACGCACGCACTCATTCGAGAATCTCTTGGAGTTCTAGTTTCGTATTTTTACGTATGTTAATAACTACAGTAATTCATATTTCATCAAAGAATATGAGAGGAGAAGAGAAGAGAGAGAGGAGAGAGAGAGAGAGAGAGAGAGAGAGAGAGAGAGAGAATTTTATCATATTAGAGGGCAAGTTATTCCAGCTGCAGAGTAAATGTCTATCTTACTATAAAAATAATTGATAGTTAAAGGAGATGCAAAAGCATAAGAGAGAGAGAGATGTTAAATGAGGTAAGCTTACATCGGATCGGTAAAAACAATATTCCTTGATACATTGGTTTCTTGTAGCAAGTAAAACATTATTTTCCTAATTCTTTTGGTAGTAGGCTCACTCAGCTGATTCTGAAACGTAATTATTACAAAATGCGGACGATTGGTTATATATATATATATCATATATATATATATATATATATATATATATATTATATATATATTATGATGATGATAATATGTCTATGTAATAATACACTATAAAATATTTTGAAAGTAAAATACCACTACCTTTATCTTAAAAATGGCTGTAATAGGCTATTTGAATTTAGAAAAATGGATACTATGAAATTAACACCTGGGCTAGCCTAGGTCTATAGTTCACACAACCTATACATTTCAGCTTTCGAGACAGCAACCTTCGTTGTTCCTAGGGCTAACACCAATAAATATTGCTTACATTGCAGTATATTCTCAAAGTACATTAGTTTTATATATATAATATATATATATATATATATATATATATATATATCTATTATATATATATATATATATATATATATGTATGTAATACTATATATATATATATATTATATATATTATATATATGTATGTATGTATTATATATATATATATATATATATATATTATACTATATATTATATATATATATATATATTAAAAGTGCGTGTGTACATACATACATACCTGATTACATGTACAAAAGTATAATAGTATATACGTATACTTGTAAGAATGTGTGTATGAATATGAAGTGAGGAAGTGAAAGGAAGAGAGAAACCTAAGCATGTATTGAATATTTATGAGAGCGCCTTCATGCCCACCTTCATGCACCCCTACCGCCGCACCCCCCCCCCCCCCCCGAGTTTCCAAGTTTCAGAGAGCAGAGCACCTTCAGAAGGTCTTGGAGCCGTGTCATGTATAATTCCAGATTTCCAGAAGCATAATTTCCCGATATCCTGGGAAGGCGAAGAAGATAAATAAGCAAGAAAAAGCAAAAGGGAAGATGGAGAGCAAAAGACCAAAGGCTAGAAAAGTCCGTTGAGAGAGAGAGAGAGAGAGAGAGAGAGAGAGAGAGAGAGAGAGAGAGAGAGAGAGGAAGAACTGCACTGCGGACAGGAGGTATTTATTGCATTCCTTTCCTCGAAGATTTCTTCCGTCCGTCTTTCTTGTCCTTCGGATAAAAACATCGAACACTGTCTCTTATGAGATGTGTCTGTCTGTGTTAAGGAAACAGAGCGAATGTGTTTTCGAATGATCACTAAAAATATGACTTTTTCTTGCATGAAAAGGTTTTTCTTTTCGGTTTGAGAGCCATGCTACAATTGTAGTTGCAGCCAGAGAATTGAATTTACAAAGAGGTCTACAGGTCAACTTTACGATTTTTTTTTCTTTTTTTTATTTGCTTTTACTGAAGCTCTAAGAATGATCTTCACATTTTTAAGCTATGTAATATATATATATATATATATATATATATATATATATATATATATTATATATATTATATATATATACATACATACATTAATATGTCTCTCCCTTTCCGGTAATAAATGAAGAATTTCTCCTTCCAGTGACGATGTCCTGAAGCCCTTACCTACCAGGTCTAGTTAATATTCGCGTCGTCGCTGGAGCCTCTTGTGCGTGCTGTCGACTCCTGTCACGTATGGTGAGTGTCTGCCTTTATTTCCGGCTATTTGCGGTACTAGTATAGTATATATATATATATATATATATATATATTATATATATATATATATATATATATATATATATATATATATATATATAAGAATATCTCAAAACACATAGAATAATATATACAGGATGACAGAAGGGCCAGATTACTATTTTCGAATTAGAATTTTATATATATATATATATATATATATATATATATATATATATATATATATATATATATATATATATATATATATTAGCTAAATGAATGCCGTGAGCACGTATAAGCCAGTTTGCACTGACACCCAAAACGTAAACATGAAGTTTGTAAAAAAAAAAAAAAAAAAAACCGCAGCGCCTTGATTGTGTGCTAGTTGGAATAGACTTAGAACTTCTTTTTAGAACTATTTGTAAATACCCATTTTACTAATATAATGTCTTTGGCCATGCAGGTGAAGAGCTGAAGCGTCATGAATATAGTTTGTTTAGTTTACTGTTTCAGGGAAGTTGGATTCAGCTGATGAAGGAAGCAAGTTTTCATTTCATTAGATATTATTGTTGTCTCACTGGGGGAGGGGGGGGGGGCGGGGTTGCTAGGGGTAGTGCAATCTATCGTGGTGCACTGTGTGCATTACTCAGTGGTCTTGGCATTACTTAAAGATAAAATTTTTGCAGCGTCCCTTCGGCCCCTGGCTACAACCCTTTTCATTCCTTTTAATGTACCTCTGTTCGTATTCGCTTTCTAACATCTTACTTCCCACCCCCTCTAACAATTCATTCATAGTGCAACTGCGAGGTTTTCCTCCTGTTACATTTCAAACTTTTTACTCTCAATTTCCCTTTCAACAATGAATGACCTCGTAAATCCAATTGCTTGGCCTTTTGGCCTCAATTCTACCATATTCTATTCCTATTCCTTAAGAGCATCACCTTGTTTGTGTTCTCTCCATATTTCAAGTACCCTCCTTGAAGCGCAAGTTTGTTTATTTGGTCTTTCCTGGCAAAATGTTTCGCCGTTTTACTGACAATGGAAGGTTCCTCGTAGGACGAGTGGGTTACCTGCTCGCTTACCGATTTGGTGGTCCGAGTTCGCTTCTTCCGCTCTGCCAACAAGAAATCAGACGAATTTATATATGGTGATTAGAAATTCAATTCTCGATATAAGCTGTAGGTCCCGTTGCTAGGCAACCAGCTGGTTCCTAGCCCCGTAAAAACATCTAATCCTTCGTGCCAGCCCTAGGAGAGCTATTAATCAGCTCAGTTGTCCGGTTTAAGCAAAGATATACTCTACTTACTGACAATGGGATAAGTCAGTAGTCACTCAGCCACTGAAACGGTAATTACATCTACTCATCGTCCTGGTTCTCGTGAACGATATGGTATTGTTGTTAATGATTTCGTAGTTTTGCATAATTTGACAATATTAAAGAATTCTCTCTCTCTCTCTCTCTCTCTCTCTCTCTCTCTCTCCTCTTTAGATACAGTTAATTGAAGCAAATTATTCCGATACTGATCGGTGGCATTATTTTTTTTTGACGCAAGCGGCAAATAGGAAAGAGGATATGGTCATTTTGAGTCCAAATGTAGAGTCAAGGCTTCGAATGGATCTCGGATATGTGGACGTTGTAACGGAACTGATCATGAGACAAGGCATTGTCAGTCTGAAAGTTTGAAATGTCATCATTGTGCGCGAATGAACCTCTCCGATAATGAACATGCTGTTTTTGACTGGAATTGTCCATCAAATGTTGCTGAGAGGAAGCGAATTGCCCAACAGACTGATCATGGATTCCAGTAATAGAAGAATAAAATGTGCCTTACTGAATGCCTGAATGCGCAGTCAGTACGCAACAAGACAACAGAATTAAGAGAATTAATCTGTGAACAAGGAATAGATGTGTTCGCTATAACAGAAACATGGCTAAGTGCTACTGATAATTTGAAAATTAATGAACTATTGCCGGACACTCATAAACTTTTTCACACACCACGTAATTTTGGTCAGGGAGGTGGGGTTGGCATTGTTTTATCCAAAACATTTACAAACGTTAGAATTAGGGTTGTTGGAGCGTTTATGAGTTTTGAGTATTTAGCCTTGGAGTTTAAGGCCTATAATGTACAGTTTTTATTTTTAGTAGTATATCGTCCTCCGCAGCTAACCAAGGCTACGTTTTTAGAAGACTTTTCTGTATTCTTGGATTGTTTTGAAAATGAAAAATGTAATGTATATATATGTGGAGATTTTAATATGTGGTTAGAGGATTATAGAGATACAAATGTAAAGAAGTTTATTGATATAATGAACAATATGAATTTTGTTAATAAGGTGAATGTATTTACCTCTAGGTCAGATCATATTTTGGATGCTGTGTTTTGCTTTACAGGTGATAATTACTTATTATGTTTGATATTTCAGTCTTATTACCAAGTAAACTTAGGACTAAAATAACATTTAGGAACAAACGGTTATTAGACTGTACTGTACTAATAGATGTGGGTGTTACTGTTATTGAAGAAAAATATAATGAACCCTGTGGATGTACTGACGTGAATAGTAGCAGAAATATTTCTGTAGGTGAATGTGTGGTCTGTCTTGTTGCTTTGTATTTTTCTGTATTTTCCAAAGAATATGATAAAATGTGCCCTGTGGTAGAGAAAGATATTGTCATAAAAGACAGCTTCCCATGGTTCAATGCTGCAATTAGGGAAGCTAGGAAAAAACGGAGGTTGGCAGAGACACGTTGGCATAAGCATAAAACAAAGAGAAATCGAATGTTATATGTGGAAGCTAGGAATGAGGTAAATAGATTATTAAGAGATGTAAAGAAGACATATTATAATGAAAAAGTAACTGAGGTTGGGTCCAATATCAAAAGGCTGTATTCTTTGTTCGATGAACTTTTAGGGAAAATTAAGAGCCATGTTTTACCAGACGGGAGGTCTGAGCTTGAATTGGCAAATGAATTTGCTGAATTCTTTGAGTCAAAGGTTGCCTGTTTACTTTGTAACTTCACAACTGATGTTTCTTGCCCCTATCCTTACTTTCCTGATTTTCCTTTCTCAAGTTTTTTGCAGTTTAGGCCAATTTCCACTCGATGCTTACAAAACTATGTTCATTAGTTCTGGCCGCTCCTATTTCAGCAGTAACGATCCTTTTCCAATAAATGAGGTCATCGACGCCCCGAACATAGATAGGTTATTGCAATTGCAGCTTCGAATAGTCAACTTGAGTATTACTAAGAGCTTAGTCCCGTCCTCTGAAAAAGTTGCTATCATTAAACCATCTCTTAAAGGATCCCTTGATCATCAAGAATTGAAATCTTACAGACCAATTTCTAACTTGTCTTTTTTGTCAAAAATGATCGAGACTCCCGTTTTAGATCAACTCAGTCAGCACTTGAATGTAATTGGAGCTATTCCTGAAGATCAGTCGGCTTATCGGAAATTCCATTCTACTGAAACAGCTCTTTGTGCCGTAATTAATGATTTGTTAGGTTTCTCCGATGACGGTAAATGTAGCTTGCTTATTCTCCTAGATCTTAGCGCTGCTTTGATACAGTGGTTCATGAAGTGTTTAATAGAGGATAAGACTGCTATTGGGATCGATGGGGATGCTCTTAAATGGTTTAATAACTATTTATCGAATAGATCTTTCAAGGTGAAGGTTAAAGATAGATATTCTGAAAGTAGAAAGCTCACCACGGGTGTTCCACAAGGAAGCGTACTTGGCCCGGTTCTTTTTAGTATTTATACAATCGAGTTGTCTTGGATATTTAAATTACATGGCGTTCAATTTAAATTTTTGCTGATGACACCCAGTTCTATTTAATAGTAGATGACATTATTGAAGATCAAGCTGTTATTGATAGACTTATGGCAGATGTTTCGAAATGGATGCAAAAGAAAAAGCTGAAACTAAATGAAAATAAAACTGAATGTATTCTAATTGGCACTAAATATAACTTAAGAAGGGTTTGATAACGTTAATAGCATCTCCATCAATAAGGAAAATTATTTTGTTAACTGATAAAGTCAGAGATCTCGGGGTAGTAGTTGATGGTTCTTTGACATTTGATGAACATATTAACAATGTGGTTAGGACCGCAAATTATCATCTGAGGAATATCGCATCCATTAGAAAATATCTTAACGAAGATGCCACTAAGCTGCTAATTAATAGTTTGGTAGTTAGCAGAGTAGACTATTGTAACTCGTTGTATTACAATTTACCTAATTATCGTCTTAAGAAACTTCAAATGATTTTGAATAGAGCTGCTAGACTAATTGTTGGTATATCCCCGCGAGAACATATTACTCCAACCTTAATTAAATTACACTGGTTACCAGTCAAAGCAAGGATTATTTTTAAACTTTGCGTCTTAACATATCAAGCTATTAACACGGGAGAGCCATTGTATCTTAAAGGTTGCCTGAAAAGATACGTAGTAGGGCCTGGTGTTCATACACGCCTTTCCCGTGATGATTTCAGACTTGATGAGCCTCGTGCAACGACCACTCTTGGTACGAGAACTTTTAAGCACTGCGCTCCTAGATTGTATAATCAACTTCCGGCATCAGTTAAGTGTGCTGGAAATATCTTTCAGTTCAAAAAGCTATTGAAAACCCATTTATTTTCACTCAGCTATAACACTGAGACAATTGCAATTAACCCGCTTTACATTACATAGACTTTTAAATTTTTAACTACAATATAAGTGATTTGGAAATCCCGTCTGAACGCTTAATAGCGAAAGCAGGGATACTTGATAAACCGTCAGACATAGACATAGAGAGAGAGAGAGAGAGAGAGAGAGAGAGAGAGAGAGAGAGAGAGAGAGATTCCATCGTAATGACAAGGTCTGATGACAAGCGTTATGATCAAAACTTTGAGAACTCATATATGGCCGAGTTAATTTGAGCAAAAATTCCCCAGGCGGCCAGACCACTTCAGATAAAAAATTGCTGGGTCTCGAGAAGTTTTGCGAAGATTGGCCGGGGAGAGCGTATTGGGTCTGTATAAAGAGAGAGAGAGAGAGAGAGAGAGAGAGAGAGAGAGAGAGAGAGAGAGAGAGAGAGATTATTTTTTCATATTTATATTATTTAGATACATTGTTATGTAGATGAAAACTTGTTTTATGGGCAGCAGTACTGAAGAGATAGTAATGTATTTCTGGCATGAGCTTTGATGTTAAGTTAGGAAACAAATTAAAAATTAAAATAGTGTCTCGTGTGACAAAAAGTTTCTTTTTTACGGAGACCAAACTTTTCATCGAAGATATAAAAATGTAATGAGATTTTATTACAAAGGGAGTTACCGAGATTTTTTTTTATTTCTTTGTATAACAAACCTTTAGTAGTTTTTGTTGAAATCTGATGTTCTTATCATTTTGTTTTACTTTTATCTTGCTACGGAATCAGAAAGCTTTTTTTTATCGATGGTTGCATAAATATAGCAATTTAGTTGAATGTTTTTTTACCGGAATCTCTTAACATATAGTGTATCGGTTTATTTGTTCTATATGTTTTTTTTAGTTTTTGGATCATGTAAAGATTAGCGAACCCAGTATTCCTCAAGACAATATTATACCACTTTGATTTATACATATACATATATATTATATATATAATTATATATAATATATTTATGTGTATGAATTAATCAAAGTGGAATAATATTGTCTTGAAAAATAGTGGGTTCGCTAATCTTGATACGATCCCAGGTTTTGTTACTTGATAATTACACTACCTAAAACCTTTATAAGGCCGTGAACAAATAGTTGCTTTTTTCTGTCTGTCTCCCTTTCTGTCGATTCCTCTCATTGTTATCTTTGCTGCTTCACTCAGGGCTAATCAATATCACATAAAGTAGCTTAAAATTCAAGTCCACAAATAAGTCCAGAATCTTCTGTTCAATCGGACATACATTGCATCATTTCCAGAAATACTTAAGGAAAAGTTCAATTAAGGACTGATAGTCAAAGCATCAGTCACATTACTCGAAATACTTAGATATAGATATATATATATATATATATATATATATATATATATATATATATATATATATATAAATATATATATATATATATATTATATATATACACACACACACACACACGCACACACACACATATATATATATATATATATATATATATATATATATATATATATATATATATATATATATATATATATATAGATATATATATATATATATATTATATATATATATATATATAATATATATATTATATATATATATATATATTATGTACCCCAATTACAGGGTTCTCAGCAACTTAAAGATTAATAAATTGCACCCCGTTAATCCTTGTAATTTCTCCCAGCTATCCATTATATCCTCCACACGTTCATTTCCCTTATCAGCTTTTTCCTTCGTACCACCAACAGTTTTTTAATTTATATCTAATATTTTAAGTTCAAAATTCTAAATTCTTTATCAAATTCATCTG